>NC_143013.1:152884278-153222278 GCF_055824585.1 Amblyomma mixtum | reverse complement strand
AGCCCTGCTGTTTTTTCTTTCATTTCGGCTTAGAATGTGGAGAAGATGAATTAGACATATGGGAGCCACAGCGTTTGAGGACTCGCGTATCTGAATCCTTAACCTCTGTATCATAAGGCACTGATTTGTTCCTCGGGCGGAGACATTACCGACAAGGAAGGTTTGGTCAGTAACGAAGACATTCGTGACATGTGAGAGGTCATTATAGTTTGCAGGGCCTGTATAATCTGCATAGCCAGAGCGGTAGAGATGCACTCTGTGGCAGTGGATAGAATTCTTTCAACCGTTTTACTCATAGAGGCTTCCACAGCAGTCACTATAGCTTGAGAAATAGACGTATCGAGTGAAAATAACAGGCTGCCACACCTGCATAGCCATGCGCTCTTTCTTTAATTTCGATTATGGTTTCACTCCGCGAACAGCGTTTGCGGCCAGTTATTTCAACAATTTGGGATTCATGAGTCCGAGAAGGGCGATCCAAGGAATTTGCTGCATGGGCACCCCCGCAAAGACAACGCTTGCCGTCCTGTTCTGTGCATCAAGTCGATGAATGGTCATTGCCGCATTTGCAACATCACAAGGTGGACATGCAACCGCCAGCACTGTGACCATATCACCAGAAGTTGTTAAACTGCACTGGGTTAGACGGAAGGGGATCGACATGACAGATTAATGGCCATGTTTTAATTTCAGACTGGCAGGCAGTCCCTGCAAAGGTGGCAATGACTGATTCAATTGGTACCCACACAATATTTACCTCCCAGCTACATCGATATACAGCAGCAACGCCTGCCGAGGAGAGAAGGTCCAGGGCCTCAGCCGGAAACATGCAGGAGTCGACAGCACGAACTAGTCCATTTTTGCAGGCGAGATGGAAAGGAATGTAGCTGCTAACAGGAATAGATCCAAAAGAAGAGCAGTTTAGAAAGTCCTTTACGCCGGCGAGGTCTGGTGAATGACACAGTATCACTCCGCAGCCTAACTGCCTTATCTCAGAAATTTCCTCAGAGAGGGCCGTGGGTGCCTGAAAGCAGCTCGAGCATTCACTGGGTTGGTCGTTTTGATGACACCACCAACTTTTGGCACCAGCGCCACAGGAATGCTGCAGACGCCCGAGCGTTGAAAGCCTCCGAAGGCATCTCATTAGGCAATAGCGAAGCCGACCAGGCGCAGCTCCCCTGGCTGAGAGACTGCGTAGACATTGACTCAATTTAACGAACTGCGTGCGTTACAAAAGACGAAAAGGCGCAGGAGGAAAACAAGAACAGGATCAGCCACCCAGTACTTATCCGATCCCCGCCCGCTGCAGGTTCGAAGTGCGTGACCGCAAGCCAGCCTCTTCCTACCCAGCCCGCGCTGGCCTAACGCGAGCGCTCCGGTCCCTGCAACAGCCAGACTCTTCTTTTTTGTCACATTATGGGCGGCCCTGCACTGCCCGATGCGTCGGGCGTCCATGAGTACGATTCCCAGACTCCATTCCATGAATCCCTGGAGGAGTTCTTCCGTACGGCTGCCGTCGTAGTCTTGGTAGATGACTCACTTGATGGAGTCGTCGGGTGTCGCCATGTATGACGCCACCTCGAAGTCGTTGTCACCTGTCTTGAAGACTTTCAGGTTTGCGTACGCCGCAGCTCGTTGGTAGTCCGGCATGATGAAAGTGATCATGTGCTGACAAGAGTGGTATCTTCTCATTGGGTGGAGAGGAATGGAATCTTGACCGCGTCGCAGGCGGCACGTTGAAGTTTGCGAGGTTCCAAGTGGTTTAATTTCCAACCTCGCGGATGGTAGATTATTTTATAGCCATCGGCATGCAGGCGTGGGAGCGGGGCACCTTTAAGGGAGCAGGCGGCCTCTTCCTCGTTTTGGCGGGACAATTTCCCGCCAAATAGCCTTCGGCATCATGCTCCGGTGGTGGCGTCGCGTTTCAAGCGTAGTGCTGGGTCTTGCTTTCAGCCTGAACAGCGTATTCCATCTTCGCAAGTCTTGGGACGTGCTCGGGTTGTGAGCGCGGATCCCAACGGCACGAAAGCCGCGCTGCGTTCGGCTTAAGCTAGGCCTAACCTGCAACGCTCATGCTCGTTAGAAAAAGTATATTAAATTAGCAAAAATGTGCTAACCTGGTGAAAACCAGGGTACACAAGCACGAAATGACGATCCGGATGTCTTCCCTAAAGCTTTAGGCAGTGTGACGAACTGTATCCGCCAGAAAATTGCTTCGAGAGCGGAGCCCATGCGAAGCGCGTCCGCACAGGTCGAGCGCCATGAGGGAGTCCACTGCGATGCACAGAATAGTGGCTCCCACGGAGAGTCGGTTGAGCGCTGAGGTGTTCACGCATTACTGGCCATTACTTCCTGTTTTAATAACTATACAAATGGGCTCTAATTTTAGAGCGCAGCTTAGTCGCGCTTTAAGTTGGGATACCAATGGTGCGGGAGCTTGTAAAGCAAGGAAAAGACGCGTAACAGCCCTCTTAATACAGTGGACAACTCAATCGTACTTTAGGCTAGCTGGTGGTATTGGCAGATGTGTGCTGCACGCGTTCGCATTGATAGAATTGTGCCATTGTAAAAAATTGGCGGGGTTTAGCTTTGGTTAAGCCTGGCAGGTTGCGAAAGCGAGCGCAGCGCCTCTAAGGGAAGGAACGCGGCGCGCCGAGTCTAAAGAATCAACGCAGTGCGTCGCGTCCGCAGATCACTTGTGGCTACAGGCCGCTCCGCGAAGGCTCGACTTGGTAGCCCATCTCTCACTCTGGTATGACGTCACACTATGACGTCACTAGGCGTGGCATAACGTCAGAGGTCATTCTAAATGTCACGCTTGCCTACCCGTCACCGCTGCGCGACGACTCTACTTAGTACCACATATCTCACACTCGTATGATGTCAGAGGTCATTCTAAAGGACAAACATGGCTACCGGCCGCCGCTACGAGAAAGGCTGTTCATAAGCGTAGTATTGCTTTCGCAATAAAAAGCAAGTGCACATAACTGGCTCCTTGGGTCTGTGCACGCCTGAATCGAGCTTATAGGTACGTGGGGTGATGAGAGAGGTAGATGTGGGCTGCAGGCATTGACAACATTGGACCAGAAACGCGGCGCTGAAACCATAAGGGAGACTGCGCGCAGCGCTCTGAGCGAACGGACGGTCGGACGCACCCCACATGCATTCCGTATTTCTCCGGTAAAATTCCCTGTTCCCGCCCACTTTCCGTTTACGTTTTTGCTCTGGACGTACAACTACCGCATCGGACCCGGCGTTGTGCTTTTGAGACCAACACAGGCAAGGTTTTCTAAATTTTCGGCCAATTTTGTTTGAACACACCAGCAGCAGCGGCAGCTAAGCCTAACAGCTGCCCCGAGTCCTCGGCGCGTGCGCGCGCTGTTCCGGCGGTGACACTGCGTCCCGCCGAGCCCAACTGTTCCTCGACTATGCCGTACACTGTGCAAGGCACCGACATTACCACCGCGGAGTTATCCGATGGCACATGAATGGCGTTCGAGATGAGAAGCCGGTACCCGACTCACCAACAACCTGTTGGAGCCCAGACTCCGGCCTCGACACCTGCTATCCCAAAACCGCCGCCTTGAGGGCGCCCTCTGCCTCAAGATAGTCCTCCGCCCGCAGGGCACGCTCAACCTCCACATCGTCGGCCCCGCCCAACTGGCTGTTGCCATGTACAAAGTCGACAAAGTCAACAAACGCGTGGCAGTCACTGCCTACCAGGTCCGAATCCTCACCACTAACAACACGGTGACAGTCAGCACGCTCGACCGTGCTCGTGCAATGTCTTAAACCAAGGTGGAAACAATCACCATCGATGGTGTCGATGCTGATGGTCACCGTCACCGTCGCCGCCTATGCCCCAACCCTGGACAATTTCATGCGGGGGATTCTGTACCAGGCCTACAGCTATGAAAGCTACGCTGAAATCCTCGCCGAGCTACAGGCTCTCAACCCCGACCTCCCCATAGTTGCTGCGCGGCGTACGGGCCAGATACGACACTTTGTCGTCACTTTCGCTAACACCAAGCTGCCCTACTACATGTGGCACATGGGCTTTACCTTCGAGGCGTCTTTCAACGGTCGCAATCCGGAACACAGATCGGATGTGTGCCCTCAACAACGCCAGCCCACTTGTCGCCGCTGCGGTGGGACCCATATTACCAACCAGCCGGCTAACCACCCATCTGTCAAGCTACGTGCATCATGTGCCAAAGGCCCACATCCCACCGACAGTACAAGAAGCAAATACATTTTTGTGGCCACCAACTGGCCCAAATCATCCCTAATTCATGGATAGTGACACTGAAACCAGAACCTTTTCACACGGCCGCGTTCTATTCCCAAGGCCGCGGCAGCCAGCAGCCACCCCCAAGAGATGACTCTTTCACGCTACTGCGAAGCAGCAGCTCCAGACGCAACAGCCGTAGCCGCTCCACATCACGCTCTCAGGATTCCCGGGCTCACTCTCAGACCAGGCCGGGGAGCAAGCCCGCCAAGCAGGTCGGATGGAATACTGCTTCACCAGCTACAAGCCAACTGGCCAACCCGCAATTAAGGGAACTGGCAAATATGAGCAAACAACTATAGCTCCAGCTGGCACAGGCTAACGCCAAAGTTCCCAGCCTGGAGTCCGCACACGCACACCAAAAACGGCTGCCGCAGCAAAGGGCTCGCCTTCACAACCGCGATCACACAAATGACTCCAACATGGACAATGACCAACCCAAATGCTCTAAGCGCAAGGCTCCCCTACCCTCCACCTCCGAAAGTGATGCCAACTTCAACGCTTTTGTCGCTCGTATATCTAAAATAACGAACACCCTCCAACGGCTGACCCCCACTATTGAAAATCTCATTCAGGGCTCCTCCACCATGGCAGCCATTATCCACGCCCTCACCATCCGCCTCGACGACCTTACGGGCTCCTCGCAAATGGTGGACTTCACTATCCCCCGCGCACTGAGCCTGATCCGACTTCCGCGCCCGTGAGTAGAGCCGCGCGCGTGTGCTGGCCGTATTCTCAAAACCGCCATAGCGCTTAAGCAGCTCTCCGCAACTTATACGAAACGCGACGGCTAGCGCGCCCATAACGGTATGGCAGTGGAACTTCAGGGGCTTCAAAGCAAAGCAGAGAGCCTTGGAGCATAAGCTGCAGGCACAGCAATACACACCCCAATTTGTCGCGCACCAAGAAAAATACACCCACACCAAACTCACCACCTCTGCCGCCTACAAACAACCGGTGGCACCGGATCTTCGCCCGAGTACTGCCATCCTACACGGCAACCTCGTAGCCGATCATCTCGGTCTCTACTACGCCGAAGTCCCACACATTTTTGTGTGGGCCCTTCCCAACAGCCGCAACCAATCCCTGCTCAACATTTCAAACGTGTACCGCCCACCCGGCGAAAACAGCACTTAGGTAGCCACTCTCCTCCACAAGGCCTGTGCAGCCGCTGGGAACGAGATGCTACTTATAGTGGGCAACTTTAACGCACTGCATGCTGAGCGCGGCTACCCCCGCAAAGCATGTGGTCGCAATGGAGCCAATATGTGGGAGGCGCCCAGGCGCTGGGTCTGAGCCTGCTCCTCGACCTCGAACGACCCACTCGCTACGGCAACAGCGTCGCGCAAGGCAGCTGTCCGGGCCTCAGTTTCGCCGGCAATATCCCAGATGCACGCTGGGAAAATCTCGGTATCAACATAGGTAGCGATCACTATGTTTTCAGCACTACATTTCCTGCTACACACAGCAAGGCCCCCCGTCGCAATATCGCACACGCCAACTGGAACGCTTTCCGGTATGTGGGAGTTCAGCGTCCGCAGAGAAACATACACGACCTCGACACATGGAGAGAGACACTTCTCCGCCAAGCCGCAAATGCCACCTCCGTGGCCACCCAGGAGGAGGATGGCCCTACCCCCAACGCCAAACTATTGCATATGTGGGAGGCCCCGCGCAGCCCCCATGCTCGCTGGCTCTGACGCAAACAGAACTACCCTCTCAAGCTTCGCTTCGCTAACCTCGAGCGAGAGATCTAAGACTACTCTGCGAAACTAAGTGATGAGCAATGGAATCATACTTGCGACCGCGTTAATAGGCAGTTGGGATGCAAGAACACGTAGTTTCTGTTAAAGCAATTGCTTGATTTGATAAACACCAAGTGTGCATCCCACAAGAATCTGAAGCTCCTCATACACGCGTTTCAAGGCACCGACGAAGAACTCCTCGCTACCTTGAAAGACTAATGCATCAACACCTCCGCAGACGTACACCCATCCCCTCGGAATACACGGGTTCTAAGAACCCGAACGTGGGCAGACATCAAGACTACCGCGGCCGCCTTCGACGACCGCATCACCAAAAAGATGCTGCTCAACCTCGACGACCATTCGGTCGAAACACTTGCGGGCCTTTTCAACCACCATTGGCGTGAAGGTCGACATCGAGATTCCTGAAAGCATGTCAAGGTAATCTTCATAACCGAACCAGGCAAACGACTCGAGCTGCGCAACCTCCGACCCATCTCGCTCACGTGTTGCCTGGGGAAGCTTATGGAGCATGAAATTCTACAGACTTCACGCCCACGTAGAAAAGGACGACCTCCTACCCCCACTAGGATTGGTTTCCGGGCCGGGCTGTCCCCCAAGGACATCATGTAGCAGACACACCACGACACACTTGACCCGGGTCCCATCCGGGCCACATGCACTATCATCGGCCTCGATGTCAATAAAGCGTTTGGAAACGTGTCGCACGCATCCTTACTGACCAACCTCTCCCAGATAAATGTAGGCACCCGCACCGACAACTATATTGCCCACTTTCTCCACAACCACACGGCAGAATTCCACATTGGAGACTTCGGCAGCCACAAAATCACCATGGGCACCCGGTGGACACCACAGGGAGCAGTCTTGTCCCCGTCGCTCCTTAACATCACTATGCGAGGCCTCCCCACCCTTCTGGGCACCATACCCCATATCAAACGCTCAGTATACGCTGACGATATCACCCTCTAGACCAACTCTGGCTCGGACGGGGAGATACAAGATTCACTCCAGCAGGCAATCGACACCGTCCACGATTATGCGCAGGCAATCGGTGTTGTTTCCTCGCCCACCAAATCCGAACGGTTGGTCATCCGGGATTAGCGTGGTCGCCGACCAGTCCCCGACCCCCATGAGTCGATCACGCTCCACATCGACACCCACCTCTTACCTCCCGTGCAGACCATCCGCGTGTTAGGTATGCTGGAGCAGAACAACACGCAGAACTCGGAAGCCATCCAACGCCTCCGTACCACCGCCTACCAGATCAACGGCCCCATCGGCCACATCGCCACTCGCCGCATGAGCCATGCGGGAGACCGACCTCTGCCGCCTCACACAAGCCTTCCTTAGTAGGATTGTCAGTTCTTACCTCTATTACCGCCCGCCCTGCAAAGATGAGGAGGCGCTGAAAAGCTTCATCCGCTCGGCCTACAAGACGGCAGTGGGACTCCCCACTTTGCCTGCACGCAGCGTCTGCTCCAGCTCGGAGGTACACAACACCCTCACAGAGATTATCGAAGCCCACAAGTCTGCCCAGATACACCGCCTTTCTCGCACCAAATATGGTCCTTACCTTCTCGACAATCTTAACATCAACCCTATAGATGGTATCCACCGCACTCCTCCCCTTCCAACTGGAGCGTCTAGTCGGCTGATCGCCAAACCCATGGCCAAGAACACGTTGCTCGGCCGCCACAATACACACCGCCAACTCAAGGCGCAGGCTCTGGACAACACGTACTCCATCGACGAGCACGCCATGTACTTGAACGCGGTGAAGTGCGACTCCAACACATGTGTCGCCTGCGTAGCCACTCCGACCACCACCCTCATAAATACCGCCACATTTCTATTTATCATTTTCAATACAGCTTTGCTGATCCATGGTTCTCTTATTTTTTTTTACTGTGCCACTTCTGTGTCTTTACTGGAAAAGAGTGATCATAGCACCATATAAGCTTATCGAAAAATACGTCATATGCCTTATTCGGGTCTTTTTCACTTAGAATAGGTTGCCAGTCGGTGGTACTGATCAGACAGCGAAAGATTTCCAGAGCGCATTCATTTATTATACGTGACTCTTTAATTTCTCTTTCTTTACTTTTAAAGTGCGCAAGTGGAATGGAACAAAACGTTGGTAGGTGGTCGCTTATATCTACTGATAATAACCCAGAAAGACTGCCGGGGGGATGCATATTACTGATAAAGATATCTAGTAGCGTGGCCGAGTCTGCCGTGAGTCGGGTCGCTTTTGTAATAAGGTTCACACATGCAGAAGAATGTATCAGTTCGTTCAGTTGCCTTGACGGTGGGTTGTCAGAAAGCATGTCAATATTCACATCACCCATGACTGCAAAGGGAAGCCCTGCACTACTGAGGTAATGAAGAACAGCTTCAATGTGCTCGAAAAAGCGTGATTTGTTCCCTGTTGGTGGGCTATAGACTACTACAATCACAGCTCCATCTAACTGCACCG
This sequence comes from Amblyomma mixtum, assembly GCF_055824585.1. Classification (NCBI taxonomy): domain Eukaryota; kingdom Metazoa; phylum Arthropoda; class Arachnida; order Ixodida; family Ixodidae; genus Amblyomma; species Amblyomma mixtum. The sequence continues at coordinate 153,213,745 of NC_143013.1, read as the reverse complement.
TGAGGCATTCAACATCACTTGTGACGATTGAAAACTGCGATATGACCTCATGTTTTTGTGATTGCCACACGTAAACGGCCACACCACCTCCCTAATTTTTGGAACGAACTAAGCCGTTATACCTGTATTGTTCAAACTGCGGTGGAGCCTCGCCCAATGAAAGTCAGGTTTCAGAGAAAAGTAGAACATCTAGTGGAAATGAGAAGGATGAAAACAGATCATGCAGTTTATCTTGCTTATTGCGAATACTGCGGGCATTTATATGTAATACTGTCAGACAATTTTGTGGGCTGTGTAGGAATGTATTAAAAGAGTCAAGATTATGGTATTCGCAGTTTATGTCCCTGTCCATCTTGGATGTGTGCCAGACAGAAATGTAGGACAGTCTGTCTACTCTTCGTCTGCTGTCATCTTCTCGAGATCATTCATGCAACTGATCCTAACAACCGAAGAGCCCTCATCTTTTCGCGCGAAAACCTTGCATCCTGCCGATATAGAGAAATGTCGATATAGAGAAACAGGAATTTCTTACCACTTATGTGGGAGAACATCCCGTTCCTCTCGCTCGTGACGCATTCCACGGCTGTGCCAAGCTCGTGAAACACTTGCACAGACCTCGTCTTTGAGAACCAGGCATTGTTGCAGAAGTCATGCATATATCCATCTATTTCTCCGAACACAAAGCGTCCTTCATGACAATCAAGAAAGTTTAGTGGAGTGTTTCTGGAAGAAGGGAAATGTGTGAAAAATAATAATTTATCTGTCATTGTACGCGCATGCCTTCCTGGAATTATTCGCCTGAATCTATTGAAAAACGCTTTTCTTTCATGGTGTTTATTCTATATGGTTATATAAAGAAATAATATATATATGCATGCAAAATTATTTAGAGGGCACCTAGATAGGCGCTATGAGGTAAAAACTTGATAGAAACATAACAGTACTAAAAGGCCAGCAAGGTCATAGGAGACGAAGCCAGACCGAGCTCAGCTGACGGCACCATCCGGCAGAGCCCTGCAATAGGGCAACCGACCGTTGCGGATGGACTCATCTGATCGCATAAAATCACTTGTGCTAGAGCTAAATAAAGTTACCTATTCTATTCCATCCTAACCGGTAAAAAGTCAATTTCTTTTTAAATGGCCGTTACCTCCAGTGCCATTCGACTAAAATGAATTCTGGGTGGTTCAACGTTGCGATCATGAATGCGCGTTTTCCAAGGATATGAAGCCTAATAAAAGAAATCATTTCATAGGGTTCCGAGTCAGGTTGGGAAACAACAAGGTAGCGCACTGAAGGAATATAGGAGAAAATCTTTCCCTAGCGTCCTCTGCAGCATATCCCAAAACAAAAACGCGTCTTTGCAGATTATAAAACAATGTTAATTTGTTTACAGAGATATCGCACAAGGGGCAGTTTAAAGAAGACACAAAATTTTTTTTCCTATCGAGCCTCGCGTTGACAGGTAGAGTTTCGGTGTGTAATTTATAAAAAATGTTTTGGTGCCAGAAGAAATTGGCGTTTGTCGCACTAGGTTCAAAACACCATGACACACAAGCCCAAAGTAGACATAACGATACAGTGGGCGGGAGAAAAGCGTCGTTGTGAATTCCTGGCAAAGTTTTTTGCGCGAAAGAGAATATCAGTACTCATTTGAAAATTGAACTGTCAAGCACTGCACGGAGGCACAAACTTCCTGTATAAAGCCTAGTAAACAGGGGCGTCCAGTAAAATTGGATGAAACTACTAAGTTCGGAAGAAGAGTAATGAAGTTAACGTGTAAGAATGCTCTCATAATAGGTTGGGAACAATTACGAAAAAAAAAGAAACGGGCAACAAACTCTCTGGCATAGCTAAAGGTGCTCTAGGCCAAATCCTATTGCACAACCAGGCCTCAAAAAGATTATCACAGCCGCATGGGTTCAAATATGCAAATCCAATAAACGTCGCTAATATACGCTGCAAACGCTGTATGTAATGCCTGGCGCAGTGAAGGACCTGGAGTACGTTACAAATTCTTGTTGCCAGAAAGGTGTTTCAAGCTTGGGCTCGACCAAAAATTGGAAACCTATGCGGGGCAAAAGTGTCGGCATAACGTTCAGCGGTGGGAACTCGCTTTTTCCAGCAATGCGCACATGGTTTGAAGGCGTGAAGTGGAACACAAAGATATTTAGGAGGCACACAAGACCATTCCATTTCGAGTGTGCAGGGGCGGAGTTGTGCCCCATGAAGCAAGCAATAGGCCAGAACTTTTGGAGCAATTTGTTTGAACACCAGAAACGATGCAAAACCAATCTACCGTGGACACCACATCATACATGCTGGGCTTCTCAATGCAGAAAATGCAAGATCGTCAGCATATGCTAGCAATTTGACTTCATTAACCAAAACAGGGAACCCATGGATGTTACTATTACGCAAAACGCTCAATCAAAGCGGTTCCAGGTAAAGAGAAAAACACAAAGGAGACATTGGGCACCCTTGCTTCACGGAAGAGCGGATTGGCACGGGGTCCCAGAGCTGGCCTTAATAACTGATCGTGTTGAACAGCTGCAGCAGGAAAGCTGCACGCCCTTAAGTACAGTCGACCACATGTTTGCTCGCTCTAGAAGTGAAAACAGAAATGAATGGCGATCACGGTAAATGCCTTCGCCAGGTCGATCTGAAGCACAGCACGCTGCTCATGAGAACTGGAGTAATACTCGTATTCAAGAATGGTCCGCGAAGTGCGAATATTACTTTGAATGAAGTGGCCTTTCAAACCACATATCTCGTCAGATTCAATCAGTACCGCCATTGCGAATTGCAGGAGATTTGATAACATTTTAGGAAAAAATTTGTATTTCATATATGCAAATGAAATGGACTTATAACCTTCCACGGAGCGCAGTTTTCCTTCATCAGTAGTTTTCAGAATTAGCAATGTGTGGCGTTTTGTAAAAGATTCATCAAGGACTCCTATATCGAGCCCCGCCGTGAAGACCCACAGCAGGCGAGGAGTGAGAATAGATTTAAAAGCCTTGTAAAATTCGCCTGAAATTCCCTCAGGACGAGACAATTTTAAGACAGGTAATTGCTCAATTGCATGTTCTACCTCTTCTGCGTGAAAGAGCCGCTAATAACAGAACAATCGTCTTCTGATAAAGGGCTCGCTAAGGTGCGGAAGCCAGACAAAATTTCCTAATCATGCGCATCAGGAGAAGCACTTAAAAAGTCTGTATAATAATCCACAAATACGGACATTACCCCTTTCTACTGGTCACTAGTTTGCAATTCGACATCCTTCCCGAAATAAACTTTGCAGCCGCAAGACGCCGCTCGTCAAGCAAAGCCTGTTGTGTCAGGTGCTCACAATGCAAATCCCGCTTGGTACGAGATCGAACACGGGCACCGATGTAGCGTTCTCCATCAAACCTTTGTAACTCACACTTGGGCGACCAAATTCATCTGTGTAGAAACCAGATGCTTCTCATTCCAATTCATACTGGTTGTACAAATTTTTCCTGATTGTGTACTCCTGATATTTCCTGCAAAACGACCTCAAGGAACCACTTTCTATAGCTGCAGCACGCACGTCCTGCTTAAACATTTCTCAAGCGGCGAACGGAATCCTGCTCGAGAAACAGGATTCCAGTTGAGAGCGGACACAAATGACAAATTCTTCATCATTAATTGCTGATGAGTTCAGCTTCCAGAGCACCCAATTTGGACTACATTTTGAACTATCACTGCCTCCGAGGTGAGGAACCACCATACGGTGATCAGAGAATGAAACTGGTACAGTGTCACAGACCAATCCTCGGGAGACAAGTGCGAAAGATGCATAAATTCGATTTAGACGAGCGTGGGAATGGCCCTGAATGCGTGTGAATAAGCGGGAACCAGGACATGAAGCTGCGGTATCAATAGGCCGAGCATCTTTCGTAACAAGAGAAAAAAAATTGCTGAGGCTCAGCTTGGCTAAGCCTGGGGAACGCGAAGCATATTAATAGCGAGGCTTGGTAATACATGGCTTTCCTTGGTTGAATACTTGGTCATTTTAATACAACCACTAGAAGCCTTCGTCGTGGGGGAAGACAACGGCATGGCTACAGCGGAACGCCGACTAACCCCGAGACGCGCGTTGGGTGAGCGCCTGGATTGCCACGGAAGCCGCGTCTGCCTGCCCGGTGGAGCGAGCGTTTCACCTACACCGAGTGTGAACGCGCGTTCGAAATGCGCGGGAATGCGCGGGTGTGACGGCTAGGGGTCCCACGGCGACGGCGCGAGGTGGAGGCCGGCTCTCTCATCCGATGTCACGTAATGTGAGGTCACGGTATCACGTGGCGTGACGGCTAGGGGTCCCACGGCGACGGCGCGAGGTGGAGGCCGGCTCTCTCATCCGATGTCACGTGGTGTGACGTCACGGTATCACGTGGTGTCACGGCTAGGGGTCCCACGGTGACGGCGTTAGTGGTAGCTCTAGCAATATGCTTCGCATAAAAATGCGCCTCTCCCGTAACCGAGAGTAGAGTAGCATGAAATGTTTACGGGCCTAACACAGGCTCCATTGCTCGGCTTAAGCAGCTGTGACGGTGGCGGCATTGAAGTCCAGGACAATGTAGAAGCGTACGCGGGCACGACGAGACGCAGGGCTGACAAGAATGTACAGGGTTGTCCACTCTAAGTGCGAACACAGCTCCGCGTGGCCGCGCTCCGCGGAGCGCCAGCGGATCTGGCGCGTTCGCGCATCGAAGCAAAGCCGCGCAGGCGCACAGGGGCCCGGGGCAGGAACTTCGTTTCGTCTGCTACAGCGCTGCGCGCACCTCAAGCGGGGTGCAAGCGAGGTGCGTGCAAGCGCGGTAGCAGACGACACGAAGCTCCTCCCCCGGGCCCCTGTGCGCCTGCGCGGCTTTGCTTCGATGCTCGAAGCCCCTAAGAAATCATGTATGACAACGAAGTGCATGGTGGCATTTATGTGCTTTTAATTATAACCGTATGCCACATCTCTGCTTTTCAGCCACCAATCCTCCACTCGTTTTTGTCTAACTTCCGCTGCAGATTTATTGACATGACCATTGTTATCTTTAAACCCTGGGGCCTCAGGGCGAGTGACTGCGCCTGCATCTGCATCCGGATGGATACCATCACATTTGATTATGAGGTGTTCAATTGTTTCCACAGATCTACCACACACTGCACATGTGTCATCTCCGTCAAATTTCTTTTTGTAGCAGCGCGTTCTAAGACACTCTGACCTCACTTCAAAAACTAGGGCACTGCCTCTTGAGTTATAATAGAAAAACTCTTTCCTGATCTACCTTTTCCAGTATCGATATAGTTCTACACTATGTTTCTTTTCCATAAAATTCATCCAACTTTTAACTTCCGCGTTTTTAACCTCTCGTTTACTGCTCTTTCTTTGTCCGTCCTCATGACCGTCATACTTACTGGTTAGTTTTCTAGTTCTTTTCCGCCACTGTGAGTCAACACAGTGAACTACACACGGCGCCCTCTGGCGTGCCTCGCCACGCGCGCTCGCCTTCGTTTCCTTAAAATGAGACCGTAAAACGTCGACAACGCCAACACCTCTCCGCCATCACCCCACGTACCTATAAGCACGATTCAGGCATCCACTGACCCAGAGAGCCATTATGCGTGCTTGCTTTCCTTATAATGGTCGCACTGCAATACACCTCGCCCTCACCTCACGCTACCTATATCCTGGCACAGAAGAGCTAAACAACCGCCTATATTTATTGCGAAAGCAATACTACTTACACTTTCACGGCTTTGCCGTGCCGCTTCGGTGACCACCAGAGCAATACTACTTGCACTTTCACGCCTTTGCCGTGCCGCGGCGGTGACCACCATTGACCATCATTTGACCTTGATTGCATTAGATTGGATTAGATTAGATTGCATTGGACTGGATTGGACTGCACTGGACTGTATTGGATTAGATTAGATTACATTAGATTAGAGTAGATTACATTGGATTGGATTGCTTTGGAATGGAGTGGATTGAATTGGATTGGATTGCATTGCATTGGAATGGATTGGATTGGATTGGATTGCATTGGATTGGTTTGGATTAGACTGGATTGTATAACCGATGCATCACCACAAATCTAACCACAAGTACCACCACCAGCTACACTACCCGCTGTACCATGGGGTAGGTACGGATATTTCTTTCGCAATCTAAGCCACAGCGAATTTTTTTTCTCTTTTCGACACAATGCGCTAGTATGGTTTGGGAACCATCAGGACTCCCTCGCAACGTGGGAACGCTTCTTTACCGAGTTCCGACATTGCTTGAAGCTTGAACCTAGTAGATCAATTACCGGGAGAAATATGCACAGCCTACGCAAAGTGAGTTGTCAAGATATGTAAAACATAACTTGAGTTATGTTAAATAGTAATGTAGAACAGTAATCTCTCATCCCGGCCGCGACGACTGAATTTCGATGGAGGCTTAATTCTAGAAGGCCGTGTACTGTGAGATGTCAGCGCACATTGAAGAACCCCAGGTGGTCGAAATTATACCGGAGCCCTTCACTACGGCGTCCCTGATAGCATAATGGTTGGTTTATTCGTTTATTGGGTTTAACGTACCAATGCGACTAAGGCTATGAGAGACGCCGTAGTGGAGGGCTCCTCAAATTTCGACCACCTGGGGTTCATTAACGTGCACTGACATCGCCGAGTACACGCGCCTCTAGAATTTCTCCTCCAAAGAAATTCAAGTCGCTTAGGGACGTGAAACGCCAATAAACCAAACCATCAACTTGAGATAAAACATATATCCAAGAAATAGAAAGTAGACCATCTTTTGAAGGGCATTACAGGCAATTATTGAAATTTTCTGATTGCGAAAGATGATGATGATGATGATGATGATGAGCCATCTCAGATGTCATCCGGTACGTCCGCACATTCGATATCAAGGACTCGTTGCATTACGCCCAAATTTGGGTGCCTGCCCAACTTCCCAACTGTAGCCACCGTTGGAGAGAGCTCTATGGACCTGTCATCGATAATCGGACAGATCATTCTCGAGGACCTCCAGCGATTGCTGTTTTTATCGTTGCGACTGAACGAAGAATGAAAAGGAAAGCGCACGGCCTGCCCACTGGCTCGAGCTGTGTCACAATCGCTGCCACGAGCAGACAGAGAAGAGTTGAAAGATGATAGAAAAAAGACTGTAAGAACAGACGCGCTTCGCAACAACCGCCAAAGCGGCCACGCCGGCTGTAACAGATACCCCCCTCTGACTTCCAGCGGTTCGAGCCCGATGCAAGGTGTCCACTATTCCTACCCTTGGCGTTGCCCTTTATTAGCGAGAGCTACACTACCCACATTTTCGCATTTCACCGTGTGTCTGTAAGGACAGCTGTGCGCATGCGCGAGGAGCCGAGCGACGTAATAGCACAGCTCTAGGGGTGTCGCTCCGCGCGCCTCGCAGCTTGTGATCGCGGAGCAGACGCCACACGCCTTACCAGTTGTGGGCACGCGCGAGAAGCCGAGTGACTTCAAAACTGGTGTGCCTTACTGCGCATGCGCAACGGCAGGGGACGCGCTGCGGTTTGAGCATAAGACGGATGAAATGCAGGGTCTTGGCTCCGGTTACAACCGGCGTCGTCGCTTCGACGGGCGGGGTTGTTGCGACGCGCATCTGTTCTTTGAATCTTTCCACTCACATCTTTCCACCCTCCTCTGTCTGTAGGTGGCAGCGGGGGGGAAATCCGACTGTGCGGCCTGCCCGTGCCCCCCCCCCCCCCCCCCTCGCCACCAAACACGGACCGGTGCGGTTTCGGCTGCTAGGTTTTGGTTTTGGTGCAACGCACAGCGGTGGGTGGATCTACCGGAGTCGACTCTTGGGGTTGCGAATCCCCAGGAAAGGTTCAGCAGACTTTCCGCGACATTGTGAGCGTGTCGCGCCCACGATGCCCGTTGCCTGGGTGGGAGGGCAGGTCTGAGAAGGGAGACGGACTGGGCACGTGGAATCCTGATTAAAAGCAGCAGTGGTGACTAGAACGACTTGTTTGCTTTTGGCGTGGTCGCCCCAGTAGACGCGGTCGGGACTTAGTTGTTTTGCCGCTGGTGCTCGCGCCTCGGTAGACGCGGTTCCTACTTAGCTGTTTTGCCGAGCGACAAAATCGCCCGGGTAGACGCGGTCGTTCCAAAATTCGCAAAAATCGAAAGTCACACGGTTCCCTCTCGGTACGGGGGCGTAGCACCCAGCCGCGGACGCGTTGGTTTCCGATCACGAAGAGCTCGGTGCCTCGCGGGGGCATGCGGCTGGGCGAACCAAGCTTTGGTTTTGGGGAAGCCGCCTTTTGCCCGAAAACACGAAAAGTGATGGAGTAAGTACCACGCTCGGGAGGCCAGTAAGCTACGAAACGCGGGAAAGCCCGGCGGTTGCCTGAGTAACGTTAGTAGACCTGGCGAAATCGCAGAGAGAAAGCATGCTACCTTGTGGTAGCTTGTGATGATAACTGCGGACATCAATTGAGACTTCAACCATGAAAGTGTGGGAGAATGGATTGGAGTTTCACATACTATGCCAGGGGCGATCGTCGGTGGGCACGAACGCCGCGAAAACGTGAAAGGATAACTGCTGCGTGCGCGGGTACTGCCGGAGTAAGAGCCGAAGTACTGAACGAGTGGTGTGAAAAATCCGTCATCTTAGTACTGTGGGACGGTCGGGGTGGCGGAACCTTGCTTGGGGGCATTTGTTTTCACTGCGGGCATTTTTTTCACTGCGAAAGAAATACTGCTAGCACTTTTCTGCCTTCGGTGGAGGTCGTTCCTTCGCTCCGGCGCAGCTGCGGCGCACGACGACGTGACACCGTGACGTGACGACCAGAGGAGAGCAGGAGCCCAAACTCGTCTCTTCGGCCGTAGTCGTTCCATCGCTCGGCGCGGCGGCTACCACGTGACTGCTTCCTCGGCCCGCCGCGTGAGGGCGCTCGCTAGGAGAGGATAAACGGGACGCTGCAGGCGCGTTCCGCTTAGTCATGCCTGAGGAGTTGTACAAGGCGTCGCTGGAGCGACGTGCTGTGCGCAAACGCCGGCGCCGTGCCGCGGAGACAGATGAAGAAAGGCAACAGCGGTTGGCTAAGCAACGCGCCTATGCCCCAGAATGGCGAGCCTGGCGGCGTTCTGCAAGTTGAGTGAGGTAGAGTAGTTTCATGGACTCTCTGAGTGCAGAAGAATTGTCTATGAGTAGTGCAGAGCGATATAACTGCCACAGAAGAAAGCGCCGAGTAGAAGAGCCACCGGTCCGTCATATCAGCTGTAGATTGTTTTCGTTTTTGTCGTCGCGCAGCGGCGGCCGGTAGCCACGCGTGACCTGTAGACGCGGCGCACTGCGTTCCAAGACCATTTCGGTCGCCGCGCAGCGGCGGCTTGTAGCCACACGCGACCTGTAGTCGCGGCGCACTGCGTTCCTTCAGTTGGAGGCGCTGCGCTTTTCCTTTCGCAACCTACCGGGCTTAACCAAAGCTGAGCCCCGCCATTTTTTTTTCTTTCTTTCCTTTCATATCAGTTGAGTCCTCTATCAGCACGTGCAGCGGTGGTGGCTCAGCTCGAGCCAGTACGCAGGTTCGTGCAATTTCTTTTGATCCTTCTCTAAGTTGCAACAACAACAGTGGAGAGCTGCTGGCATGGAGAAGGCAGGCTTTGGGCGGCTTCGCAAACATAATAAGCTCAACTCCTCCGACCATGAAGTTGTAGCCTGGGAGCTGGCTGTCGCGAAAAGGAAGAGCGATCGGTGCAAGGCGAAGAGAGCAGAGGAAACGCCTGAGGACCGAGATGAGAGCCTAGCCAATGGGCGACGTCAGGACGCGGAGCGATTGCAGCGTCGCGCTTTGGCCCAGCTGGGTGATTCTGCGCAATTTTTTCAGTATGCATATCAACCAACTATCCCAACTTTCTGCTCTCCAGCTGGGTGAGCCTTCTTCCGAGGACGTGAAGTCTCGCCGCATTACCGACCACGTGATCAAACTGACTGAATGTAACTAGGGGGAACTAAAGCTCTCGCTACTATATCCTGACATAGCCGAGCTAAGCCACTGCCAATTTTTATTTCGAGGGGCTCCCCCCATACTATTCTCGATGCCTGGGCTTAGTTGAATGAATATGGCTCTCATTAGCGCCATCCCTGATGTAACATCAAATCACTAAGGCCCTAGTCATCCTTCCACTACCACTGAATAACGGGTGACTTCCAATCCCACTCTAATGAGGACTATAAGTACCGCTCGCGAGAGCCTCCCCATTCTTCCCGGCTCCGAGCCAGAAGCCTACAGACGCGTTTGGCTACGCAGTGCGCCCTACCATTTCGGAGTCTTCTAGGTAACATTTTATTCGCAGCACCGCTCCTTTGTGTCACCGTTGCGGGAGTGGGAGGCACATCACACGCTACAGTCGCCCCTTCAAAGCTGCACCTCCAAGTAGTCTTTTTACGAATCTCCTTCTCAGTGGCCCTCGACCTGTCCCCGGAACAATGGAGGTCAACGCCTCTGTCCGGTTTCCAAGCAGTTTCTTCCTTGCGAGCCTTCCTTCCGTGCGCGCCGGTCTTCCTCAAAGGCAGAGTCGTTCCCTATCGCGTTCACTGGAGAAAACTCGACGCGGCCGCTAGAGAGTGTGCGCTGGATGTGGGAAATTACTGCCTCGATTATTAATTTCAGCGTATGGTTTATTTGCTTGTAGACGGTGTGGCCACCGATGTTAGAAAACCATGAACTCAACTGCCTGATGGTCTCTTAGATCGCATACCAAGATTGTTTGTTGCAAAATCTATAACTGAGAATAGGTCGAAGTATTACCCTGCTGAAAGAAAGTTATATGATGCAATAACCTCATAGATCATTCAGCATAGAATATCATACAAGCTGTATGACATATCATACAATCTGTATGATATATCATACAATTCGTATGATATATCATACAGATTGTATGATTATGATGAATGATCTATGAGGTTATTGCATCATGTAACTTTTTTTCAGCAGGGTAGGAGTGGAGCTTGTATGGCGTTCTCAGAGCTGTACGAGGCGATGAGTTTTTCACTTCCCGCGTTAGTTAATTCATCTTTGAGTATATCAATCTCCACGTCCCTCAGTTTAAAACATGGGTTCTTCATCTCATTTTTATACACAATAAATTGTATTAAACGCGATGGGAAGTTGATTTTTCGGCGCCATGTATTACATCGTGTTAATAACTTAATTTATAACAACTGCACTTTTTGCTAGATCGTACGTAGTACTTCAGAAAGCAAACTGCAGCACCTACGAAGAGAAACACTGCGGAACAAGGACACCGGAGAAGCGCTAATTTTATCTCACTTTATTCGCTGAGAAACCAGCGAATATAACAAGAACCAACATACGCACAGAAGGACGGCCACGCACAATCAACAAAACCGTACAATATACGAAATATCTCTTACACAAAGGGTTACAGTGGCATCACTAACAGAATATCTTCCTGTCTTAAGTAGAAAGCTTCCAAAACCTCCAGTGCCTTACTATCTTAGCTCCTGGCCAGAATCATTATCTCATGAAGCCCTGGTTCAGACTTCCTGCGGTGCGAGCATTTTTCCCCTGACGAATGTTTTGTCGCTCGGCGACACACATTGGATTCGGCACAGTGTTGCCAATTATGCGCGACTCCTAGTTCTTCTAGCGACCACATGTTTTCAGCTCCACAATCATTCATGCATCACCCTGTTTGGCCCGCATAGGATTTAACGCAGGTGTGAGTTATCTCGTACACCACTTCGACCGCCCTGGTGGCTCAGTGGTTATGGCGCGGCTGCTGACACCAAAGACGCGGGTTCGATCCCGGCCGCGGTGGTAGAATTTCGGTGTAGGCGAAATTCTAGAGGCCCGAGTGCAGTCCGTTGTCAGTGCTCGTTAAAGAACACCAGTCGGTCGAAATTTCCGGGGCCCTTCACTACGCCGTCCCTCATTAGATGAGTCACTTTGGGACGTTAACTCCTCATAAACGAAACTAAAGCAATCGTACAACACACCGGTGCAGCACTGCACAAAAGATTTCGCATGGTTTTTTATATATCAACCATTCTTCGTGCCATGGCTCGCAACTCGCATGCAGAGCTCTACAAGCTTTAGCGAAGGCGAGCACAGGACTTTGCTCGCCATTTTTGTTCACCACCCTTTTCAAATCGTGGGCGACCTTCCGGACATAAGAAAGCACTTCTGGCTTCACAGCTTCCTCTCCTTGCTCACAGGGCTTTTCTAACATGGCACCTTTCCTCTTTTTTTGTTGGAACGCCTCAGCAATGATGATGATGATGGAAAACTTTATTTGTAACAAGGAAATTTCGGACACGTCGGTCCTTGGGCCCCCGCAGGGCCCCACTGTACTCAAACGTTCATGTCCCGGAGGCTCATGGCGCTGGCAGCCCGGCATGTGGCGAGGGCTTGCTTGGCCGGGTCCTCGGAGCGCAGTAAGGACTTTCAAGGCTCCCAAGTGGTAAGGTGCTCCAGGCGACGCGTGGGCTAGGATCCGCCGGGCAGAGGAAAAGAATATGGTAGAGAGTGGCTTTCGGGTGGTGGCAGAGTGTACAGGAAGGGATTGTGTGGACATGGTGATATTGTGTGTGTTGTGTTTTATTTCACATAGGCGACTAAGACCATCAAACGCCAAGCACAAGGTATGTATGAAAAAATTCCTGCGCTGATTTGTACAGAGATGTGAGAAATCATCGGTGGTGTAGAGGACCTAAGATGTTAGTACAACTTAGTGAGCACATAGAAGAGAAATGTTTTAAATGGTCTGGTTTGGTTTAGTTTAATGGCGCATAACCAACTAAGGCTGTCATGCGCCAAACTCAGGGTATAGAAAATTCTTTTAAATAGCTGCTATACTAAAATCTAAATGAGCGGTGGTGTAAAGGGCCTAAAAAGTTAATTCGTGCAACCTAGTAAAAATATAAGACAAAATTTTAAAAGAGACTTCTGCTAAATGCTTTAAAAAGGTTGGCAACCTCAGCACCCATCCTTGGCTGTGCAAGGATCTTGAGGTCCCTAACCGGTGGTATAGTGACCTCAGCCATCCTCTCGCGACGAGAGGGTGGGTGAGGTGTGGTGCGAAAAAATTTCGCAAGTTGTAAAAAAACTGACCCTTGTTCAGAGTTTCGAGAGTACATTGGCTTCTTTCAAAAAGTTAAAAACGCTTTTCTCATCAACAAGAGCTTCTTCACCTAGAATCAATGACGGATGAAAAGGGATGTTCTGGTTGTAAAATGGGGTAAAAAACTTGTTTCTGAGTGTTTCGATTTCTATGCAAGAGATTAAGATATGAGTTACTGTGAGTTCATCTTCGCATTTTTCGCAAGTAGGTTTGTCTTGTTTTGTTAGTAGAAATTTGTGGGTAAGGTGTGTGTGTCCAATATGTAAGCGACGTAAATACCTTAAAAAAAGCGTTCCTGATGGGTGCATGATTTCCATTCTCCTAATATTGGTTTTATTAAGTGTAGCTTGTTATTTATCTGACTATTCTATGCGCTCTGCCATTTGTTCCTCAGTCTGCTGTGAACTAGCTCCATACAATCATTATGTGGCATGCTTATTTTCTGTATTTCCTTGTTGTGGGCTTGAGCAGCGCATGCGTGCGCTCTCTCGTTACCATCAATTCCAACATGGCTTGGAACCCAACATTATTTTATGTTATGCCCTTGTGTTACAATCCTTGTTATGTTATGTATAACCTTACCTAGGGATGGCATGACTGCATTTCTGGACTGTAGTTCTTTAAGTACACTAAGGGAGTCTGTGTATATAATATTCTGGACTGTAGTGCTTTAAGTACACTGAGGGAGTCTGTGTATATAATATTGTTTTCGATGTTATTGCTTATTATTTTCTCCGTAGCAAGAAATACAGCGTAAAACTCGGCTGTAGAAACTGATGCACCCTGAGGAAGCTTTACTATTTTTTACCAGTTCCCTTCAACTACTGCACTTCCAACATAACCTGTAGTTTTCGATCCGTCTGTGTACAACTCGGTGTAGATATCATATTTTTCCTTTAGTGTAAAGAACTCTTGTATGATGTGTTCTGCTGGAGTTTGTTCCTTGTTGAACTCTGTATGACTTATATCACAGATCGATGGAAAACTGTACCAAGGGGCAAATGCGTCGCAACGTTCTGCAACATTTGGTAGTGTTTCTGATAAGTCAAGTTCTCGGCAGATCTCCTCAAACCGCATTAGCGAAGGCCTGGTTGCTTGGGGCTTATTTGTAAATATTATTCGAGAAGGGCATGTTGTGACGATTGAATAACACACGTGTTTTGTTCGTGACCTAATTCTAAGAATCTATGAACATGTAAGTGCTTTTCTTCTATCTTCTAGTGATGGCTCATTTGCTTCAACATGAAGGCTCATTACCGGAGACGTTCTGTATGCTCCACAAGAAAGCGGACACCTAGATTATGAACTGGATCTAATATTTTTAGTTATGAAGGCCTTGCCGAGCCGTACACTATACTCCCATAATCTAGGCATGTGCGCACTACAGAACGGTAAATATGAAATAGGCATGCTCTGTTCGATCCCCAGCGTGTCCCTGAGAGTACTTTAAGGATATTCATTGCACGGGAGGCCTTTACTTTCAAGTAGTTTATTTTCGGCAGAAATGTAAGTTTTTTTATCAAATGTTATTCCTAAAAATTTATGTCCTCTTTTTACCGTAGTGTGGCTCCATTTAGGTGCAAGTTCGGATCGATCTGCAAGACGCTTTTAAGCGAGAAAGCAACAGCCACTGTTTTCTGTGGAGAGAACTTGAACCCATTTTTGTCTGCCCAGATTGCTAGCTTGCTTAATGTGAGTTGTACCTACCTCTCACACGTTGAGAGGCTGGAGGACGTGCAAGCAATCTGCAGGTCGTCGACATACACGGAATACATAATGTAGTTGGTAATTATTTTCGCTATTGAATATTTTCACGACAAAAAGAGTGGTACTTAGGATACAGCCCTGCGGTACCCCAGTCTCCTGGACAAAGCACTTCGAAAGGATTGCACCCAGGCGCACCTGAAAAGACCGGTCTGACAGGAAATCCTTCAGGCTGTTCAACATCCTACCCCGGATGCCAAGATCTGCTAAGTCGCGTAGAATGCCATATCTCCATGTGGTATCGTACGCCTTCTCCATGTCAAAGAAGACTGCCAGACAGTGTTGTTCGTGTATGAACGCCTCTCGGACTGTGTTTTCTAAGCGGACGGGATGGTCAGTTGTCGAAGAGCCTTTTTTAAATCCGCACTGGTGGATGTCAAGGAGTTCACGTGATTCAAGAATGAACATTAGCCTAATGTTTAGCACACTTTCAAACGATTTTGCGATAGAACTGGTAAGAGCTATGGGCCTATAACGATTTGGGGAGGTGAGAGGCTTTCCAGGTTTTAAGAACGGTACTATAAATGCTTTTTGCCAAGCCTCCGGCATCTTTCCGGACACCCACATTATGTTAAAAAATTGCGATAGTGGCCCTACAGCAGCTTCGGACAGGTGGACAAGCATTTCATAATGTGCATCATCCGGGCCAGGTGCTGTCTGTTTACCGGAAGAAAGTACGTTTTGGATCTCCTGAATTGTAAATAATGTATTGTATGCTTCGCTTGTACTGGCAGTCTTTGGAAGTTTCTGCTTTTCAGTTGTGTTTTTGTGTTTTAAGAATGACTGTGTGTAGTGTGAAGAGCTTGAAACGTCAGAGAAATGTTGTCCTAGTATGTCAGCCTGTTCATCTATACTTGTTTGTGTACCAGGTGTTGTTAAAAGTTGGATTGTGAAGGGTGAGTACCTGCCGCTTAGTTTTCGCACCTGCGCCCACATTTGTTTTGATGTGGTTGAGCTTTTTATAGAAGAGACATAAGCTTGCCATGATGTTTTCTCGGCCTTGCGCCGATGGACCGCGCTTGCGCTCTTGCCTTTTTGAAAATCATAAGGTTCTCGTGTGTGGAATATCTGCGAAATACTCCCCATGCTTTATTTTGTTCTTTTTTAGCCTCTTTTAATTCTTGTGTGTACCACAATTTGTGGTTCTGGCGTACCACTCCTGAGGATTTCGGAATTGACAGGTGCGCAGCAGAAAGAATGCATGTTGTGAACATTTAATTTATTTCATGTACGGTATGATTCTCTACAATTATATCCTCCAAATTGGACATTTTCCTAAACAATTCCCAGTTAGCTAAATGTAGCTTCCAACGCCGTGGTTTCGTGGGAACGACTGTTGGCGAGGATGAGAGACTTATTTTGACAGGGAGATGATCGCTTCCGTATGGATTGTCAAAAAAACTCCAGTCAAAATCGCTACAAACAGACGGTGAACTAAGAGACAAATCTAAAACACCCATTTTCCCTTGAGGTTGGGGAGGAGTACGTGGGTTTACCCGAGTTAAGTAAACAGACGCTACTGCGTAGAATAAAATCCTCAATAAGATGGCCTCTAACGTTAGTTTTTTCGCTTCCCCAAAAACGTGAATGCGCATTAAGGTCTCCAACTACCAGGTATGGCTCTGGTAGCTGGTCTAAAAGAACCTCTAAATCATGAAGTGTTACCTTAAGGTGTAGATCGATATATAGAGAGCACACTGTAATGGTTTTATATGTAAGCAGAGTGGCTGCGACAGCTTCGAGTCTTGTATTTGGTTTAAGCTCTCGAGCCGGGACACCGTTTTTCACTATGATGGCTACGCCTCCCGACAGCCTGCTCGTCTGCTCTCGATCGCGGCGGAAAACAGGATAATTCTGTAGAAGGTTGTTTATTTTGGGGACCTAAATTTGTCTCTTGTAGACATAAGGCAACAGGAGCTTGCGCTCCCAGTATGTCTTTTATATCACTGTAGTTGTTTAGAAGTCCTCTACAGTTCCATTGCATTATGAAAGCCATTTTAATTTGGTGTTTCTATGGGGTAAAAAGGTAGATCAAGTTGTCGATGGCCCCGTGACTCGGGGCCTGTGTTTTTTTGACCGACCCAGGGAGCTCCGCCGACCGTCCGACGTGGACGGCACGGGGCTTTCCTGGGTCGTGTCCATCGCCTCTGCGGAGGCGCTGGACGACCGTGGAGGAGGCATGTTGATTTTTGAGTTTGACCTCGACCTGTGGGAAGAGGTCTTGAGGCACGCCGACCCGGGGTTCTGCGTTGCCTCATTTGGGGTTTGCGGAGTAGCGCTAGCTACTCCACACGGGGCGCGGGGGGACCCGCCACAGGCTCACTGCGTGTGGCCTGGACAGGTGCCGTAGCCTGGTGTGGTTTGCCGCGCCCACGCACCACATCGGCGAAGTTTGTTTTTGCAGTGAGGGAGAATTTGTTTGTCTGAGCGTATTGCCTTCTTGCTTCTTTGAAATAAATGTTTTCTGTAGTCTTGAGAGTAATTATTTCCTTTTCTTTTTTCCGAGAAGGACAAGCTCTGGAGTAGGCAGCATCGTCTCCTTCACAGTTTGCACACCGCGGTGTAGCAACACATTATTCAGATTGGTGTTCCTTCGGCGAGCATTTTGCACACGTTGTGCGGCCGCGACAACTTTGTGACCCATGGCCGAATCGTCGGCAATTGAAACATCTTCTTGGGTTGGGTATGTAAGGTCTTACATTTATTTTCAGATATCCGACTTCAATGCTTTCAGGCAGTATGCTGGTGTTGAAAGTGAGGATGAGGTGTTTCATGTCAATTCCTTTGTTGTCCTTGCTGATCTTTATTCGCTGAACATTTATGACATCTTGATCGGTAAGGCCCTCAAGCATTTCTGTTTCAGAAAGGTGGACGAAGTCGATTTCAGATATGACGCCTCGGACAGTGTTTAGAGATCGGTGTGAAGTCACGGAGACAGGAACCTCAACTATGGACACGAGGTTTGGAAGTTTAGAGTACTGGACGGTGTCATGCATTTCGAGCAGTAACTCACCACTGGCCATTTTTGATACCTTGTACCCAAGGCCCAAGGTATCTGTCAAGCACTTTGCTACCAGGAACGGGGATATCAGTCTTGCTTGTTTTTCTTGTGCATTGCTATGTACAACATGGAATTTCGGGAAAGTTATCTTGCTTTTCTAGAAAAAGTCGCCTGCATCGGTCCGCCCTCTTTTCAGAGAGCGATCAGGGTTCGAAAGGGGGGGGGGAGCCATAAAAAATTCGAGTTTTTCAGTCATGGTGCTAGCCACCCACCATGGAGCCCAACGAGGGGACGGGACAGGAACTTGCAAGGAAGTCCTGCCCACGCCAGCTTTACACCTCAACTATAACCAAATATGACACAACTCAGGGTAGTTGGCCACACAAGGTTAACCCTAGCCGCCAGGAAAAAGAGGAAAATCTAAGAAGTGAATTGAATACAGGAGAGTTGTAAGAAAGAGATAGGATAGTGAAACATGGAGGGGAGGATAGCAAAAGGCGACTGCCGATTTCCCCCGGTCGGGTCAGGCCGGAGGTGCCGTCTGCAGGAAGCTTGGGCCAAAGTGGTGTGTTGACTCCGCCGAGGGGCCTTAAGGGTCCAAACGCTCGGAATTGACTCAACCACCAGGATTCCCTTTTCCCCGGACACGGCGATGCCACGCACGGCTAGGCGCGGGTGCTCGGGTCCGTGGTGGCGCACTGCTCACCATCATCCCCCTGCGGGGATGTCCCTGCGGATGCTCAGGTACCCGTGGTGTCGCAACTCACCATCGTCTGCATGAATCAGACGCCCCTGCGGGTTGGACATGGCGATATCGCGAGCGTATATAAGGGGAGGGCAAAGTGCTTGTTTGGAGCCGCCTCCAAAGTGCCTGATGGTAATTGTCGAGGGAGGGATGAGGTGGGGGGTAGAGCCCAGCTGTGATGACCGAGCACTGGAGCCGACGTCAGCCGTTCTACTTGCTTTTGAAAACTCGCCTGCACAACATGGTGACACGATTTCATGAGAGAAGACTGGAGGCAACTCGCGATCTCTCTCTCTCTCAGTGGCTGATTACTACAATGCTTGCTATACTGTTTTACTGTCGTGTTTTACTGTCTTCGAATGAGCCCACTCAACAGCTCCTTCCGTGCTCGAGGTGCTGACGCGGACTCTTTCTCTCTCGGTGGCTGATTGGTACGATTGAATGTGCCGTCAACAACTTTGACCGCTAAATCACTTCCGTGTTACCTAAATTCCCTGATGCTCTTACGTTCGGCGATGAGCAACGGAAGAACCAGCCTCTCAAACTGTGGAGGCCACTGCAGCGTCCAGAACATTGTGTGTAGCACATGGTACTTGGTACAAGTGGGTATACTCTGTCAGTGGTGTTTAGTTCCTTCTGATGGTGCCGGAGAGTTAACACCCCTCTGGTTCGGTGTCATAATTGAAGACTGCACTACCGGGGACCTAGAATCTGAGCAGACACACTACCGCACCCGCGAATCTTTACACTAAGCGTGGATGCGCGGCATGAGAGAGAAGTATGCTTAAGCTGTGCCCGCTGCACCAGTCACAAACGCTCCACAGGTACTGCTTCTGGCGCACTCCATACTGTGATGCCTCCCCGATCTCCTTTTGAGTAGATAGGGGTAAACATCTGGGGTCTTTTTCCCGTGTCTGATATTGTGAACCGCTCGATCGTCGCCAGTACAGATCACCTCTCTTGTTACTGTGATACAGCTGCTCTCGTCTCGAATGCTGCATATCAATTCTCCATGCCTCCGCTGCAATCTTCTATCCTACGAGCTATGGCTCCGATCAAAACGGCCGTGACTGTGTTTTTTCTTTTACCCCGTACGCATACTGCGCCGCTACACACAAAACAGGTTACAGTCCGTTCTTCCTCCGATATGCCCGCTTTCCTCTGCAGATATCGATGTAATTCTGTCGTTTTTCCCAGACAATTACCCCGGGAGATCTCAAATTTCATGCCATGTTGATGAAGCCCGCGGGATTACCCACCTGAGAAGTCTCGCCTCAAAGACCATTCTGAATCCCGCTACAACGATCATTACAAACAAGTTACCTACCTCCCTGACGAGTTTGTCTGGCTTCGGCGTCCATTCAGGAAGTGTGGTTTAAGGCCCAAAGGTGAAAAACAGTAGCTAGGCGGGCGAGTTGGTGATGCATGTTCAAAATTAACCGTGCTAGAAAACGAATTCGAAAGGGAAGAAAAACACAGGACATCGTACCTATGTTTTCTTGGAAAGAATCAGTGAATGAGCTCATGTAATGGGTTCTAAGTATAAAAATATTCCAGGCAGTACTGAATTTTTTCTAATCTCTACCTTTCAGTGACTAAATGGGCTTGTTTCCCTTCATTTTATGTATTGTGTGTTCCTAACCTCATAACCCTTACGGTTGAGGCATGTAGTGGAAGTCCTAAGGCGGCATTGTAGGCCTGCCGTATCTTGCTGCCTAATGTGTTCTTTTCTGCGTTCAAAAATTGGAGGCCAGGGGCGGCACAGAATATCGTGTTTAGTGCAATGTCCTGCACTAGTCGGCATAGATCTCGTTCCCTCACTCCTTGTCTGTGATGAGCTATGCGGCGTATTAATCCCGCCGTCGGTTCTGCCGTACCTTTTAGCTTTGTGTGTGTTTCATTATTCGTTGCATTAGTTGGAAAATACATCCTCATTAATTTCGTCGTTTAGACCTGTTTGACGGATCGTCCATTGGCATTGACCTTTAGTAATGTGTATGACGGGAGGCAGAGATTGTTGTGCTTCTACCTCATTTTTTACGTCTCATCACAAAAAGTTCAGATTTTATAGCGAAAGCTCCACTAGCCTATCAGGAGCCAAGGTAACCGGGAGGCCACATTTGTTCTTCAAGGGGAGGAGCGATTGGGGGGGGGGGGAATGGTGTCCGTCACGTGACTAACGAGGTGGGTAGCCGCCGCTGCGGCCGACCGTCGTCTTGCAGCTTTGGTCACGTGACTAACCATGTAAGACCCCTGTCACACCAGCAAATATAATGTCATTCAAACCGAATGAGACTAGCAGCTAATGTCACTAATCGGCTGCTGCACGGGAAAATGTAATATCCTTACAGTCGAATCAAATTCGGCACCAAATCAGTTAGGGGAACATACTCACATTTGATCTCGAACGGAATGCGTACTCGGGACACCAGATATGCAGCAGAAACAAGCGACGCAAAAAATATTGTTTACGTAACGAAACTTACAAACTGCATTTATTTAGTTGTGCTAAAAAGTTAATGTTGGTGTGAATCTGTTAACAATACAGGCTGTTGCGGATATCTATTGCTCTCGCTGTCAGCAGCAGCCAACAGCAGCAGCCAACAGCAGCAGCCAACAGCAGCTGCCAACAGCAGCGGCCGAGCATGAAGCTCGGTCTTTACCGCGACCGTCGGTCATTTTGGGTTGCGTGTTTCTTCCTGGTTGGCGTGCCATGTTCATTAACTTCGATGTACTTAAAGACGCAACAGAGCAGTTTACCCTTTGGATGTCATTTCCAAGCTCCGCGCGTGTCTGTGCACTGGCATGTGAGCAATTTAGTTTGTTAACACTTGTCTGATTCGTGGCTGACTTTGTACTTGACTTGGCCTTTGATGGCTAAAATGGCGCACAATGGCCGAGATATAATATTTTAAACTTATAATACTGCACAAAAATGTTCTCAATCGCTTTTGAAACACTGCACAACAATTTCAAACATCTTTAATGCGCGCCGATCCCTTTCGGATGTACTATTTTTTTTTCGCTGGTTGTGAATGCCATCATTTTCTAATGACTATTTTTCCGTGCAGCTGCGAAAGAGACCGAATGACATTCGATGCATCGAATGCCATTAGGTTCGAATGACATTAGATTTGCTAGTGTGACGGGGCTATCACTCCGTTCACTGGAAAAGCGGTTTATGGTGTTTAATGTCCCTATGCGACTGAGGTTATGACGAACGCCGTAGTGAAAGGCTACGGAAATTTCGACCACCTGGAGTTCTTCAACGTGCGCCGACATCGCACAATACATGGGTTCCCAGAATATCGCCCCCACTGAAATTCGAAAAACGTGTACGGGACTCAACCCACGTTTTTTGGGTCAGACGCAGAGTGCCTTATCTACTCAGCCACCGCGGCAGTCCAAGGCCAGGGCGCCGCTGTAACGTGTCCGCCTGCCAGTTTGTCGCTCTGGACGAGGCAAACCGGTTGAAGCCGACATCTTCTCGCAGGCGGCGGGCACACGTTGCCAACCGTGCGAGGAATTTAGCAATCAACTGAGAGTGTAAACGCGCAAAACGGGACGCCAAAACCGACGAGGAGCTGGAGTTGGAAAGCAAAGGAAAGGCCCATAACAGCCCCCCTCGGACAGCAGACATCTCAGTTACGCTTGAAGCTACGAAGCAACATGCCTGTAGTGACAAATGTGCGCTGCATGCGTTCAAATTGACAACGCCGTGACAGAAACATTGCACTGAAGCTATGGGCCTTCGGTGATCATTGCGTTCATGGGCGTTAGCGTTGTCAACGTTCTAGAGTCCGATGATTTAGAGGAAAGGAAGTACGCATACCACTCTGCCTGGGTCAGTGGACGCCTCATTCGCGCTGTGAGGTACGTGGCGGTGGTCAGAGAGATATGTGGGCTTCATGCGTCAGCACCGAAAACGTAATAGCAGACACGCGACACAGCTGCATTAGGCCGCAGCGTGACTTCACGCTGGCTATGCAAGCGTGACTTCCACTTGCTTAACCAAGGTTAGCAAAGCCGAAACAATGTTTTTGCTCTGAGGAAGTGTTATATCCCGCCAGGGTTCCCTCTGGGCGTCTGGCAACGATAACGAAGTGTACACGAGTTGCGCAATCTTCCCGACGCAGCCTACGCCAGGCTCCTCAAATGCATCAATAGCATTTGGGACAGGCAGACCCCTCTCCCTTTCGACTGGAAGTCAGCCCTCGTGGTCTTCATCCCGAAGGATTGAAAACCTATTGATGTGGCGAACCTTCACCCCATCTCGATCACGTCTTCTGTAGCAAGCAGATTGGGACGGTGGTGCGCGATAGACTCTCCTATATTCTCGAAACACACAACATTTTCGCGGACACCATGTTCGATTTCGCCCTCATAGGTCAGCACAGGATATACTTCTGCAGCTACACCAGGGCTTCTTAGATCGTGTCTAATGTCCCCACAACGACAAAGTGGTCCTGGCTTTGGATCTTAAAGGCGCAGTTGATAACGTCATACACGAAGTAATCCTAGACCACCTCCGTAACACCAACTGTGGCCAAAAATAATTGCATTACAGTAGACAATTTCTTGCAGACTGTCAAGCCAGGTATGCAAACAACATACAGAACATGGGCCATACACCATCGGCCCGAGGGAAACACCTCAAAGCACGATCCTGTCTCCCCTCTTCTTCAATTTGGGAATGCTTCATCTTCCCTCTAAATTGTCTTCTTTGCCCGGGATACATAACGCTCTTTATGCGGATGACATTACAATCTGGGCCACGCAAGGTAATCTGGGCCACATGGAATACTGTCAGCAAGCAGCGGCGACCATAGTCGGCGAGTACGCGGCCTACTGCGGTCTCCAGGGCCACGAAGCTAAATCAGAATTTATGTATGTACGTCCCTCCCTCGGCACACAACTCCGCTTCACTTCAGTCTCCCCTCGGACTGATCCAGGAGGCCGAGGAGATCGGCGTCCTTGGCCTCTTCATACACCACCAACGCACGGTCGACACCACCCTAGCCAAACTTGGCATGGTGGGAGACCAGGTAGGCCGCATGGTCTTCAGGATCTCCAACAAGCGGGGTGGATCACGAAGCTAGGATGCACTGCGGCTTGCCCATATTTTCGTAATGAGTAGAATCATCTGCTCAACCCCCAATTGCACCTGCGCAAACACAATAATGACCAACTGGCGGTCATTCACCGGAAAGTCATCAAGCGGGCTCGCGGTAGCCAAGTCGAACTGGAGACTTCTAGCCTTGGGCGTGGTGAACACAATCCGGGAGCTTCGAGAAGCCCACTTAGTCAACCAATTCACGCGTCTTTCACAGACCACGTCCGGTCGCCGTCTCTTGGACCGGCTACACATCAAACACGACTACCACATTGAGGAAAAGGAGAGAGTGCCAGAACCCTGGAGACGCGCCCTCCGGATCCGACCCATTCCCCGCTACATATCCAGTGAAGATATAACGGTCGTTGCCAGGCGCGTGCGGAAGTCTTGACGTCATACTATTGTAATCACAAACACGTGTATTATGTGGACGCTGCCGTCCCACACGACGGGGGGTGGTACACTTCCGCTATCGTACACAACACAAACACAGTTGATGGATCAATTTTACAGCGTACAGTGACACACGCGGAGAAAATTGGCATTGATCTGGCTCTCACTAATCCCAAGTCGAAACACATCAGAACCGACTCGCGAGGGGCCTGTCGAAAATATGAGCTGGGCTTGGCTCCCACGCTTCTTGCCTGGCGCATTTTGCAATAAAGCTGCCGATGGGAAAATGCAACTCTGCGTAACCTGATTTGGGCCCCCGTCACCAGGACTCCAAAGAAACGAACAGGCCGATCAGGCCACCCGCGCACTGTCTCCCCAGCCTATATCTCAGTCCTTGGAAGCCTACATTTAATCAGACAATCTGGCCTTTATATTCAAAGACATCACCGATTACAACAAGAAGGAGCACCGGCGCTACCCGGTTCCTTGTAAGTTACTGGATCGCGCTTACGAGCGCCTCCTTATCAAAATTCTCACTAACATTGTACTGTGTCAAGCGGGGCTTAAACATTTATTCCTTTGATGGAACATATTTTCGTGGCGCGTGCCAGTTCTGTAGGGACGTGGCTCACACCTTCCACATGGTCTGGGCGTGTCAATCAAACCATTCTATTCCCTACTCCAACAGCACGTGAGAGGACTGGAAGAAGGCTCTGCTCGTCTGTTATGACGTAAATACACAAGAGGCCTTGATTCAATGGATGTGGGCGGCGTTGCTAGCCATTGGGGCCCAGGATTAGGGGCTCCACCTATTATTGTGAGAGCAAAGGACCTATAGGGCCCTACCCTCATCATCTCTCTGTAAGTCTTTAATAGACGATAAATGTTTTTCACCATCCCCACCGCCTAGGTCAGTCTACGGACAGCAGCTTTGTATTCCTTAAATAAATCCAGTACCGGTCCAATCTCAGCCGATACAACACTGACTCCACACAAGTTCTCGCGACCCATAGCAGCGATGTTAGGCGCAATCAAAGCAATCCTGGTAAGCCGCATCGTAGGTATGTCTGCTTTCGGTACCGAGAAATATGACGCTTCCACGTGTCGTATGGGTAGCGTTTCATGTAATTATTGCCAGAAGAAAGGGCATATTTAAAAGCCTTGCATAGCGAAGCGGAACGCTCTGGAGCAGCTAGCGAATCAAGTGGAGCCTGATGACAATCCTTCCGCTGCTGAGTGACTTCTGTATTAAGGCGGAAGCCTTTAATGCCTCATCGTTGTAAGCAGGAGCTGTCGACAGAGAATGTCACGCTTTTCAGTTGGTCGAAACGGTCGTCACGTCACAGTGCGCGAATTTCAATCGGGGCCAATTGTACTTTGGCTACTAACCATGCAACCAATTAAAGGGGTCGTATAGTGATGCTCCAAGTAACTTTGAGTTTAGTTAATTGCTTACTTAACTAATTAGTGTAATTAACCTTTCTAGTCCGACCAGATAAAGAAATAAAACCAAGCAAGAAATTTGCCGAGCTTGGGAATCGAACCCCGGTCTCCGGAGTGCGAGTCGAGCACGCTTCCACTCCGCCACGCCAGCACGATGGTTTTGAATGAACAAAGGTGCGTCTAGTGAATACGGTGTCTTCGTTCACTCCCATCTTCCTCCCTTCCCGTTACGGTGAGGTTTAGGTTTCCACTGAGATATGAGAGACAGATTTCCTTTCCTCAGAAACCAATTTACCGACGAGCAAGGCGTAATTGTCTGCGTTTCAGATTGTTCCGAATTGTCGTGACGTCACCGCGCGCGAATTTTGACGGGTGTCCACCGAAATATGTGAGACAGTTACTGCGCAACTTCCTTTCCTCAAATACAATTTTCGACTAGTGTCGACTGAGATATGTGAGACAGTTAATGCGTAATTCCCTTTCCTCAAATACAATTTTCATTTTCTTCATTACGGCCCCTCTTTCTTCTTTCACTCACACTTGCTCCCTTCCTGTACGGTGCGGCTCAGGTGTCCACCGAGATGACAGAGAATTACAGCCCCATTTCCTTTCCTCAAAAAGCGTTGCGTTCAAAGGGCAACGCATCGCGCCGAACGGGTGGTGGCGTTCCTTGGACTCCGTGGCAGCGCTACAACACGCTGTCGCGTTCCACTTCTAAAGGCGAAGCTTAAGCGTCATTAATTGGCAGTTAATTAATGCACCAACAAAATGGGCAGTGAACAATCACGTAGCAGAATGCAGCACTCAGGCTTTCGCCTTTCAGCACTTTAGCGGCTAAAGTTCCTCGTAATTTTTTTTGAATATCGTGTCCACGAACGTCGTACCGACTCTCGGCCTGCAACTCTTCTTGGACGGCATGTCCCACGTGATGGAGGTCGACGCTGGCGCGCTGTTCTCGTTCATCAGCGAACATACGTACCGCGATTTGTGGCCGGTTAATCCGCTGCTTCTCGAGAAAATGACCGTAACATTGGGAACATGGTACAGTGAGAGGTTGCTGCTTCTGGTAACATCCTAGTGACGGTTTCAGTTGCAGCAAAGACAGCCAAGCTGCCATTAAGGGTTCTTAGAGCGGCTGGTTCGAGCCTGCTGGGACGCGGCTCGTTCTCACCGTTAGGTATAGAAATCTGTGGCATCCGCGAGGTGTATTCAACATCGACGAAGGAAACCCTCATGAAGTAAGCGTCCATATTCACGCACACACTGGACATTAATGTCGGGACAGGGGTCCACGTTCCTCTCAAGCCAGACGCACGTCCCAAGTAAGTGCCTGCAATGTCGGCAGGTCCTGTTCGCACTTCACGAAAGTGTTCATGCAGAGCTGCAAAAGCTAGAACATCAAGACATCCTTGAACCAGTGCAGGCTTTCTCTTGGTCGGTGCCGGTGGTGGCCGTTTGCCAGAAAAACGGTGCTATGGGCATATGTGAAGATCACCGTCACATGGTGAATGCTAACGTGCAATCTATCTCTTATCCTATCCCCACAGCAAACGAGTTGCTGGCAAAGTTCAGAGGGCAAAGTTTTTACGAAGATAGAACTTAAAAAAGTGTATTAACAGCTGTGTGCGGATGACTCCAGAGTAGAGGTGCTGAATATGACCACGACCAAGGGACTTTTCAAAGTGAAACGTCTGCAGTTCGATGGTTCGCTTTAACCTGAGGTTTTACCAGCTCATGGATATCTTCTAGCTGGTTTGAATGGCATTGTTGCGTACTTGGACGATATTCTCATAACCGAATCATCACAGACTCAATATTTCTGACCACTTGCTGCGGTAATGTAACGTCTATAGGAGCCCGGCTTCAAAGCCAACGAAACGCGGTGTTAGTTCGCTGCACCTAGGCTTGAGTATCTGGGGTTCTGGATCACCTCCAAATATGTGCAGCCTAACAATAAGAAGGTTCGAGCTATTTCTGAAGCATCTTTTTTAACTAGCAAGAATGAGCTGCAACCTTTCTTGGGACAACTTGCATTCAAATGCCGGTTTATCAAGGACCGTGCTACGACTGCCGAATTTCGGCATCGGCTACTCAATAAGGGAACGACTTGGAAGTGCACTTCAGACACCAGTTGCCTTTAGACAACACAAAGGAGGTGCTTTAGTGCGACTCCGATTCTACAGCACTACGAGGAGAACAAGCCCATTTTCCTCTCATGTGACGCGTCACCATAAGAGCTTGGCGCATTTCTCGCACAGCCAGACGTTCAAGTGAAAGCTTCCAGTGGCTTATGTGTCCAGAACTTTGGACCAGTCAGAAAAGAATTACTCGCAACATGAAAACGAGAACTCGCTATAGTTCGCGCTATCACCTACTTCCAACCGTACGTCGTTGGACAAGAGGTTGTCATTTACACGGATCAGAAGCCAAGCTCCTTCTGGCTATAATCGGATCGGATCGTCGAATTCAGGCAATCCTTTCTCCAAGGATTCTTCAATGGTGCGTCCTACTGGCCGCTTATAACTACAAGTTGTTACATCAACTTGGAATGGAACATCAATATGCCGACGCCCTGAGCCGCCTCGCGCTGCCTGGCACCGATGACGAGCCTACTGCACCGGAGGATATTCTGATGTCTGAGGCTGCGCACATACTTCCTTTAACCCTTTAACGGTCGCTAGTGTACAGCACCTTACTAGAAGAGACCTTGCTCTGGATGTCGTTTATCGCAGTCTTCAGGCCGGCGACTACCCAGCGTTAGTTGAACCAGATTTTGCTATTTACAAGGCTCGCAAGTCTGAACTATCAACACAGAAGGGATGTATTTTCTGGGGATCTCGTATAGTCATTATGGTAGTATCTGGGAGGCAGGATTGCGACTTCTACACGCCGATCATCGAAGAATGACAGCTATGAAACAAGATGCGCGCAGACATTTGTGGTTGCTATGGTTTGACGAGATCATTGAAAAGTGTGTGGCTGGATATCAAGTATGTTATTCTTTTGCCAAAGCTAGACGCGCTGCCCCCGTGTCAACATGGACAAGGCCTGAAACTACCAGGCGAGTGCTTCATCTGAATTGTGCAGGCCCATTCAATGGAAACTGTTACCTCATCATGGTAGACCCAACCACAAAGAGGCTTGCATTCGCCACGTGGAAACTGTTACCTTATCGTGATGGGCGCAACCACAAAGTGGCTTCAAGCTCACCACGTGCGAACTGTGACATCAGCTACGGTCATGCAAGTGCTACGTTAAATGTTTTCTACATTTGGCAATCTAACTATGATCGTCAGCGGTAACGGTTCGCCGTTTGCGTCGACCGCAGCTAAGGAAGTTTGGCAAAGAAGCGGCATACATGTCAGAAGCGCACCATACCACCTTGCTGCCAACAAACAAGCTGAATTAATGGTTCAAGAGACTGCAGTAGCGCTCCATAAATTTCAGAAGGAAGGCTTTGCATGTCGGCCTACAAGGTTCCTGTTCACACAACAGACGAGTGTTGATGTGACAACTCATCAGACGCCAGCCCTGCAACTCGGGACGGCCTTGTACTTATTCATCCGAACAGTGCGCCCACTGAGGAACACGAGGTCCTATCCGCTCCTGCCTACATGGCACGACAATCTGTTTTCATTAGCAATGTCGCCGCCTCACGAAATGGTTAGCTGCCCGCGTCACCAAACAGATTGGCAAGCGTTCATATGAGGTATCTCTGCACGACGGTGGCCTACTCCAAAGGAGAAATGTCGACCACATGCGAAACCGCCTGTTTTCCGACGACGAAGGCAGAATTCAGCGGGACACTTTCTTCCGTTTCCCAGATCAGGCATGCGCGGAGCAACGCGGGATCTAGGATGTTTCCACTCAAGGCACCGGCATGGCTCCACCTGAAGTGGCAGACAGCTCTGACTCCACCGCTATGGCTCCAGGAGAAGTGCCAGAAAGTTTTCACTCTCTGAGCTTATACAAACCCTTCGCCCAGATCTTCGCGCGGAAGACAGCTTTAAAAAAACCTGACTTTTACAGTTGATAAAAAACTACGCAGGGGAAGAAATGTTAAATACCGGCAGGGGTACCTCTGGGAGCCTGGCCACAACAGCGAAGTGAGCGGGCGCGGGGGACATTCTGGTGCGCTCGCTCGCCTGAGTCAGGCTACCGGCAGCATCTCGGTTTTCTTTAAATCGGGTACAGGCCCCAACTCACCTGATGCAAGCAGTGAGATCCAGTTCTTCTTGCACTGTGTCTACTATGCAGCGTTCGCATTGTTTGGTTACCCCAGACGAGATGTCATCCGCGTATAACGTGTGATGTAAGTCGGGTATTTCTGGCCTTTTAGGGGAGTTTTGTTGAGAGATAGGTTAAAAAGGAAGGGGGACAAGACGAGGCCCTGTGATGTTTATTTGGTTGCTAGTGTGAATGGGGCAGACTCTGTTGTTCGTGCCGTTATCACGGCTGTTCTCTTGGTGCAGAAAGATTGGAAGGAGTTGAACATTCTTTCTCCGGGGTTGATTTCGGCGAAGTTTGTGAAAATGGCCTCGTGGGATACTCTGTTTAAAGCTTCCTTAAGGTCTAAATCCTATATTGCTTTGCTTGCTGTTCCCTTATCAGCTTCGAAAATGTCCTTGTTAAGCTGCAAGAGCATGTCCTGGGTAGATAGTGGGCTCTGAAATCTATCATTGTTTCTCGTAGGAGGTCCATGTCCTCCGCATAGTTCTGGAGTATGCTGAGGGTGACATGCTGTATTAGCCAGCCTAGGCATGGTGTTAATTAAATGGGGCGTAGATTCTCAGAGCTGAATTTCTTACATGCTTTAGGAATAAATGTGGTTTTAGCGTTTTTCCACTCGAACGCATGCTGCATGCCAGCCCGTATTTATTTTTTCATAAGGTCCGCAACTGCTGTAATGACGTTGCGAAGTTGCTAAGAACCTTATTAGTTACTTAATCTGGTCCTCCTGCCACAGATGTTCCTGCCACGGCTGACTTTTTTTGCGCGGGACGTGATTGTTCTCGCTCAAGGAAGTGTCTTAAAGCATGCCACGTCTTCTTATTTCGGAGTTGTCTATTCATGCTTTCACATATCTGATAACGTTATTGTGTTTAGGATGGAAGTGTATGTTCTTCGATTCGCGTTTCGATTTCACCTATCTTTCGAGGAGTCGTTTGTTGTGTTTTTGCTTCTTCAAGCGTTTTATAGACTTTTTTGTGCTTCCCATATGTGCTCACTATGTTCATAAAGCAGATGTTAAGGCTTAGGTTTATGGGGCTGATGGGGAGGTGTAACGTCCGAAAGAGACTCAGGGTATGAGGGATGCCGTTGTGAAGGGCTCTGGAACTTTCAGCCACGTGGGGTTCTTCAATATGCACTGACATCGCACAGTACACGGGCCTCTAGTCTTTTGCCTCGATCGAAATTCGGCGTGGCTGGGGTCGAACCCGCGTCTTACGGTTAAGTAGCCAAGCGCCACAACCACGCAGCCACCACGGCGGCTAGTTGTGAAGGGCATGCGCCGCGCGTCGCTTGGACACTACGAATTTGTAGTGCTCTTAAGAAAAACGCCTTGAATTAAGCAAGAAACATTATCCTGGCCGATTTTTACGCGGCTACTATAGTAAACCAGAAAGAATGCAACGCGATATGCGCAACAAAAGCACAAAAAATCTCAGGTAAAGTAGATAATTTTTTGTTAATATGACGTCCAAACAGCAGCCCTTGAAAAGACTGTAACATGCAAGGTCTTGGTATTACACACCTCCCTTTTGAAAACTAGCACGGTGCGCCTCACGATCTTGTCATGACATTGAAATTGAAATAATATATGCAGGAGTAGCATGGCGGCATTTACCTCACATTTGGGGCTGGTCAGTCAGACAGTGTTTTCAAGAATAAGCTATGCTAATTAAAGATATACTCCAGTGCTTCCTGGCGTCTGAGCGGCTTCCCTTCATTCAAAATCCTCCAGTGCTCTACCTCTGAGATACGGCGACAGCTGCGAAATCTTCTGCTTTCCTGAGTATATATGTTTACAAGTAACCTAACCTTCAGAGTGTTTATCTGCGCCTCCCACGGTCGTAAGTGGCGCACGTAGTACGTCCTGAGTCACCGCTGGTGTGGCGCGGAATGCCATCGAACGACGAGGGTGGAAGCTCTTGAGAACCCTCTTAAACTTGTTATGGCGTCAAGGCTGCCAGAACCAATGGCCCCCGCTAAGCAATTAAGCAAAGAAGAGAAGTGAATGAGGGGCTCGTTATAAATATGAGAGTAGCCAACAGCCTCACAAACCAATGGACAAAGGGAATGTATTATGAGGACGTGACACGAATGTTCTGAAGGGCGGATCCAAACATGGCCGAGGACAAGAAAGTGCGCCACCTGTTGAGCGGGATAAAAAAAGAACTGTTAGCTGGGCTTTGCGGAACCCACCCAACACCAATTCTGGAATTTCTGTTGGAGGCCACTACCGTCGAAAAGACATTGCAACAACGCGCCCGCTATTACAATCCCGCCGTGAATACTGTATCTACTGCCGACTTCGCGCCAGCCTCCATCGACTCCGCTGACACCCTGCAGGAGCTGGTTCGGTCTATCGTCAAAGAAGAGCTGCACAAAATTCACCTCTCTGCAGCCCAGTCGCAGCTGCAGGGTCCGTCGTTAGCACAAATTATTCAAGAGGAAGTGCAGCAGGCGGTCCCAGAACCTGTTGCCCCTGCTGCCCTTACACGGACGCCCCCGCGCCAGACGTACTCGTCGGTACTCCGACAGAACTACGAACTGTTCCCTTGGAGCGCACGCGCATCTTCTTTCCAGCCGCGGTCCCCGCCTGTCCCTGTGTTCGCCGAAGCGAGGCTGCGGAAGACGGGCATGTGGCGGGTACCTGACCAGCGGCCCCTTTGTTACCACTACGGTGAGGCTGGCTATATCTTGCGGTGGTGCCCTTATCGCCGAGCTGGAATTCGTGGACTTCATCCGCGAGTCCCCTGTCCGCTCAATGGCGAACGGCCCCATGAAATTGAGGAGCACCTGTGAACGTGCCGGGACCACATTGATTTCCCTCGCCCTGACTACTGCCCGCCAACCTCTACCCGCTATCGTTCGCCGAGTCCCCGTCCTCCGACAAGCCGTTTCAGCCGCTCACCGAGTCCTCGGCGGGGAAACTAGACCCAGCGGACGGAGGAGGTAAGGTCGCTGTCGAGCGAACAGCCGAACATCCTCCATCGCGTTTACGACCAGACGATGGCTACCAAACGGGGACTCAAGATGATCACAAAGGATATTCAGCTTCGGACTTACCGGTCGATATAGAGGATTTAGGAGTTACGGCATTGGTTGATACGGGAGCAGACTATTTGGTTATGAGCAAGGAGCTTGCAAAGGACCTGAGGAAAGTTTCAACCGCATGTGCTGGGCCTCAGATTCGCACAGCTGGTGGGTACCTAATCACCCCTAATGGCCGGTGTACGGGGAGAGTTACAATCGACGGGTTTGTTTACGTTTGTGACTTTGTAGTGCTACCTCACTGTTCGCGCGATGACATTATAGGCCTGGACTTTTTAGAAGCTAACGGCGCCGTTATCAACTTAAAAGAGCCGCGCGTGACGTTTTCGCCGACGCACGCAATTGAAAGGGCCGACCCAGACGACTCCAGGATGCCCACCCTGCGTATTGCTGCTGATGACGTGACGGTGCCTCCGCTGGGCAGCATGATGGTCCCCGTGCAAAGTAACTCGCCCGGTGATCGAGACGTTATGGCAGAGAGAAACGTCAGCCTTCTACTCGCTAAAGGAATCTGCGCTGCAAGAGGGCTTGTTCGCTTACAGGATCACTCTGCGACACTCTTGCTCACCAACTTCAGAACCGAGTTTCAGCCCATTCCGAAAGGAACGGCCGTCGCATACGTTACCGACTTCGTTGAGCCCGCAGTAATATGTGCTCTGGAGTTACCGTCGCCGGACGGAGGCGCTACAGCAGCCGTTCTGTCTACCATGGATATTAATCCCGGCTTGCTGGTGGGTCAGAAGCAGCGCTTGTTAGAGCTCGCTCACGATTTCGCAGAGTGCTTCGCCACGACATCAAAGGTAGGGCGCACCCCGGTAGCTAAACAGCGCATCATCGTCAACGAGACGACAAGCCCCATATCCCAGCACCCGTACAGAGTGTCGCCGATAGAACGGGAGGCTATACGATCCCAAGTGCATGAAATGCTTGCAGACGACGTAGTCGAGCCGTCCACGAGCCCCTGAGCTTCGCCTCTGGTATTGGTGAAGAAAAAAATTACAAGGAACTTTAGCGGCTAAAGTGGTGAAAGGCGAAAGCCTGAGTGCTGCATTCTGCTACGCGATTGTTCACTTTACATTCTGTTGGTGCCTAAATTAACTACCAATTAATGACGCTTAATCTTTGCCTTTAGGAGTGGAACGCGACAGCGTGTTGTAGCGCTGCCAGGCAGTCCACGGAACGCCACCACCCGTTCGGCGCGATGCGTTGCGCTTTGAATGCAACGCTTTTTGGGAAAGGTTCTACGCCTTGCTCGTCGGTAAATTGGTTTTTGAGGAAAGGAAATGTGTCTGTCATATTCCGGTGGACACCTAAAACTCGCCGTAACGGGAAGGGAGGAAGATGGGAGTGAACGACGACACCGTATTCACTGGACGCGCCTTTGTTCATTCTAAACCATCGAGCTGGCATGGCGGAGTGGTAGCGTGCTCGTCTCGCACTCCGGACACCGGGGTTCAATTCCCGAGCTCGGCTGATTTCCTACTCAGTTTCGTTTATTTATCTGGTCTGACTAGAAAGGTTAATTAGGCTAATTGGTTAAGTAAGTCCCACTAACTTGGAGCACCACTATACGATCCTTCTAATTGGTTGCATGGTTAGTAGCCAAAGTACAATTGGCCCGTTTGAAATTCGCGCACTGTGACGTCACGTTCCTTTCGACCAATTGAAGAGCGTGACATTTCTGTCGACAACTTCTGCTTACAACGATGAGGCATTAAAGGCTTCCGCTTTAAAATATGACACCTTGCGATTCTGCGTCGATGATCGGAAGTTAAATCGTGTAACGAAACGTGACGTTTACCCCTTTCCACGTATCGATGACGCCTTGGATCGACGGCGTGATGCTAAATGTTTTTCTTCACTCGACCTTATGAATGGTTACGGGCAGGTCGAAGTGGATGAAAGGGACAGAGAGAAGACAGCGTCCGTGACAGCTGACAGCCTTTATGAATTCAAAGTGCTACCCTTCGGACACTGTTCTGCGCCAGCAACCTTCCAACGCATGATGGACACCGTTTTTTCTGGGCTGAAATGGCAGACAATCCTAGTGTATCTTGATGATGTTGTCATTTTTGCTCCTAGCTTCGAGGAACACCTCTACCGGCTGCGAATGGTGGTACAGGCGCTCCGTTCGGCACAGTTGACGATAAAGGCGCAAAAGTGTCACTTCGGTTTCGAAGAGCTCCGTTTTCTTAGTCACGTGATAAGCGCTGACGGAGTCCGTCCTGACCCGGAGAAGACTGCCGCTGTGGCACAGTTCCGGCGCCCAACTGACAAAAAGTCCGTTCGTAGGTTTCTGGGCTCCTGTGCCTACTACAGACGTTTAGTTGAGAACTTTTCCACAATTGCCGAGCCCCTTACAATGCTTACTAGAGACAATGTCTCTTTTGTGTGGCACGAGGATCAGGAAGCTGCCTTCAACGAGCTACGCAGCTGCCTGCAGACTGTCCCAATACTCGCCCTTTTTGGTGAACGAGCTACCATTGGAAACTCATACTGACGCCAGCAATGTTGGCCTCACGCGCTATTCTTGTTCAGTGGCAGGACGGCAACGAGAAAGTCGTAGCGTACGCCAGCCGCTCCCTCTCGAAAACAAAGGCAAACTACTCTACCACATTGAAGGAATACATTGCGGTAGTGTGGGTGATTTGCAAGTTCCTACCATACCTCTATGGTCGCCCGTTGAGATTTGTAAGTGACCATCTTTCGTTATGCTGGCTAGCCAACCTCAAAGACTCTTCGGGACGGCTTGCGAGATGGAGCCTTCGGCTCCAGGAATACGACATTACGGTAGTCTACAAGACCGCCCGGAAGCACAATGACGCCGATTGTTTGTCACGTGCACGTGACGACGTTGCTCCGGCCAACACGGAGGGCGACTTCCCGTTTTTTCCTCTCGTCACGTCGTCCGATATGGCTCGGCGTCAACGGGCAGACTCAGAGTTGCGTCCGCTCATCGAGAATCTGGATGACCTTAACGTTGCTGTTCCGCGGCTTTTCGTTCGAGCTTTGGGCTCCTACAGTCTCCGAGATGGCGTCCTTTACAAGAGGAACTTCGCGCATAACACGGAAACCTTTCTTCTGGTTGTGCCATCCGATCTCCGTCTTGTATGCCTGCCATGACGGGCCATCGGCTGGCCATTTGGGTGTTACCCGGACGTTTCCAGCATTCGTGATACGTCTTACTCGCCAAAGCTGCTATCATCAGTCCAGGAATATGTGAGGACCTGCCATGACCGCCAGCGACGAAAGACACCACCAGCAGGGCTTCTCCAGCCCATCCCTCGGCCTACAACCCCTTTCCGACAAGTGGGCATGGATTTGCTGGGACCATTTTCATTGTCTTCCTCTGGGGAAAAATGGATTGTTGTGGTGACGGACTACTTAACGCGGTACGCCGAGACACAGGCGCTTCCCCACGCTAGTGCTGGAGAAGTGGCTCCGTTTTTTTATGACATCCATTGTATTGCGTCAGGGTGCTCCATCAGTCGTCATTACGGACCATGGAACCGCCTTTAAGGCGGCATGAATGCTATCTCTGTTCGAACTCACCCACACCAGTCACAGGAAGACAACAGCCTATCATCCACAAACCAACGGCTTGACTGAACCCCTCAACCAGACGCTTGCAGATATGCTTGCTATGTATGTCGACGCTGAGCATTGCACGTGAGACGAAGTTCTTCCTTATGCAACCTTCGCCAACAATACGGCAGAGCAGGAGACAACCCGTCTTAGACCTTTCCAACTGGTCTACGGACGGCGTGTCACTACCATGCTGGATGCTATGCTACCCGCTGGTCATGACTACGCAGACATCGGCACCTATGACGACGTGGACACATTTATCCAGCGGGCTGAAGACGCCCGCCAACTCGCTAGGTGCCGGATTCGACATCAACAACTTCACGCCAGTCGCTACAACCTCCGACAGCGATACGTTCGGTGCAAACCCGGCGATTGTGTGGGGACATGGACCTGTGCGCCGCCGCGGACACTCCGAAAAGCTACTCCGACGCTACGTCGGTCCGTACGAGGTGGTTCGTCGTGTTAGTGACGTCACTTACGAAGTTGTCCCGTGGGACGCGACCTCCTTACCACGTCGGAGCCACCCGACCGAGACTGTCCACGTGGTGCGCATGAAGCCCTACCATGACAGGCTGCAACCCACCATTTTACCAGCTTAGCAGCTCTCTGTGTTCTCTGTCCTCCGCCCTCTATACCGAACATTACTTTTGCCCTGCGTGCACGCTCCCGGCGTCGGGCTCGCGAGACCAAGGCCCGTTGTGCCTGCAGGTCAGAGCAGCTGAGCAGGGTCGCCTTCCAGTCCTCCCGGGTTGGGTTGGGGTGAGGGGGGATAGCAGGGTTGGAGCGGCAGGCCCACACCATGTGGTAGATGTCCGAGGACTTCTCCACTCAGTGCGGACAGCTGCCCGAAAAAGAAGGGTCGAAGTGTATGAGAGCTGCCAGGCACAGCAAAGTATTAGTATACACGCGAAACAGAAGCCGCTCCTCCGCCTTTGAGAGACCTTTACACCGGCGGGGATAAAGACCGTTTCCAGATTGATAAAGTAAACCAATGTCTTTAAACGAGTAAGCGGGAGTTAATTGGAGTTCTTGATCGTCGGGGCCAGAGGGGAATGTCCGGTGAGAGAGCGCGGTGGCCGATGCCACTGGGGTCCCGACCAGGGACATCCACCTAGTACGTGTAAGGACTCATGCATAACCTCCAGTAGTGTATGTGTAAATAAATGTTTTCCACCACCACCACCCGGCGTCGGGCCGCCGCCTTGATGGAGGGGGTAATGGCGCGTGCTCACGGCAGCGCGCCGACGATGAAGCTGAAGTGTGTGTGTGGTACGGTCAGCGAGTCAGCCATGTTGTCAGTTCTCTGCTGTGCGCTGAACTTTGGTGAAACTGCAAGCTGCGCCAGTCCTGTCACCGTTACAATATGTTACCGCTTAAAGCTATCTGATTAAAAAAACAACCACATGAGGCCAGTGGGAGCCGTGCCCACGACCTCCGAATTACGCGTCCGGTGCTCTATCTCTAAGCTACAGAGACGGCTGTCAAAATCTGCTTTCGGGAGTATTTATGTTTACAAGCAACCTAACCTTGAAAGTGTTCATCAGCGTCTCCCACGGTCGTAAGCGGCGGACGTAGTACGTCGTCGCTGAGTTACCCCCGAAAGCAGAAGACCTGACAGCCGTCGGCATAGGTCAGAGGTAGAGCACCGCACGCCTGATTCGGAGGTCGTGGGTTCGGTTCCCACCGGAGGCATGCGGTTGTTTTTATGCGAAGCATATTGCTAGAGCTACCACTCACGCCGTCGCCGTGGGACCCCTAGCCGTGACACCACGTGACACCGTGACGTCACACCACGTGACATCGGATGAGAGAGCCGGCCTCCACCTCGTGCCGTCGCCGTGGGACCCCTAGCCGTCACGCCACGTGACACCGTGACGTCACACCACGTGACATCGGATGAGCGAGCCGGCCTCCACCTCGCGCCGTCGCCGTGGGACCCCTAGCCGTCACACCCGCGCATTCCCGCGCATTTCGAACGCGCCTTCACACTCGGTGTAGGTGAAACGCTCGCTCCACCGCGCAGGCAGACGCGGCTTCCGTGGCAATCCAGGCTTTCACCCAACGCGCGTCTCGGGGTTAGTCGGCGTTCCGCTGTAGCCATGCCCTTGTCTTCCCCCACGACGAAGGCTTCTAGTGGTTCTATTAAAATGACCAAGTATTCAACCAAGGAAAGCCATGTATTACGAAGC
Source organism: Amblyomma mixtum (assembly GCF_055824585.1). Classification (NCBI taxonomy): domain Eukaryota; kingdom Metazoa; phylum Arthropoda; class Arachnida; order Ixodida; family Ixodidae; genus Amblyomma; species Amblyomma mixtum. Next base: position 153,175,079 of record NC_143013.1, on the reverse strand, counting down.
TTAGCCACTAATATGCTTCGCATTCCCCAGGCTTAGCCAAGCTGAGCCTCAGCAATTTTTTCTTCTCCGTTTCTAATAAATTAGATTTAAGCGATGACATATTCAGTAATATTCTAAATTGATCAACACCAAAACATAAAAAGTTAATAAATTAAAAATTTCCCTAACTCCCGTGGTTTCTGTGCTGTTGGTTTCACTCATATTTATAACGAGCCCCTCATTCCCCTCTCTGGTTTCCTTAAGTGCTTTGCGAGGGCCTTGGTTTTGGCAGCCTTGACACCATAGGAAGCATCAGATTGTTCTAACACAGCTTGCATCCTCGCCGTTCGATGACGTTCCACGTCTCACCAACGGTAACTCAGGACGTGCTGCGTCCGCCGCTTTCGACCGTGGGAGGCGCTGATAAACACTCTCATGGTTAGGTTACTTGTAATCATAAATTCCCCTTAAAGCAGAAGATTTGACAGGCGTCGCCGTAGCTGAGAGTTACAGCACTGGGCGCGTAATTCGGAGGTCGTGGGTTCGGTTTCCACCGGCGACATTTGGTTGTTTTTTTTCTGCATTGCTAATCAATTAGCTTTAAGCGATAACTTATTCAGTAATATTCTAAACTGACCAGCACCACAAAATACAAAATAAAAAATTAAAAAATTCCCTGTGTCTCTTGGTTTCTGTGGCGGTTGGCTTCTCTGATATTTTAATCAACCCCTCATTCCACTCTCTTATCTGCTTAATTTCTTAGCGAAGGCCTCGGCTCTAGCTGCCTCGACGCCATAGGAAGCATAATAGGGTTCGCACACAGCTTTCACCCACTTCGTTCGATGACGTTCCAGGTCACACCAACGGTAACTCAGGACGTACTACGTGCGCCGCTTCCGACCGTGGGAGGCGCCGATGAACACAATCAAGGTTAAGTTATTTGTAAACAGAAATACCCCCGAAAGCAGATTTCACCGCCGTCGCCGTAGCTCAGAGGTAGAGCACCGGACGCGTAATTCGGAGGTCGTGGGTTCGGTTCCGACTGTGCTGGAGCCACTGAGTCGGCTGCTTTCTACTTCACCGACTATCGGGCCGTCTTTGCGGCAATTGAGAAAGAACAAGACGAAGACTTTGAAAATAAATACGTTACACCTAAAAAAAGGGGAGGCTTTAACTCTCTTATTTCCTTATTTATAGAATAGTGCACACCCTAAAATGGGTCCAAGCAGGAGGGGCAAAAAAGGGTATAAAGAAGCGCGACAACTTACATCGCAGAAAACTAAAATATGAGTAATAGGCCATAGTAAATAACAAGGAAAGCAAGTGATCCACTATCACTGAGCAATTTTTTCAATTTCATCGATGCTGCAATCGTAACTTAACTTACTTAAAGATAGGTATGAACAAAACCTAAAGACTGAGACATACCAAGTTAAACGATAAAGATGTATGAGATAACCAAGCTAATCCGTACCTCTCGCTACGCACGTCCCCGCATAATTGCGTTGAGCCAAGGCCAATTTTTTTTGCATGCACCTTAGCCCCCTTGCTCCTTGGAGACGTTGAAAGACAGATGCCGCACACTGCACCCACGCTTTGAGGAGGGTTATTCATGTTTCCAGGCGATAGCGTTAAAGGCCCCGTTTGGCGGAAAATCCGGCGTCGCCGCTGTGAGAGAGAAATCATGAGAATGACTCTGGCTGGTAGTGCCCAGAAAGCAAAATAGGTGGTAGTTGGGCCACCTAAGTGATGTGACCTTGCGGCATCATCCCAACCTGCCCACTCGGCTTAGACAAGTGCCACTGTGGATGGTGGCAGGCAGAGCAGCCTGGGCCGCAGACCACCCACAATCGCTGGGCAGTAAATGCATCGCTTAACCGCTGCACCACGGCGCCAGGTGGTACGTGGATTTCTAAGAATCTGTGAACGTGGAGCAGAGGATTACCTTGCGCATATATGGGAATGAACCCATTACGCTATGCGTTCACACCCTTGAGACGTGGCTTGAGTGTAGCCCCCAACTTTTTCCAATGATTTGTGACATTGTTTGGGAAACTCTTCTCGGCGCTTTACCGCACCGAATACCATTTGGCCAAAAGCAAGCTGTAACTATGGCGTCGAACCGGAATTTTTTCTGGTTCGCTTCGGTTCGGGTTCACGCCTTTCAGGTTCAGTCCCGGGTTCGGCTCCAGAGGGACGTTTCGTTCCGGTTCAAATCGGTTCTGACCATATCGAACCTGTCGAGACGGGTTCAAAACTAAAAATAATTAGAATGTGGATGGGTTTCAACCAACCCTGCTCTGCTAATTACTTTTTTCTGGCACATCGATATACAAAATAAAAATGCAAAAATTTGTATACCAGAATGGAAAACTGGGCTATTTGCTAAGGGTTCATGTTTAAGTAGCGCAATAGACAGGACACAAGGAAGACCAGAGACGAGTCGAGCGCTGACTCACAACTGGCAATTTTATTCACGGGAAAGTATATAAAGGCGTAGGGCACAGCGAATTTAGAAGAACGTCAATTTGGGCTAGATGGTGCATTATTTCATACTGAAATGGCAATAGCGCTACAGCAAGACGTACACAACAAAGACTGACATATGACATGCGCTAACTTCTGAGTTTATTTACTGCAAAGCCAGCAAATATATAAAAATTTTAAGGCATTAAACCGGTACAACAAAGCATCTACAAAACTGTTCTAGCTATGATATCTGTCTTGAAAAGGCGGACCGAAGTGTCACTTACAAAATTTAATCACCTCTCTTTAATGTGCAACGCTTCCAAATCTCCCGCGCCTTAATATCTACACTCCTTCCCAGAATCTTTATCTCCATACGCCATGGCTCACACTTCTTGCATTGCTGGAATATTTTTTCCCCGAGCCTTGTTCTGCCGCACGATTACGCACGAAGCACTCAGTACAGTGCTACGTAAGATGCGCACCTCCTACTTTTTTTAACGATCGTGCGTGCTCAGCCACTGGTTCATTAACGCACCGTCCCGGTTTTCTAAAATAGGCTTTTCCGCAGGTCAGGGGTATCTCGTATACCACACCTGTGCAGCACTTCACGTATTGTTTGCCACGCTTTTTCTTGCAACAGCTCTATTTTTCGCTTTCAATTCGCGCGCTTAGCTGGGAAATCTTTCGTGGAACAGAAAACACGACCAGCACGCCAAGTCGCTTCGCCACCTCTTTCACATTGTGCGCGACTTTGTGCACATAAGGCAGCACTTCTGGACTAACCGTATGTTCTTTTGGCTCACACAAGTTCCGAAACTAGGCACACTTGATTTTTCGTAGGAGGGCTTCAGCAACTGCTGTGTGTGCTTCAGCAAATGGCTTTACTGCCATTCCAGTCTGAAAGACACAGTGAACAATCCAAGAAACAGAAGAAAAATAATAAAACTTAAAAACCATACTGCGTATTGACATCGGAGTCAAACCTTTACATCTTTTTCAACAAATTTCTAAGACTATCAGCCATAGTAGACGAAACTCCCTGATCTCCTGGACCATACACAGTTGTCAAGAGACTCGAACTCCATACCTGCCAAACTGATAGATGGTGAAGCAACAGACTTTTCTCCTTCCTACCTGATCATAAAGGCCTCCACCAGCTCCCTGCAAATTCTTTCATGGCTATTAAAGAGGCCATTTGTCTTGTCTAAGTAGGGGAAGCAATGAGCATTTGTTCGAACATCGCAGATCGGTGAAAAAAAGAGCGTGGTCGGACAACTTGGCTTTGTATTGCAGAGATTGCATCGATTACTTCCCCCAACCCCTTAGATAAGACAAGTTTCCTGTTTGATCACCCAGATCGAATTTGTATCGAGCCGGTGGAGAGCTATATGATCAGCAAGGAAGCAGAGGAGTGTGTTGCTTCACCATCTATCGAGTTGGTAGATAAGGAGTGACGCTTCTTGGCAACTGAATGAGGTCCAGAAGATAAGCGAGTGCTGTCCACAATGGAAGATAGTCTTCGTGTTTTGTTCAAAAAGATGTCGTGACTCGACTGCGATGTACATGCGCAGTATGGTTTCTAGGTTTAATTTTTGTTAAGTTTTTTTGTGGTTTAATCTGGCCTGCTCATTTATATACTTTCCCGGAATAAAATAACCAGTTGTTAGCGCTCGCGTCGTCTCCCGTCTTCCTTTTGTCCTATTTACTGCGCTGCTTAAGAATGAAAAATTTTTTCAATATAAGATGTTCTCATTTTACCCATTTTATTGATTGTCCGCAGCAAACAGGCGAATTTAAGGCAAGAGCCGGGAGATGAAATGGTCTTGAAATTAATCTCAATCGGCAATGTATACGCTTCAGTCCATCTTATGAGGTAAAATGCGAAAAGCCGGTGCATTTTCCACCTACACCTACAAAGCCCTCCACCTTGGGCAGTTTCAGAGACCCAGTTGCGCGAGTAATTGGTCTCTCCTGAAGCATAAGTCAGTCGGGAATTTCTCGTACGCAGTGTACTTAGCGGGCACCGAAATGACCGCCACACGCGCCTTCTATGTTCCCGCGCACTACTGAGAAAAAAAGCTGTCGTGTATCGGCACCTATATACAGACGGACACCTTTTCATCGCCCCGAAAGCGACTTGCGAGTCATTCCCCCCTCCTTTACTATATGGTAGAAAAAAGTGCGAAAATCCGCACACCGCCCATCGCCACCCAGCGAGAGCCTCGTGGAAGCACTGGCTCTCCCTAACATCCAGAGCTTACCGAACGTGTTTTATTCCAATCACGTCTTCGACATCACCTTTCTGACTCGCGTTATATACCCCGAGTCCCTATCGCTCAGTATCTTCAAAAACACATCTAATCGTAGCTTCACGCTAGTAGTGTAAAAAATTACGACTTTAGCCTATTATGATGACGTCGACGTTTTTTCTTCAGATAAGAGTATGGTAGAAAAACATGCTTGGATGGGTTGAGAACGTTTACCTTTGCGAGGACACAAATTGGCAACATCTTCGTTGCGACGTTCCGTTGCAACGTTCTTGCAAGTGCAGAATTGTGGAAGGAACAAGATATATTTGCACTGCATAGAACTTTGGTGACTTTTCCTGGGGCGCTATCAAAGGCAGCCTTTGCGTCGACAAAATTTTTTGCGCCCTTGATAGAAACTGTTTAATCTGGTGTGCATCATTTGTCCACCAACTTGTTTCAGGCATTTATTTTCAAAACTACAAACAACGCCTTTCTGGCAGCTGAGCTTAATAGGCGACTAAGTGCTCTCCTGTCTTTTCTGGATATCCTCGCGAGAAAACTTTGTACTGGTTCATTCGGTTGTCTCACTTTTCGTTTTTCCTGAGGATACGTATAAGGCCTCTCCACAGGGCAGACGACAAAGTGTTGCGACGAATCATTACTTCCACCAACCATACAGCTGCAGCCTTACCTAGACTTTTTTGATACCACTGTATTAAAGCAACTCATCGGATTTACAGTCAAGCCGTATTTAAAGGCCGCAGTTATAAGGAAAGCTCGTTTATGACGAGCGGATGCGGTGCTACTGTAAAAATATGCATAAGGGCAATGGAAAGTCGTCGCATATACAACGAACAACTCTGGGCACACCACTCAGCTAGATCGAACGAGGAGGCGCGGTAAACTACGCTCGAAGTGTAGGAGGTCGTGCTTGCACTAAGCCGGCAAGTGAAAGAGCGTCTCTCAACCTTTCTGACACCACCCCGGAAAGAACATGTCGACCCAGAACTAGAATTAAAAGGCGGCACTAGTGTGCACAGCGCTATCCGGGAACTCCGACGTCCAGTAACAGTGTAAACGGTAAAGTAAACGCAGTAACGATATGCTATTACTCTCTATTGAAACAGTAAATAACCGCCGGCCAAGCCCGCATCGATGGCCTATGAGGGAAATTATTGCCTACCTGTACGCCGGCTGGGCAAAGCATTCCACATGGAAGAAGCGCGGTGCGCGCGAGACAGGGCATTGTTGAAGGCGGAGCTACGGACTACGGCCGTGTATGAATTAACAGCACATATTTAATAATTTTGAAATCCTTGGTGGCTATAATGGTCACATGGCATGATAGCCTGCCCAGTGAGCTCCACATTTTGCGCTGCTACAACGTGCAGGCAGCGTCATACAGGAGACAGTGCAACTGATGCACTGTGCGCGACAAGCGCTGCGCTACTTCGCTGCATCAGCCCTGGAACGACAGAAGCAACTCCAAAACACACGTGACGAGGCGCATGTAGGTTCCTGGCAACGCTTCGGTAATCCATAGCTGGCCAGCTGATTCCTCGGATAACTAGGTTCCTGCGGACCACAAAATCGCAGAAGCGCATGCTCTGACGAAGACGTTGAACACCAAGTACGAGCTCTCCCCTGCTATATCTATGTGGTCAAACCTGCCACATGTTGCCGTGTACGCTTCATCCACGATTAGTTATACCCTATCCATAAATATGATAGTTGGCAGCAAGGGCCTCGACGAGGATTAAATTACCGCTCTAGACAGCATGGAAATAGCCACGGAAGGCTCTGATTTGCACAAGTAGGTACGCATAACGCAGTTTTATAACAAATAAGTGCCACATTTAGCGGCCTTATACTTTGGCTCTTGTACGAAAATTGGTTTATGGGTTTATACGAAAATTTGTTTATTGGTTTTTTGGGGTTGAACGTCCCTAGCAATCAGGCTATGCGGGACGCCGTAGCGAAGTGCTCAGGAAATTTCGACCACCTAGGGGTTTTTATCATGCCCTGACATCGCAGAGTATAGTGGCTTCTAGAATTTCGAATCCATTGAAATTCGGCCGCTGCGGCCGGGATCGTGTTGTGCGAAGAATCCACTGGCTGCGAACATCAGATATAACGAACGGAGCTAATGTGACCGTCAGGTTCCTTATAGGTTGGCTCGACTCCAGTTTCATTCGGCCAAAAAAAACCTCTTTCACGCTTCAGACATGGACCTTACGCGTTAGGAGGTACCTTCACGACAAGGGGACGTTTGTGCCGTGGTCAGTGATTTTCTCCCTGTCCGAGCAACGAGAAACGATTGAGCAATGAAATGATAATTTGGTCGGGATACTGCGCTCTTTTGGGGACATACATAAGTAGTCTGTAAAAAAACCCATTTACATTATGCATATCATTAAACATTTTTGTCTGCGATTGAAAACTCCGGAATTCTGTGCGAATTCTTCGTAGCCATACGCCCGTTTAGTGTGTCAAAAACGCGCATGATGGATGAACACAGAGCCGCTGTGTTCAAGGAGGTCATTGTTCAGGCGCTGTTCACCTGTGCAGTGAAAGAGAGTTCAAGTTGCCGACATTTTGCGGCATACATGTGAGCTTCGGAAGTTGCATTTTCTTTGTCCCCCCCCCCTTATGTAATGCCTCAACAGAGGCCTTTAAGGGTAAAAAAATGATGATGATGATGATGGATGTGGTCTTAGAAGGCTCGGGGCGATGGGGAAGGAAGTTGTCCATAGTGTATGTAGGCTCTCGAACATATAAAACAATAAAGGAGAGAAACCGATTGTTGTCTGCGTAGCCGTATTGTACACGTAGTTTATGAAAGTGCTTTGTCACAGTTGCATTTGGCAGTGTCAACGTACTATCAGCAAGAAATGAAACGCGAACAAGACAACTGAGCTAATGACAGCAAAATATAAAGTTCTTAGCCACGGGAAGCTCGATATAAGCTCAGGTTATTTGAATTTCGAAAGCGCTAAAAGTCTCCTTGATAAATGTTAATCAATCTTGCTTGTAGTTCCTCTTTAGAAGCTAATATGATGGTGTTTTTGTGTTGCCACCTCTGTTTTCTTGTTCGCGTTTCATTCGTTGCTGATAGTACATGGCGAGCATGTCCCTGTGTCGGCGGTTGAACCGCTCAGTCATGTAGTTGGCTTGGGGATGATAAGTGCTGGCACAGCGATGAACAATCTGGCATTTCTTAAGCAGCATCTCGACGGCTTCCGATAGAAAAAATTGGCAGTGGCTTAGCGCAGCTAGGCGAGGATATGCGTAGCGAAAACCGTTTCGTCTACTGCCATTTCGGTAGCGACATGCCGTCGTTGTCAGTCAGTAGCATGGCGGCGTCTATTCGCGAGACGTTCCTCTCGCTCTTCGGGCGACTTTGTCGCCCGCTTAGCTTTTCTCGCCTTGTTTCCATGCTATAGGCCGGCCTTGTACCATGCGACGACTTATGAATCGGATACGCATCGCACTTGAACTTTTTAGCCAGCCGAATAACATGGTCCATCACACGCGGAGCGTTCAGGTCCTTTACCTTGGTTGTATCGGTGGCTAGGCGCGCCACTTTCCGGGCTGCATTACTCTGCTGTCTCTTCTCGGTACCCCGAACACGTTATTCCTCTGTCTCCGAAGCTCGTTCCCTGCTCCTGGTTTCATTCAGTAGTTGATCCGCGGCCCTGGCACGAGATGCCGAACAAGACCACGAACCATCGTCGTCTGAATCCACTCGCCTGGCCATTTCGTACTTAGACGCTTCTCGAGACGTGCGGGTCGCTCTTCCTCCGTCTCCTCGGCTCGCTGCGTCCTCTTGCTTTCGCTCTGACGGCGAAGCCTGGCTTCTTCCAGTCTCCCCGATTCACTTTCCATATCTGCCGACGAATCCCACCGAGCCGCCTCTTATATATACACAATGCAACGCCGGGGCCCCTTCTCTGTTGTTGCAGCGCGGTTTCAGCAGCTCCTCGTCTGACGTCACGCCAGATGGCGCGGCGAGGAGCGCTGACATCTGCGGTGGTTACTAGGCAACGGCTCAGCTCGCGGTGGGGCCACCGCCTACATCGACACGGCGAGAATGAGGCCTATGTAGTTCTCGCTACAAACAAGGCCGTGCTCACTTAGCAGTTCTTTCGGGGCGCCCTGACGAAGAACAAGACGGTAGGGGATGAATGAAGATACAGCTTGTGCGGTGGCAGTTTGGAAAGGCGACGTTTATACGTAGCGGGTGAAGTGGTCAACGGCCGCGACTACCCAGCGGTTGTTAGCCGAACTGGTTGGAAGCAAAGCGTAAAGATCAATGCCGACACGTTCGAAAGGGCCGCTGAAACGGAACGGCGCCTTGGCAGGCAGGGTTCTTGCGACGTCGGCAGGGTCTACATGACCGAATGTACTCTCGTATCAAGTGGTGTATACCGCGCCAGTAGTACCACAGACGCAGGTGAGCACAGTTTTTCAATACACCGGCATGGCCGCATTGTGGATCTGTGTAGAAAGGGGCGTAGACAGAAGCACGGAGGTGGCGAGGAACCACCAACAGCACTTCCCCCATCGGAGAGCTAGTTGCGGCAGTATAAGAAGCCATCACAGACGGAGAAATAGAAGGCTTGGCGACGAAGGGTCAGCGACGAAGAAGGTGGCGAGAGATTAGACAGAAATGCGAGGAGCGAGTTGATCCAAGGATCCTTCAGTCGTTCGGAGAGCTTATCAGGGACACCGAACGACGAGAAAGCGTAGTCACGGATGAGAGCAGGTGTAGATTCGCATAGGAGCGGTGAACGTGAAGTGCGTCGCCTTCTGAGTGCTTGCATCGAGAGCTATAAATGACGTGAATATGAAATCCCTGAAGACGTGAAGCCCAGGAGGCCAGCCTGCCAGAGGGATCTTCGTGGGACGACAGAAAAGCCGAGGGCATGATGGTCGGTGACGACATAGAATCATCCGCCGTAGACATAAGGGTGGAACTTGGCAACAGCCCAAATGATGGAGGGACCTACTTTGTCTCAAAGGGCATTAACTTTACAAGTAACCTAACCTTGAGAGCCTTCATCAGCGCCTCCCACGGTCGTAAGCGGCGGACGTAGTACGTCCTGAGTTACCGCTGGTGGTCATCGAACGGTGAGGGTGGAAGCTGTGTGAGAACCCTCTTATGCTTCCTATGGCGTCCAGGCTGCCTGTTCCGAGACCCTCGCTAAGCAAATAATCAAAGAAGAGAGGGGAATGAGGGACTCGTTATAAATATAAAAGAAGACAACAGCAGCAGAAAGAAAGATACACAGGGAATTTTTTTTATTTATTAATTTTTATTTCGTGGTGTTGATCACTTTCGGGTGTTACTCTGTTACCGCTTACAGCTAATTTATTTGAAAAGCAGAAGAAAAACAACCACATGCCGCCTGTGGGAACGGAGCCCACGACCTCCGAATTACGCGTACGGTGCTCTACCTCTGATCTACGGCGATGGCGGTCAAATCTGCTTTCGGGGGTATCAATGCTTACAGTTAACCTACCTTGAGAGTGTTGATCAGCGCCTCCCACGGTCGTAAGCGGCGGACGTAATACATCCTGATTTACCGCTGGTGTGACGCGGAACGTCATCGAACGACGAGTGTGGAAGCTGTGTGAGAACCCTCTTATGCTTCCTATGGCGTCAAGGCTGCCAGAACCGAGGCGTTTGCTAAGCAATTAAACAAACAAGATAGGGGAAGGAGGGAATCGTTATAAATATGAGAGAAGCCAACAGCCACAGGAACCAAGGAACACAGAGAATATTTTAATTGTTTAATTTTTATTTTGTGGTTTTGATCAATTTTGAATATTGCGCAATATGTTATCGCTTAAAGCTAATTGATTACAAAAGCAGAAGAAAAAAGAACCACATGGCGGTGCGAACCGAACCCACGACCGCCGAATTACGCGTCCGGTGCTCTACATCTGAGCTACGGCTGTGAAATCTTCACCTTTCGGGTGTATTTATGTTCATAAGTAACCTAACCTTGGGATGAACGAAACAAAACTGCGCGAAGAAGACGGGACAAAAGAAAGGCACGAATACACACACACAAAGCGCTTTGTGTGTGTGTATTCGTGCCTTTCTTTTGTCCCGTCTTCTTCGCGCAGTTTTGTTTCGCTCTAACCATGAACCGACTAGCCCAACATCATGTCTAACCTTGGGAGTGTAAATCAGCGCCTACGTGCGCCGGTTACGACCGTGGGTCGCCGCTTAGGTCGTATATATATATATATATATATAGTATTCAGTAGGGGTTCCAATGGCACAGTTTAGTAGTTTAGGTACAGTATTACGACAAACGCGACTGTTCTTTTAACGTGTATTTTGCCAACAGTTTCGGGAATGGTATTCCCTTCGTCAGGGCAGGCTTACAATGAATCCGTTTCGTCAATATAAGGACACAGAACAAGCGAGGAGGTGTAACCTCCGCCCTGTAAAGAAACTTGAGAATGAGGGCAGGGGACCGTATAATAGGCAGCACGACAAGTCTCACACGGTCCGCGGCTGAGCAACAACCAGAAAAACAAACGGGGAGGTGGAAATGATAACGTAGTAGCAAAGAACGAGCCTGAACAGCACAGCGATAGAAGGGGCTAAAAGAGCGTTAAATCCGGCTCTCGGCGCACACGGAAGCCGCTACCCCCCCCCCCCCTCCCAATACGCGCACACCCCCGCAAGACGCCGCCGGGTCCGAGCTGGCGGCCCGTATCAGGTATCCTGAGACGCTTGCAAGGGACGCGTTCGAGAGACGGCCAACACTCACTTGTTAACCGCTGCAACGGCAACTTGCGACTGTGCCCTCTGCGGATTTTTGCTTCATTTCGTCGCTTTGCTCTCCTGTCGGGCCTTTCTACAAGACAATCTGGCGCCCCTTTTCCCATAAATATACTAGGCCGTCCAAAACCGTGTCCCGCAGTGAGCTTCCCGTGAAAAAACAGCGTCCGTCGGGTGCCAGCGTTGCTGCTATGCCGTCTGGCTGGAAGCATTCGAAAGCTCAAACTCTGGTTGATTTGGACGGTGGAACCCTTTCTGTCCTTCTTTAACTGGTCCTAAATTCCAACAATTTTGAATTTGATGGCGAGCACTACCTCCAAACAAGCGGTACTGCGATGGGCACAAAAATGGCCCCTAGATATGCCAGCATCTTTATGGCGTCACTAGAAATTCCCTTCCTTGAGGAACAGCCAAAGAAACGACTTTTCTACAAGCGTTTCCTAGACGACGTCTTTCTTGTATGGGAACATCATGAAGCGAGCCTGCTGGACTTCATTGTGCACTTTAATACCCTGCATCCCTCAATTAGGTTTACCCACTGTATCTCCGACTCAAAGATTAACTTTCTCGACGTGGAAATATCGGTAGACGGCAACTGCCTTTGGACTACCCTATACAGAAAACCAACGGTTGGCAGCAGTATCTCCATTTTCACAGTAGCCACCCGAAGCACTGCAAAACAAGTATTCCATATTCTCAAGTTCACAGATACCGAAGAATATGTTCCACAACAGAGGAATTTGGCCAGCATACGGGGACTCTCAAGGACACTTTGTCGCGACAAAAATACCCGGGGGACATAGACGAAGACGCGATTCAACGCGCTCGCAGCCTAGACCGTTCTTCCATCTTGGCAGAGAACAAGGTGCAAAAAGACAGCAAAACAAACCTAATCCTTACTTACTCCGCAACTGCTCCCAGGGTAAGCAACATACAAAGCCGTCATTTTAATACAATCAGACAGAGTGATAGGCTCCCACTAATATTTAAGGAACCACCCCGAGTGGTGTGCCGCAGGGACAAGAACTTGAAAGACTTGCTTGCCAACGCGAAAACAAAGAAGACCGCTGCCCGAGGTGGATGCCACCCATGCGGAAAACCCCGTTGCAAGGTGTGTCCGCACATATCTGACACCAAACTGGCAAAATCCAAGTCCGATGGCTTGACGTTTCGCATAAATGAAGACCTCGACTGCGATTCGAGCAATGTTATCTACAAACTTCAATGCGATGTGTGTGGGGAGGAGTACATTCGTCAGACCAAGACAACATTTCGTTTCCGCTTCAACAACCACGAAGCGCACGTGTCATCCCTGCCCAACTTGCCCCTTTCCAGGCACCTGCGTCTGCCCCTGCACAGTTTTGAAAACATCCGTGTAATCCTTCTCCAGTCCGGGTTCCCTAACACATATTACTGGGAACAGAGGGAATCGTACTTCATTCATAAATTCGCCACGTTCTCTCATGGCGTGAACACTACTCCCGGGAGACTTTCCTGCTTAAAGCAGCCAACGTAGGAAATTCCGCCGGCCAGAAGCCTTGGACAGCCAGCGTTACTATCAGAACACGCCGGAACTTGTTCTTTCCTGACAACTGCAGACACACTTTGAAATGGCAGGGAATCTAGCAGTTTATTTCCTGAGTACTTTTTTGTCGAACCCCCTGCCAGCATCCACGTTCCATTCCAAATAGACACCTTTGATCTATCACCTAGACCATTGGGACCACGCGGCAGCTCCGCGGGCCGCAGACCTTTCGTGTTTTCCGCACACATGCATTATTATTATTTTTATTTTGTTAACTCTTGTATAACTTCTTGTGCTCAATCTTTTATTCTCCGTGCCTTTTTTATTTTCATTTTTCTACATATTCCTTGTCATTTGCTATTTTCTTACACCAACATCTACTCAACTCGATAATCTCAGAATGATTTAACCTGGCGTGCATGCAAATCTCGAAACCACTTGCACTGCGCCAAACTTTGTCAAAGTGCTCTCACCATGTCATACTTGTTTGGAGCCACATTTAATCAGTAGTTTTTCTTTTTCTCTTTTCTCTTCCTGTGTGTGCGTTAACATTTTTGTGTTACATTTTCTTTATACATTTTTCGAGCTAATTTTTTTTCTGCTCTTACCTTCTTTTGTTTTGTTCCCCCAAATTAATCTATGCCTTCCCATTACGCGCTCGGGCTAGCTAGGTATTTTACCCGACGGACGCTGTTTTTTCACGGGAAGCTCACTGCGGGACACGGGTTTGGACGGCCTAGTATATTTATGGGAAAAGGGGCGCCATATTGTCAGGTAGAAAGGCGCGACAGGAGAGCAAAGCGACGAAATGAAGCAAAAATACGCATAGGGCACAGTCGCAAGTGGCCGTTGCAGCGGCTAACAAGTGAGTGTTGCCCGTCTCTCGAACGCGTCCCTTGCAAGCGTCTCAAGATACCTGATACGGGCCGCCCGCTAGGACCCGGCGGCGTCTCGCGGGGGTGTGCGCGTATTGGGAGGGGGGGGGGGGGGGCGGGGGCGGCTTCCATGTGCGCCGAGAGCCGGGTTTAACGCTCTTTTGCCCTTTCTATCGCTGTGCTGTTCAGGCTCGTTCTTTGCTACTACGTTACCATTTCCACCTCCCCGTTTGTTTTTCTGGTTGTTGTTCAGCCGCGGCCCGTGTGAGACTTGTCGTGCTGCCTATTGTACGGTCCCCAGCCCTCATTCTGAAGTTTGTTTAGAGGGCGGAGATTACACCTCTTCGCTTGTTCTGTGTCCTTATATTGACGAAACGGATTCATTGTAAGCCTGCCCTGACGAAGGGAATACCATTCCCGAAACTGTTGGCAAAATAAACGTTAAAAGAACAGTCGCGTTTGTCGTAATACTGTCCATATATATATATATATAGTTACGCCCAGGGTTTATTAGGACCGGGACGGAGGACTGAAAGCAGCTGGGTCCGCTTGCCGAGCACGAGACACCACCAACCTCGTTCTCCTCATCTTCGCCTTGGTCAGCAACGCCGACCATGCAGAATAGGAATAGGTAGAATAGACCTCGTCATGGGCGTCACACTTCCCCCTACACAGCCAAAGCCCGCTGGGCGAGTTCAGAAGCGCCGCGCGAATGGTACGGCTTCAGCCGGGCAACGTGAGTGACTTCAGTTTGCGCTGAACGACGTCCGCTTGCCGTGAGACAAGCTACGCGGTAATTGAGCTCGCTAAATTGCCTAATAATGACATAGGGTCCATCGTAGTGGCACCGTGGCATCATAGTGGTCCATCGTAGTGACAATCCTCGCTTTCTGATAGCCCGCCACAACAAGACTATATCACCAGGCCTGTAAGTGACGTGACGGCGGCGGGCATCGTAGCGCGCTTTGGACCGATCTTGGGAGGCGAGAACATGAAGACGAGCAAGGCGTCGGGCTTCTTCGGCGACACAGAGTGTCTCAGAGATGGAGGGATCTTCAGGAAGCTCGTCAGAAAATGGTAGTATGGTGTCCAGGGTGTAGCGTGGGGCCGAGCATAGAGTAAAAAGAAGGGGCTGTAGCCAGTAGCGTCATGGCGCGCGGTATTGAACATGTACGTGATGAACGGCAGGACGCTGTCATAATTCTTCTGTCTTGCATCAACATACATTGACAGCACGTTGGTGATAGTGCGGTTCGTGCGCTCAGTGATTCCATTCGTCTGGGGATGGTAAGGCGAGGAATGGCGAAAATGCGATGCGCAGGAACGGAGAAGTTGCTCCACGACGTGAGCGGTCAACTGCCGACCACGGTCACTGATGATAAATTTTGGAGGTCCATGACGTAGAACTATGAACCGTAGCAGAAAAGAGGACACATGATACGCTGTAGCTGCGGGTACGGCTGCCGTTTCACGATAACGAGTAAGGTAATTGACACAAACCACTGTCTAGCGGTTAAAATAAAATTGGTTTTTGAGGAAAGGAAATGGCGCAGTAACTGTCTCACATATCTACGCGGACACCTGAACCGCGCCGTAAGGGAAGGTGACAGTATAATTGCGCTCCGGCTTGCTGAGCTAGCGACTCGCATACGCAACAACGTGCTCTTTGTTGTCGCATCGCTGGACGAGAACAGCGCCGAGGCCAACACCGCTGACAACAGTATGAATCTCTGTGGGAGCGGAGGGATCGAAGTGGCGAAGTACAGGGTGGGATGTCAGGAGGAATTTTAGTTGGCGAAAGGCGGAGTCGCACTCAGGTGTCCACTCGAAAGCCACATCTTTCTGAAGTAGTCCACTCAGGGGATCAGCCCGGTCGCTGCGGTATATATATAATATGTGTGTGTGTGTGTGCGCGTGTGTGCGTGCGTGTGTGTGTGTGTGTGTGTGTGTGTGTGTGTGTGTGTGTGTGTGTGTGTGTGTGTGTGTGTGTGTGTGTGTGTGAAATTGAGAAACGCTTCATTTGAGTAAACATTTATTGGGTGTTGACGTTTCGGACAGAGCCTATCCTTTTTTAAAGACTGAAGTTACACGGTTCTTGCTTCTCTTCTTAAAGGGTCTTCATCTGTACAGGTGTTCGACACATGACCGGCTCAGGGAAGAAAAAAAAAAGAAAAAATTAACAAAAATACACAAACGGGAGAGGGAGCGCGGAGGGTAAATGTCGTCGCCCGCCACCCACGTATGCGGTCGCGAGGAGAAAAGAAAAAGAAAGAAAAAGAGAAAAGCGAAGAAAAAAATGGAGCGGGAGGGGAGAATGGAAGGAGAACTGAGTCCTAACACAGCGGACTGCTAGCAAAGTGTATGGAGAGAAACAGTGGCCGAAACAGAGCATAGATTTGAGATGCACTGAAATGTTGTCCGGTTAAACGAGTAAACAATATACAATGGAGCAAAAGGGGGGGGGGGACTTCCGCCATGTGCAACTTCTTTGGTAGGATGAGTCAAGGCGGGCAGAGTAGAATTTAACCAGACACACGTGGAATGTACATGAGCTCACCTGCACACACCCACAGAAGCAACAAAAAAAAGGAAAAGAAAAGGCCGGAAACGGAGACGACTTTGGGGTAGAATCGTCGCCTGGGGCCACTATGAATGGCGGGAGTGCTTAGGGCTCCTTGACGGCGCCGCTCTTGTCAAGATGGTCGAACCGGGGAAGGTAAGAGCGCAGTGTGCGATGAGGACATCGGTGTAAGCTTATGGGAGAAAGCTTGCGATGCTTGTCAAGCCGGCACTCCAAGGTCAGTAATGGATTTGCAGGGGGCGTATTGAAGACAAAGCGCCCAGGTTCTCATTAATGCCTTGGGCAATTGTCCCAAACTTATAAATAAAGTACGACTCGCGTTGCTCCCATTCCCGAGTGTTGTTGAACCCACCATGTAAGACTGTTAATTTAAGTGCTTCAAATGGGTGTTTCTCCTCATTAATATGTTTTGAAGAGGAGAGGTTAGGTAGAGATAGGGCATGAGCGCGGTGGTTATTAAAACGAATTCGTAGAGGGTTAACCGTCGCCCAATGTACTGCATACTGCACACACCACATTCTAGGAGGTAGATAACGTTGGAGGAGTCACAATTAAAGTCGCCATTGATTTTCTATTTAAAGCCTGAGGCTGTGCTTATCGCACAGCTGGTGGTTTACATATCTTTGCAGACGTGGCATCTACTTTTGGCGCAGAGTCGGCAACCCAACCCAAGGTGGTTATGTGTTTTTGAGTGTACGAGAATTTTTTTAATGTTTTTCGGTCGTCTGTAGACTACGTGAGGAGAAGTAGTGAAAATTTTGGCGAGCGGCTCGCTTTGTTCGAGAATGTTGAAATGTTTTTTAAGGATTTTGTTTACGTTGGGAGGATTACTTGTGTAGGTGAGTACCAAGTTTGCCCGGTGATTTGTTTCTTCACTGCGTCGACGTCCATCTAGTATTTCCTCTCGGATGAGTTTAGATACCCTTTGAATTGCATCGTCGACAATGGCGGGGGGATATCCTTGCTTGGTGAGCACTTCTCGCATGCGATTGGAATTTCTCACGAAGTCTTGATCTTGTGAACAGATTCTTTTAAATCGATGTGCCTGAGAGTATGGCATACTTGTTTTAGAGTGGCGAGGATGACAACTTTGAAAGTGTAAGTATTGTTGACGGGCCGTTCATTTTCTATAAACGCTGCTGTTAAGTGAGCCTTCCGTTACCGAAATCTCGATAGCTAGGAAGTTAATTGTGGTGTGGGAGTACGCGTGAATGAACGATATGTTGGCTTGGACAAGGATGAATTGTTCAATAAAATATAGGCGTTCTTGCTCTGTGTCAGTCCAAATTAAAAAAAAATGTCGTCCAAATAGCCTTTGTATAGGATGGGCTTGATGAGAGATTCTTACAGGAATTTAAATTCAATACTATGCATGAAGATGTTGGCGTAGGTGGGGGCCATCCTTGTACCCATGGCTGTGCCATTAATTTGCAAGTAGTGTTGATCGTTCAATTCAAAGTTGTTGTATTCGAGTACGATTTTCGCAAGTATTTCTAGAACACGTGGGGCAGGGGTCTCCTCTTTTCTATCATGTTTGTACGCTTCGGTCAGAGATCTGATGCCATCGGAATGAGGAATATTTATGTAGAGTGAGATTACATCTAATGTTGCCAGAAATACACCTTCCGGAAGTTTAAGGCCCGCTATTTCGCGAAGGAAATGGTTTGTGTCTCGTATGTAGGATAGGTGTGTTGTAGGAATATGCCTGATTAATGTGCCAATGTAACTGGAAATTGGTTCTGTAATCGTGCCAATGCCAGATACTATAGGGCGGCCAGGATTATCCTTTTTGTGGATTTTCGGTAGTAAGTAGAATCGACCTGGCGACGGGTGTGGTGCGGTGAGGGTCTTGATAACCTTACGGTTATGTCCGCTTTTTGCGCAAGCTGATCTAGAGTCTTTGCTATAAATTGTTGGTAATGTGGACTTGGGTCTTTTTCAAGAAGTTGGTAGAAGTAGGTGTGAGAGAGTTGTCTCAAGCCTTCCTCAATGTATGCTTCACTATCCATGACTACTATACCGCCTCCTTTATCTGCTGGCCTTACGGTTACATGTGTCCTTCTGCTGAGAGCCTTCAATGCGTCCCGTTCTTGTTTGGACAGGTTCGGTCTCCCTGGAGTGTGGCTTTTGTAAGCGCGAATTTTGTCGTTCTGGACCGCATTAATATACATCTCCAAGTGTTTGTCTTTTCCCATGTTAGGAGTCCAGTGTTGGTTTGTAACTCAGAATTCTCTGCTGTCTGCACTAAGTTGGGGCCTATCACAAAAGTATTCTTTCAGTCGCAACATTCGTGCAAAATTGTCCAAATCTTTTAAAACTGAGAATTTATTGTATTTATTTGTGGTGGGGCAGAACGTAAGACCTCGAGAAAGAACTGACTTCTCGTCAATTGTTAGGGCGCTGGATGATAGATTAATAATCCTATCCTGGAAACCAAACCCAGAGCTTGTAGGAACGGGTTTATCATAAGTGGCTGCTCGACACGAAACAGAACCACCGAGGGACCCGAGTTAACAAGACTCCTACGCACCGGACCCCACCAGCAGCAACCTCCATTCAAGGCTAACCACCAACATACACCAACCTCCCGAAGCGCAGCACAGAAACCCACCGAAAACAGCACGAGTACTCCAGCAAGCCCCGGCGCCCCCTCAGGCCATCCAGACCAGGCACAGCGACAAACGCCTTCCACGGTGGAAGGCCACATGGGTGCCGCCACGAGCTCGAGACCGGAAATCCCAAGCACCCCTCTGTCTCGCTACGATCTCCGAAAGCGCTGTGGTTCGGCACAACGCGTTCGTCAACACTGACAATCAGGCCGCGTGAGTACGCCGACTCTCTCTTTCTCAACCTACCGACACCATTTCTCAAATAATTTCAAATTTTTAAAGTTGAGAAAGATCGCGGATAAACGCATAAGGCACGAACTCCGTATCCATAGCCTAAAGATCTATATGCAATCAAAAATCGCACCAAAAGATTCACAAATTTCGCTAACACCATCAATGGGTACCCTGTGGGATGAGGAAAAGGATAATTGGAATGGTGCACTAGAATCTGCCTCTTTGGAATTGCTTGGAGTTACGATTGGCCATTTTGAGAGGGTCTTGGGGGCTCTGAAAAAAGAAGAGAGTCGTGCTCGTCAACACATTCCTCCAAAGGCCCCTGAGGCCACCGAACTTACGCTCTTCGAGGAAAAGAGAACCAGCGAGGTACGCGAGATAAAACGCGAAGATTCATTAGGGACGGGATTCCACACCTCGCGTGGACAAACCCAGCTGAATGCGAAGAATACGAAATGGAGGTAGCTACAAATAATCACCCCATTGTTACGGCAAGCCCCAATAACAAATTCAACGCAACGACACAAACGACATTAATACCGACAACACAAGCAAAACGCTCTGGAACGGGAGCAGCCACTAATGATAAACCCGTTGCTACAAGCTCTGGGTCTGGTTTCCAGGATAGCATTATTAATCTATCATCCAGCACCCTAACAATTGTCGAGAAATCAGTTTTTCTCGACGTCTTACGTTCTGCTCCACCACAAGTAAATGCAATGAATTCTCAGTTTTACAAGATTTTGACAATTTCGCACGAATGTTGCGACTGAAAGAATACTTTTGTGATAGGCCCCAAATTAGTGCAGACAGCAGAGAATTCTGCGTTACAAACCGACACTGGACCCCTAACATGGGAAGAGAGAAACACTTGGACATGTATGGTAATGCGGTCCAGAACGACATAATTCGCGCTTACAAAAGCCACACTCCAGGGAGACCGAACCTGTCCAAGAAAGAACGGGACGCATCGAAGGCTCTCAGCAGACGGTCAGATGTAACCATAAAGCCAGCAGATAAAGGAGGCGGGATAGTAGTCATGGATAGTAAAGCATACATTGAGTAAGGCTTGAGACAACTCTCTAACACTTGCTTCTACCATCTTCTTGATAAAGACCCAAGTCCACATTACCAACAATTTATAGCAGAGACTCTAGATCAGCTTGCGCAAAAAGGGGACATAACCCTAAGGTTATCTAAAGCCCTTACGCACCACACCCGTCGCCAGGTCGATTCTACTTACTACCGAAAGTCCACAAAACAGTTAATCCTGGCCGCCCTATGGTATCTGGCATTGGCACGATTACAGAACCAATTTCCAGTTGCATTGACACATTAATCAGGCATATTGCAACAACACACCCATCCTACATTCGAGACACAAACCATTTCCTTCGCGAAATAGCAGGCCTTAAACTTCCGGAAGGTGCCTCTCTGGTAACATTACATGTACTCTCACTCTACACTAATATTCCTCATTCCGATGGCATCAGATCTCTGACCGAAGCATACAAACAAGATAGAAAAGAGGAGTCCTCTGCCCCACGTGTTCTAGAAATACTTGCGAAAATCGTACTCGAATACAACTTTGAATTGAACGATCAACACTACCTACAAATTAATGCCACAGCCATGGTTACAAGGATGTCCGCCACCTATGCCAACATCTTCATGCATAGTATTGAATCTAAATTCTTGCAAGATTCTCGCATCAAGCCCATCCTACACAAACGCTATTTGGATGACATTTTTTTAATTTGGCTTGACACAGAGCAAGAACTCCTAGATTTTATTGAACAATTCAACCTTGTCCACCCCAACATATCGTTCACTCACGCGTACTCCCACATCACAATTAACTTCCTGGATGTCGAGATTTCGATAACGGAAGGCTCACTTAACACCAGCGTATATAGAAAAGCCGACGGCCCGTCAACAATACTTCCACTTTCAAAGTTGTCATCCTCGCCACTCCAAAACAAGTATCCCATACTCTCAGGCACACCCATTTAAAAGAATCTGTTCACACGATCAAGACTTCGTGAGAAATTCCAATCGCATGCGAGAAGTGCTCACCAAGCAAGGATATCCCCCCGCCATTGTCGACGATGCAATTCAAAGGGCATTTAAACTCAACCGAGAGGAAATACTAGATGGACGTCGACGCAGTGAAGAAACAGATCACCGGGCAAACTTGGTACTCACTTACACAAGTAATCCCCCAAACGTAAACAAAATCCTTAAAAAACATTTCAACATTCCCGAACAAAGGGAGCGCCTCGCCAAATTTTTCACTACTCCCCCTCACGTAGTCTACAGACGACCGAAAAACATTCAAAACATGCTCGTACACTCAAAAACACATAACCACCTTGGTTTGGGTTGCCGACACTGCGCCAAACGTAGATGCCACGTCTGGAAACATATGCAAACAACCAGCTTTGCGGTAAGCACAGCTTTAAATGGAAAATCAATGACGACTTTAATTGTGACTCCTCCAACGTTATCTACCTCCTAGAATGTGGTGTGTGCAGTATGCAGTACAATGGACAGACGGTTAGCCCTCTACGAATTCGCTTTAATAACCACCGCGCTCATGCCCTATCTGTAGCTAGCCTCCCCTTGTCAAAACACATTAATGACAAAAAACACCCATTTGAAGCACTTAAATTAACAGTCTTAAAGGGTGGTTCAACAACACCCGGGAACGGGATCAACGCGAGTCGTACTTTATTTATAAGTTTGGAACAATTGCCCAAGGCATTAATGAGAACCTGGGCGCTTTCTCTTCAACATGCCCCCTGCAAATCCAGTACTGACCTTGGAGTGCTGGCTTGACAAGCCTCGCAAGATTTCTCCCATACGCTTACACCGATGTCCTCATCGCACACCGCGCTCTTACCTTCCCCGGTTCGACCATCTTGACAAGAGCGGCGCCGTCAAAGAGCTCTAAGCACTCCCGCCATTCATGGTGGCCCCACGCGACGATTCTTCCCCAAAGTCGCCTCCGTTTCCAGCCTTTTCTTTTCCTTTTTTTGTTGCTTCTGTGGGTGTGTGCAGGTGAGCTCATCTACACTCCACGTGTGTCTGGGTAAATTCTACTCTGCCCGCCTTGACTCATCCTACCAAAGAAGTTGCACATGGCGGAAGTTCCCCACCCCCATTTTGCTCCATTGTATTTTGTTTACTCGTTTAAGCGGACAACATCTGAGTGCATCTCAAATCTATGCTGTGTTTCGGCCACTGTTTGTCTCCATACACTTTGCTAGCTGTCTGATGTGTTAGGACTCAGTTCTCCATCCATTCTCCCCTCCCGCTACTTTTTTTTCTGCCCTTTTCTCCTTTTGTTTTCTTTTTCTTTTCTCCTCGCGACTGCATACGTGGGTGTTCGGCGACATTTACCCTCCACGCTCCCTGTCCCGTTTGTGTTTTTTTTGTTATTATTTTCTTTTTTTTCTCTTCCCTGAGCCGTTCTTCCTTCTGCATCGTCGGTTTCTTTTGGTCATGTGTCGAACACCTGTACAGATGTAGACCCTTTAAGAAGAGAAGCAAGAACCGTGTAACTTCAGTCTTTAAAAAAGAATAGGCTCTGTCCGAAACGTCGACTCCCCATAAATGTTCACTTAAAAAAAGCGTTTCTCAATTTCACACACACACACACACACACACACACACACACACACACACACACACACACACACACACACACACACACACACACACACACACACACACATATATATATATATATATATATATATATATATAGGGGAAGGGGAATGAG
Organism: Amblyomma mixtum; assembly: GCF_055824585.1. Taxonomy (NCBI): domain Eukaryota; kingdom Metazoa; phylum Arthropoda; class Arachnida; order Ixodida; family Ixodidae; genus Amblyomma; species Amblyomma mixtum. The sequence goes on along the minus strand of NC_143013.1, from coordinate 153,151,975 downwards.
GGGCTCGTTATAAATGTGAAAGAAGCTAACAGCCACAGAAACCAAGGGGCACAGGGGATTTTTTATTATTATTATTTATTTTGTGGTGTTGATAAATTTATAATATTACTGAAAATGTTTTTGCTTAAAGCTAATTGATTAGAAAAGCAGAAGAAAAAACAACCACATGCCGCCGGTGGGATCCGAGCCCACGACCTCCGAATTACGCGTCCGGTGCTCTACCTCTGAGCTATGGCGACGGCTGTCAAATCTTCTGCTTACGGGGGTATTTATGTTTACAAGTAACCTAACCTTGAGAGTGTTCATCAGCGCCACCCACGTTCATAAGCGGTGGACGTAGAACGTCTTGAGTTAAAATCTCCTGTGCCCCTTGGTTTCTGTGGCTGTTAGTTTCTTTCATATTTATAACGAGCCCCTCATTCCCCTTCCCTTGTTTGCTTAATTGCTTAGCGAGGGCCTCGGTTCTGGCAGCTCTGACGCCATAGGAAGCATAAGAGGGTTCTCACGCAGCTTCCACCCTCTCCGTTCGATGACGTTCTACGTCACACCTGCGGTAACTCAGGACGTTCTACGTCCACCGCTTATTAACGTGGGTGGCGCTGATGAACAATCTCAAGGTTAGGTTACTTGTAAACATAAATACCCCCGAAAGCAGAAGATTTGACAGCCGTCGCCGTAGCTCAGAGGTAGAGCACCGGACGCGTAATTCGGAGGTCGTGGTTTCGGATCCCACCGGCGGCATGTGGTTGTTTTTTCTTCTCCTTTTCTAATCAATTAGCTTTAAGCAAAAACATATTCAGTAATATTCTAAATTGATCAACACCACAAAATAAATAATTTTTTTAAAATTCCCCTGTGTCCCTTGGTTTCTGTGGCTGTTAGCTTCTTTCATATTTATAACGAGCCCCTCATGCCCCTTCCCTTGTTTGCTTAATTGCTTAGCGAGGGCCTCGGTTCTGGCAGCCCTGACGCCATAGGAAGCATAAGAGGGTTCTCACGCAGCTTCCACCCTCTCCGTTCGATGACGTTCTACGTCACACCTGCGGTAACTCAGGACGTTCTACGTCCACCGCTTATTAACGTGGGTGGCGCTGATGAACACTCTCAAGGTTAGGTTACTTGTAAACATAAATACCCCCGAAAGCAGAAGATTTGACAGCCGTCGCCGTAGCTCAGAGGTAGAGCACCGGACGCGTAATTCGGAGGTCGTGGGTTCGGATCCCACCGGCGTCATGTGGTTGTTATTTCTTCTGCTTTTCTAATCAATTAGCTTTAAGCAAAAACATATTCAGTAATATTCTAAATTGATCAACACCACAAAATAAATAATAATAAAAAAAATCCCCTGTGCCCCTTGTTTTCTGTGGCTGTTAGCTTTTTTCATGTATATATATATATATATATATATATATATATATATATATATATATATATATATATATTGTAAGAAAGACAGTTGGGGTTTGCTGTCCCAGCGGCTAGCGCCGACGAAGCGAAGGAGCGGGAGAAGTCAGAAGACGAAGCTAACGAAGCTCTGGTGCGCGCTTGCGAACGCTGGCCTGCTGAGCAGGACCGCTTGAACAAAGACCGGCCATCCACACTCATTGTGCGAGTCGTCTCATTACACTTGGTGGAGGTGCTGCGTGCTCTTCCCTTGCTACGCCACGATGCCCAGGCTACCAGGCTCTACCACGACGACCGACTCCTCGGAGCCCGTTACCATCGCTCTCATCTGTTCCGGTGGCGTCCGTCAGCGCGACCCTTCGATCTTCAGCGGTACGGACGATACTGACGTAAAAGATTGGTTGGCTTCCTACGAACGCGTGAGCGCTTACAATAACATCATCCTCATGACATCATCCTCGGGTGGGACTTTCTGTCCACGCATCACGCCATCATTGACTGTGCACGTGCTGAAATTAATTTGTCGCCGCTGTGTGATGCTCTTCTGGACGCCCCCGCCCCCCCCCCCCCCCCCCCTGTTACCGCCGCGCCTATTCTCTCGGCTGACGACGTCGACGTGCCAGCTTTCTCATCTGTTCTCGTGCCGCTGACTTGTGCTGCCCTCTCTGACGCTGCTATCCTTTATTCACCCTCTCCTCTATTCTTTGTGGGCACCGAAAATCTGTCATGCACCCTCATGCCGTGCTCACACTTTCTGGTGGTTGTGACACCCTGTATGTCGCGAACTCGTTGCCTTTCCCCACCACTTTACTTCGGGGAGAATCGCATGGCACAGTTGATGTCATCGATCTCGACGACGCTTCTCCTGTCCTTAATGACCCTGATGCCCATGACATCAACGCCCGCACTCTTCCTGCCGACATTGCCGACCCGTCCTCCCCGGATATGTTTTCTCATTCTGTCGACACCGCTCTACCACCTCACGAACGCGCCCAGCTCATCGCTTTGCTGCAGCGCTTCAGCGTATCCTTCGACTCCCCTCAAGCACCGTTGGGTCGTGCAACAGCCGTTCGCCACCATATCGACAATGGCACCCATGGACCCTTGCGCCAACGCCCCTGCCGCGTCTCCTCCGCCGAGCGCCGCATCATTGATGAACAGGTGAACGACATGCTACACCGCGGCGTGATCCAGCCTTCTCACAGCTCGTGGGCTTCTCCGGTCATGCTCGTCAAGAAAAAGGACGGCTCCATTAGATTCTACGTAGACTACCGCCGGCTAAACAAAATTACTCGGAAGGACGTCTACCCCTGCCTCGTAAAGATGACGCGCTGGATTGCCTGCAGGGAGCGGAGTACTTTTCTTGGTTGGATCTGCGCTCTGGGTACTGGCAGGTGCCGATGGCCGAAGTCGATCTCCCGAAAGCAGCTTTCATCATGCCTGATGGGCTGTATGAATTTAATGTGATACCCTTTGGTCTCTGCAACGCGCCTGCCACTTTTGAGCGTATGATGGAGAACATCCTCCGTGGTCTTAAATAGCAGACATGCCTCTGCTACTTGGACGATGTTGTCATCTTCTCCCAGAATTTTGCGTCTCATGATCTCCGCATCGAGGGTGTTCTTCGCTGTCTCAGTGACGCTGGCCGGCAGCTGAACTTGAAAAAGTGTCGCTTTGGCGCCTGACAGCTGACTACTCTAGGCCACGTCGAGTCCAAGGATGGTGTACTCCTGGACGCTGCCGAGCTCCGCGCAGTTGCTCATTTCCCGAAGCCCACCTCCCTTAGAGAACTCAGAAGCTTTCTTGGACTCTGCTCCTACTTTCGCCGGTTCATCAAGAATTTTGCTGTCGTTATCGCCCCGCTGACGCAACTTCTCGCTGGTAGCCAGGACTTGTCGGCTTGGTCCCCTGCATGCGACGAAGCTTTTGCAATGCTGCGCCAGCTTCTCACCTCTCCTCCGATCTTGCGCCATTTCTACCCTTCCGCGCCTTACAGAACTTCACACGGACGCCAGCGGCATTGGTCTCGGTGCCGTTCTAGCTCAGCTAAAACCTGCTTTCAATGAGTACGTCGTTGCTTACGCCAGCCGTACACTCACAAAAGCGGGGACTAATTATTCCGTCACAGAAAAACAATATTTGGCGATTATTTGGGCGATCAAAAAATTTCGTCCTTACTTGTACGGGCGCCCGTTCGATGTCATTACGGATCACCATGCCCTTTGCTGGCTGTGTTCATTCAAAGATCCATCTGGCCGCCTCGCTCGCTGGGCTCTCCGTTTGCAAGACTACGCCAATCGGGTCATTTAGAGTTCCGGTCGTAAACACTCCGATGCCGACGCTCTGTCGCGCTCACCTGTGACCTCTGATCGTGACCCGCCATCTATTTGCGGCCTGACACCTTCTCCTGACAACATTGATATCGCTTCTGAGCAGCGCAAGGATCCTTGGATTACTTCTCTTCTGGATTTCTTCGCCAACCGCTCAGAGCGCATCCCTACTAGAGCGCTCCGTCGGCAAGCTCATCGCTTTGTAGTGCGTGACCAGCTTCTATACCGTCGGAACTACCTCCCCGATGGTCGCAAATAGCTGCTCGTGATTCCTAGGCATCTCAGCTCCGCCATTTGTGCCAGTTATCACGACGACCCGCAATGTGCTCATGCCGGTCCGCTGAAAACTTTTACCCGCCTACGCCTTCGGTATTATTGGCGAGGCATGTACCGTTTTGTCCGCCAGTACATACGCTCTTGCCTGGAATGTCAGCGTGGCAAGAACCCACCACAGCACTCACTTGCTCCTCTGCAACTTTTACTGTATCCCGTCCGGCCATTTGACCGTGTTGGAATTGACCTTTATAGCCCTCTTCTCTTCACTGCCGCCGGCCACCGTTAGACCATCGTCGCCATTGATCATCTCACGCGTTATGCGGAAACTGCACCGTTACCAGCTGCGACTGCCTCTGAAGTAGCCGGTTTCATACTTCAGAACATAATTCTTTGTCACGGTGCGCCTCAGGAATTTTATCAGCTATCGGGGTCGCGTCTTCTTGTCCGGCGTCGTGGAAGCCCTCCTTTGGGAGTGTCATATCGTTCACCGCACGATATCTTCGTACCATCCGCAGACGAACGGCATGACCGAGCCCTTTAACCGGACCCTCGGCGACATGATGGCCAAGTACATTTCTGCCGATCACTCAGACTGGGACTGCGTTCTACCTTTCGTTACCTACGCTTACAATTCTGCAACGGAAGCCACTACCGGTTTTTGCCCGTATTTTCTTCTCTATGGCCGCGAGCCTTCCTCCATCATGGACACCATACTCCCTTACTGCCCCGATGCGTCCGAATTGACCACCGTCTCTCAAGCCGCTGCGCACGCCGAAGAATGCAGTCAACTGGCCCTTTCCTTTACTTCTCACGACCAGCACCGTCAGAAAAGCGCCCGCGCCGCTTCCTCCGGTCTGCCGCCGTCTTATGTTCCTGACTCCTTGGTTCGGCTTGGGTGCCCTCCTAAATCTCGGGGAAGTCTGAAAAACTGCTGAGCAAATACCAAGGCCCATATCGCGTTGTTCAGCAGACATCCCCAGTTAACTATCTGATCGAGCCCATCACGCCTTCGTCTGATAATCGCCGCCGCGGCCGTGAAATTGTGCACCTAGACCGCCTGAAGCCCTACTATGACCCAGCTATCTTCTCGAGCCCTTAGGCCGCCAGGATGGCGCCTTTTCACCCCGGGGGTATTGTAAGTGAGTTGGGGTTTGCTGCCCCAGCGGCTAGCGCCGACGAACGAGAGGAAGAAGTCAGAAGACGAAGCAGACGAAGCTCGGGTGCGCGCTTGCGAACTCTGGCCTGGTGAGCAGCACCGCTTGAACTAAGACCGGCCTTCCAGACTCATTGTGCGAGTCGTCTCATTGCATATATATATATATATATATATATATATATATATATATATATATATATATATATATATATATATATATATATATATATATATTGTGACGAAGGGAATGGGTATATTTACAGGATGAACGGGGATATGGGAGCAAACAGTGAAACGGTGAACGGCCAGCGTCGAGCCAGTCCTGGTCTCGAGTACGCGCCCCTTCGTCGTCCTCTTCTCTTCCGCTGCGCCCTTCGTCTTCTTCACTTGCTCCGAAGCGCGGCCCGGCGTAAGTTGCGTAGCAGCCCGTAAGTTCCGTAACACTTCTCCCCGGGCAGACGAAGCTCGGCCCCGAGCGAGTTAGGACCTAGGATGGCAGCGCTTCAGTCGAGCCACGTGAGCGACCTCCGTCTTTCGTGAGCGGCGATTCGCCGAGGTCACTTTCGCGATCACATAGGTGACTTCACTCAGCCGGCTGATAATGACAAAGGGTCCGGCGTACTTCCAAAGGAATTTCTGGTATAGGCCCCGACGACGTAATGGTGTCCAAAGCCAAACGAGATCTCCGGGTGCGTAGGTCACTGCCATATGCGCATCGTCATACCGAGCCTTGGCGCGGCCTTGAGCTGTGATGGTTCGCAGACGAGCAAGTCGACGGGCTTCCTCAGCGCGGCAGAGGTGTTGCGAGAGGGTGATGTCCTCTTGTCCGGAGAATGGCAGAATAGTGTCCAAGAAGGTCCGCGGGAGGCGTGCGTAGAGCAGGAAGAAAGGGGAGAATCCCGTGACCTCGTGTTTCGCTGTGTTATAGGCGTACGTAACAAATCGCAGCACGGCGTCCCAATTCTTGTGGTCTGATGCTACGTACATGGACATCATGTTGATCGGAGTCCGGTTGACGCGCTCTGTCAACCCATTCGTCTGGGGATGGTAGGGCGTAGAATGGCGGTATTCGGAGCCGCACAGCCGGAGTAGTGCTTCTACAACGTCGGCAGTGAACTGCCGGCCGCGGTCACTGATGACTACACGAGGCGCACCGTGGCGAAGAACGACGTGGGAAAGCAAAAATTCCGACACGTCTGCTGCTTTGGCGGAAACAAGTGCAGCAGTTTCCACATAGCGGGTCAAGTAGTCCACAGCTACGATAATACAGCGGTGGCCTGCAGACGACTTCGGAAACGGGCCGACCAAGTCAATTCCGATTTTCTCAAAAGGTAAGCTCGGTGGCCTTACCGGTTGCAGAAGACCGGCCGGTGGTGTGTTGCACCGCTTCAGCCGTTGGCAGGGAGTACAGCTTGCTACGTAGTGCTGTGTCGTTGTGTACATTCTTGGCCAGTAAAAACGCTGTCGGGTTCGAGCAAGGGTGCGAGCAAACCCCAGGTGACCGGAGGTGATGTCATCATGCATTGCATGTAAGACGGCACCACGAAGAGAAGCCGGGACAACAAGCAGCAAACGGGCGCCGTCAGCTGAATAATTCTTTTTATAAAGTAGGCCGTCCCGGATAACGAAGGGTGTAGTAGTTACAGCCATGTGAGCCTTGGCAAAGAGCACACTCAAAGCTGGATCTTGGCGTTGTTCTCGTTGGAACGTGTCATGGTCCGGAAATGTCTCGGTCAAAGAGGCTAGGCAGTCATCCAGGTCGTCCTCTCCGACTGCCGTTGAAGGAAGAGGGAAACGCGATAAACAGTCAGCGTCAGCGTGGCGACGGCCGCTTTTATAGGACACCGAAAAGTCATATTCTTGAAGACGTAAGGCCCAGCGAGCTAACCGACCTGAAGGGTCGCGTAGGCCAACGAGCCAACATAGGGAGTGATGGTCGGTGATCACGTTGAAGTGGCGTCCATAGAGGTAGGGTCGGAACTTGGCGACAGCGAAAACGACGGCGAGACATTCCATTTCTGTAACGGTATAATTGCGTTCGGCTTTCGTTAAAGTGCGGCTGGCGTAGGCAACAACGTGTTGGGCGTCATTCTAAAGCTGGACGAGTACCGCGCCGACGCCCACGCCGCTAGCGTCGGTGTGGACTTCCGTAGGAGCCGCGGGATCGAAATGACGCAAAACGGGGCCAGAATTAGCACGAACTTCAGTTGTTGGAATGATGACGCACATTCTGGGGACCACACAAACTGAGCGTCTTTGTGCAGGAGGCAAGTCAACGGATGGGCAATTTGGGCAAATCCTTGGATAAATTGACGAAAATACGAGCACAGGCCCAAAAAGCTCCTCAAATGCTTTACATTTTGAGGTTCCGGAAAGTCACGCACAGCAGCAATCTTTTGCGGGTCCCGCCGAATCCCGTTCTGGTCGACGAGGAATCCCAGCACCAGGGTTTGTCGCTCGCCGAAGTGACACTTTTTAGAATTTAAAATTAGTCCAGCTTGTTGAATGCAGTCTAGCACGAGTCCAAGACGTTCGTTATGCTCACGAAATGTCGTTCCATAAATGATGACGTCGTCCAGGTAACACATGCATACCTCCCACTTTAGGCCACGCAAGATTGTGTCCATAAATCTTTCGAACGTCGCTGGGGCATTGCACAATCCGAATGGCATCACATTGAATTCGTAGAGCCCGTCAGGAGTCACAAATGCTCTTTTCCCGGTCCGCCGGATGCATCGGTATCTGCCAATAGCCAGATCGCAAATCCACCGACGAGAAATAGGATGCGGATTGTAGGCAGTCCACGGCGTCATCGATGCGCAGCAGAGGGTAGACGTCCTTCTTTGTGATGGCATTCAGACGCCGATAATCAACACAAAACCTCCATGAGTTGTCTTTTTTCCGCACCAAGATGACAGGGGCAGCCCAAGGGCTTGCTGACTCTTGGATAACACCTTTCTCCAGCATGTCTCGGACTTGCTCGTTGATTACCCGCCGCCCCGCTGGGGACACACGATATGGCTTCTGCCTGATAGGGGCTGCGTCACCGGTGTTTATCTGATGGTGCATACCTGATGCCGGCGGAGCAGGCAAATCAGCTTTGTGAGCAAAATCGAACACGGATGCGTAGTGAGTCAGGACTTCATGTAAGGCACGCTGCTCGGACGTAGGGAGAGATTTGTTGATCATGCGGTTAATATCGGCGTGATAGTCGGGTTGTTCTGCCCTCTGGTGCGGGAGAGGAGACACGGACCGAATATTCAGGTTTTCATAGTCGCCAAACGTCGCCAACTTGAGGCCGGAAGGTATACAAACGGGCTCCGACGAAATATTCACCGTCCACACGTGGGCGCAACAATCGACGGCCTCAACAATCGCACGGGGCACAAGGAGATGTTTCTTGACGGCGTTGTTATGGTTGGGTTCAACGAGCAAACGACGGATGCCTAATCGGTCGGCGGAGCAGCGTACAGGCACAAACATTGCCGCCTGAGCTGGTAACAGTACATCTGTGGCGACACACAATACGCCGTTAACAGGGGCGGCTGAATCTTCAACTAAAGCAGACAGAATATTCCGCCGAAGGATAATTTCGCCAGCGGCACAGTCAAGCGTCGCTCCACACTCACGCAGAAAGTCAATACCGAGAATAACGTCATGCGTGGCTCGTTCCAAAACCGTGAACTCGACCCTAAACGTTTCTCCAGCGATCTCGACCGGCACACAGCAGAGCCCCACAGGTCGCAAATGTTCTCCCCCAACTCCGCGAAAACTGGCGCTGCGCTCCAAAGCAAACATAACCGTTGGCCCCAACCGATTTTTAAAACACAAACTCATTACAGACACTGCGGCACCGGTGTCCACCAAAGCGAGAGTATTTACACTATTTACACTAACTGGCACTTTGTTTTGCAACATCACAGTAGGCGGAGGAATTGGCGAAGCTGAACGTTCTGCGACCTCACCCCCATCGGCCGCTCCCACTAGTTTCCCGGCGGGGGCGAAGAAGAGCTCTGGCGTGGAGAAGGAGACCGGCCCCGTCGCTGCGGTGGTGGAGTGAAGCTACGGTCAGAAGCGGGAGAGTCACTCCGAAAGGCGCCAGGGCGAAGTGGCGGGGGAGGAGGTTGAACCCATGCAGCATTTCCCCGGACACCGGCCGACTGATTCCACACAGTGTTCTCCCGGAAACTGGCTGGTTGATTCCACGCAGTGTTGTCCCGGAAACTGGTCGAAGATCGGGTCCAGGAGCGTGACTGCTGTGGTCGCCGGCGTTGGCAAAACCTCGCGATGTGTCCGCGGCGGCCGCAATGATAGCAAGACGGCGACTCACGAAAACCGTAGGTATCGACGGGAGCGGGCGGTGCTCGGGAGTCGGAGGCAGCTGCAGGACGCACGTTGAGTGTACGGGGTACGGGTGTACCCCGGATGTACGGGGGCTCGGAGACACGACCGTAACTGTGGGAGTACCGCTGATGGTCAGGAGGCCAGGTCCACGAGGCTTGGGGATCGGAAGGCGGTGGTTGGACTGCGCATTCGTGATAAACAGGCGGTGGTGGTACGCCGACGCCTTGCAACTGCTTGCTCAACTCGTCGGCGACAACCCTGCGGACGAGCGTGGCAAGATCGTCATGGGCAGAATAGTCGACGCTAGCAACAGTGGTAACATTAGCAAGGCGCCCAAACTTCGGTGCAATTCGCCGCATTTTCAACGCCTCGAACTTGCGGCAATGCTGAATAACGTCAGACGTGCTGGTGAGGGTGTCTTTAGTGATCAGAAAATTATACACGTCTTCAGCAATTCCTTTCAAAATGTGGCCGACCTTGTCCTCCTCGGTCATGCTTCTGTTCACAATTCGACAGAGCCGCAAGACTTCCTCGATGTATGTCGTACAGGTTTCTCCAGGCAACTGTGCTCGTTGAGACAGGGTGTTCTCTGCCTTGCGTTTCTTTGTAAGGGAGTCGCCGAAGCACTTTGCGATCTCCTCCACGAACTTAGTCCAGGTGGAGAAGGAATCTTCGTGGTTCTCGAACCACAGTAGTGCGGTACCGGTGAGATAAAAAACCACGTTGACGAGCTGCATGGTTGGGTCCCAGCGGTTGTATTTGCTGACCCGTTGGTAGTGTTTGAGCCAATCTTCAACGTCCTCGTCCACGCCGCCAGAAAACGTTCTAGGCTCACGCTGAGGAGGCCAGGAATTGGTCGATGCTTGGTGTTCACGGCCTGCGTTCGAAACAGTACCAGCCGTACCCGAAGAAGGACCGCTTCCGTCTTGGCTCGCCATGTCAGGTAGGTCAGGGGGTAGCCCAGCCAAGCGTTTGCTCCGTCGAGGTTCTGCAGGGTCCAGAACGACTTACCCGCCACCTCCACCAAGTTGTGACGAAGGGAATGGGTTTATTTACAGGATGAACGGGGATATGGGAGCAAACAGTGAAACGGTGAACGGCCAGCGTCGAGCCAGTCCTAGTCTCGAGTACGTGCCCCTTCGTCGTCCTCTTCTCTTCCGCTGCGCCCTTCGTCTTCTTCACTTGCTCCGAAGCGCGGCCCGGCGTAAGTTGCGTAGCAGCCCGTAAGTTCCGTAACAATATATATATATATATATATATATATATATATATATATATACATATATATGCACTCGAAACGTCATGAATTAAATCTTGTTATGTTTTTCAATTTCTTGTGACTTTATCTTATATATATACATAAATATCAGAGGATAAGTGGCAGAACAGAAAGATAGCTAAAAGCGACGCAGTCACGGACGCACCCACACACACACACACACACAGACACACATACATAGAGGGTGTCCCAGCGAACTTGGAGCAAGATGTGAAAAAAAAAAAACATAAGAGCTCTTCAGAACGGAAATCGCGTTGAGTCTGTTAGCGTTTATCTGAAGTTAGACTGCCATTTTTCGTTCGTCCTATTTGAATAATTAGTTCAGATAAACAGATTAACTCTTTTAATATAGCTTGAAACGTTCAGGCGTGAATAGAAAAGCTCTGGGGCCGCACAAATATTGTCCAACGCAGGCACTTTCAACCAGATAGGCTTAGCGTGGCCGTTTTTATTCATGATAAACGAAAGCCCTCGGTGTTTAAAATATACCACTTCACAGCGGCCGGCGCGGTGGGTCAGTGGTTACGGCGCTCGGCTGCTCACCCGAAAGACGCGGGTTCGATCCCGGCCGCGGCGGTTGAATTTGTTTGCAGGAGAAATTCTAGAGGCCCGTGTACAGTGTGATGTCAGTGCGCGTTAAAGAACCCCAGGTGGTCGAAATTTCCGGAGCCCTTCACTACGGCGTCTCTCTTAGCCTTAGTCGCTTTGGGAGGTTAAACCCCATAAACCATAAACCACTTGACAGCGTGCCCCGTGCGTCCGATTGCGCCGCAATTACAGCGCTCTCGTCCATGATTTTTAAAAAGCATCGTTAGCTTCGCACTTTTCGTGCTGCCCAAGACAGAGCTTCGCGCTGTGCTTGATTCTAAGATAAGCACCAGTGGGTTCGGGCGGCAGTTAAAAGAAAGCGCGGCTCACGTTTCTGCGGCGCTAATTGCACTCTCAGGTTGAATGCATGCGGAGGAGAGAGGACAATCTCATGAGTTCGAATTTTGGAGCAAGATTCCACAAAGGAAAGAGGCATATAACAAGTTTGATAACGTCGTACGAATTACGATGAAAACCGGGAATCGCGCTCTCTTTCAGCTGCCACCGGACACCACTGGCGCTTATCTTAGAACCAAGCACAACGCGAAGATCTGTCTTGGGCAGCACGAAAGGTGCGATGCGAATGATGCTTTTTAGAAAGCATGGATGAGAGCGTGTAATCACGGGGCACTGGGGCTCACGGAGCACGCTGTCACGTGGTATATTTTAAACTCTGAGGGCTTTCGTTTATCGCGAAAAAAAACGGACACGCTAAGTCTATCTCATAGAAAGTGCCTGCGTTGGGTGACATTTGTGGAGCCCCACAACTTTCCTATTGACGCCCGAACATTTCAAGCTATTTTTAACAAGTTAATTTATTTATCTCGACTAATTATTCAAATAGGACGAGCGAAAACAGCGGCAGTGTAACTTCAGATCAACCCTAACAGCATCAATGAGAATTCTTTCTGAAGAGCGCTTAGTTTTTTTTTATAAATCATTGTCCTAGTTAGCTGGGACACCCTATATGTGTGTGTTTGTGTGGGTGTGTGTGTGCGTGCGTGCGTGTGTGCGTGTGTGCGTGTGTGTGTGTGCGTGTGCGTGTGTGCGCGTGTGCGTGCGCGTGCGCGCCCACGCTACAGCGAATGTTTGTAGTGTTTCTTTGTGCAATCTTCAAAGCGGCCAGCAAGCCGCTTTATCGCTTTGTTTGTGGTGCAACACGCGCCTAGATTTATCTGGATATATCGCATCCAGGCGAAGCCGTCTCTATGTTGCTACAGAGTGTTCTAGTAACTTTCCAGCTTTGTCTCGATAGTTGGCTATCAGCTTTAGAAAGCGCAGGGCCGAGAGCGGCGGGCATTCTATTCGATGATCGCCAAGCACGCTTGTTGCTATGCCGTCGAGCGATTAAGTTCTTTCCGGGCGCTAGTTAGCCCAAATAAAGAGTTTCGTTTAAAAGCGATTCTCGCTGTTTTCCTGTTCGCCTGACTGCAGTCACAAGTACGTGACGTCTGGTGGCGGCGCTGACGGATGTCCCTGTCGCCCTCAACCTCTAGGAGCCGCCAAAGCAGCCCGAGTCTTCTTGAAGAAGATTTTTAGAAAGCAGCAGAAGCCGCCCGAACCGAAGGCGAAGTGCGAAGTAGTCGTCGTCCCCAGCGGCGTTCACCTGAATACCGACTACTGCCGGACCGTATGCGAGCAAAGAAGGACTCGTTAATTCCGACGGCAACCGTGGCAACGATACCAACCCTCATTATTTTGCACCAGCCCTTCTGCCGCCTACGTTTAGCACTTCACCGGCCAAGGATTCTGAAAAATGGCTGGAACGGTATGACCGTGTCGCCGTCTTCTACAGTTGGGTTGACCAGACTAAAGTAAGCCACGTTTTCTTTGCCCTGGAAGAACCAGCCAGAATTTGGTCTCAAGAACCACGAACCTTCTCTGGCGACGTGAAAATCATTCAAGCGGGAGTTCCCCAAGGCATTCTCAAGCATCGCCAGAAAAGAAATATCTCAGCTGCTTCTACAATAACGCATCCAACACCCGAATAAGACTGTGACCGCGTACGTACAAGACAGGAAGCTCCTTTTTCGATGTGTAGATCCTGACATGAAGGAGGGGAAGAAGCTGCAGTTCTTAATGCGTGGTGCTAAAAATGCACTTTTCGGCGGTCTGACCCGCAATCCACTCAAGACGATCACGGTATTCACAGGTGAAGCAGGCGCAATTGATAAAACCTTGAAAGCATCAGCCCGTCATTTTCTTCGACAGCCTCAATTGACCTCGACTGCCCTCCCGGAACTCAGAGCATTTGCAGGATTCCTGGGGGTTGCTATTCGGGAAATTGTACGGAAAGAACTGCGTCGCCTGCTACCATCTTCGAACCAGCCTGAAGTAGCGACCCTTGAGGAAATCGTCCGCGAAGAAGTACAGCATGCACTTGGCTCCCTTTCACGGACGACACCAATGGCAGCTGAGGCCATGGCCAATGCAGCCGCACTACGCAGTCCTGCGCCCCGACGATACCCCCGAAGCCCTCATCGAAGGGCATCAGCTCTACAAGAATGACAACGCCTGGCTCCTGCCCGCCCACTTTAGGAACGAAGCAAAGGAACTAGAAAATGCTACCGGAGGAAGATTCCCGACAACCGCCCGCTGTGTTTCCATTGTGGCCATGCCGGGCACATACTTCGCCACTACCCGTACAGGCACATCAGCCTTCCAGGTTTCGCCATCGACACCCCACGACCCCTCCCAGGCCAGCGACCACGGGAAATCGACGACTACCTGCGCAGAAGGGAGTAAGTGTCGTCAAGCCGTCTTTCCCGCTCCCCGTCGCCGTCCACCGCTCGTTTAGGATCACCGGGCCGCACCTACACCACGGCTCTCCGAGGAGTGTCGCCTAGCCCCCGTAGGGAAAACTAAACAAAGAAACCTTTGGACGCAGGTTGCTTGCCGAGGAAACGACGAAAATCCTCCAGCGACCACGCCGTATGAAGACGCCGCACAGACTACGCCGACGCCGTATACGACAACCCAGACCACGACGTGAATCGCCTTAAAAACGACGCTGCCATCAAGAAAAGCTTCGACCACAAGCCCCAACCACAATTCACATACCCGACGAAGCCGTGACCCGACGCCGAGTACGACGTGAAACTCCAGAGCCAGGACGTCCAACTTAGTGGTTATTGATGACCCGAAAGTCACCGCTCTAGTAGACACAGGAGCCGATTAATCGGAGATGAATGAACTATTCGCTGCGGAGCTGAGGAAAGTAAGGACCGCTAGGGACGGCCCGTAAATTCAAACGGCAGAGGCCGCCCTATTAATTCATGACAACGATGCACAGCGCGAGTGACCCTCAAGGGACATACTGTCGTGCCGGCGCCCACATTTCGCTGGCGGGCCTGTCTAAACCAGCGCTGCGCGCCCGCCGGCGCTCAGAGTAGGCCCAGACTTTCTCGGACAAGTCGCGACATGCAGCGTGACTCATCCAGCCACGCCGGCGCCGACACGGACCCTTCGTCCTCCCCTCCTCTCCGTCGGTGCGGGCTCCTCCTTCGCGTCATCGGCCGCCGCCTCTCGACCATTGGTCTAATTTGAACGGTGGCCAGTGATTGGAGGATTTGAACGGCTGGCTGCCGTAACCGTTACCAGCGGCTATAAAAACGGAGCCGCGCTGAACCCGAGCAGCAGACGGGCAGCAGAAGAGCCATCACGACGGAGCTACGCTCGCCGCCGGGGCCGCCCTTCTTCTGTGTGCCTGCCCGTGGTGCTCTGGACTCTTGTATCATGTAAAAGCCCTTGTACATACTGTACATAAACGTCCTATTACTCACCGTCGCCTCGACCGTTTCCTGGCTCGGACACCCAGACCCAACAGCGGTAACAGCGGTGGGATGCCCAGTCCCAACATTGGTGGCAGCGGTCGGATGCCCCAGTCCCAACATTGGATGGCAGCTGCGGGATCGACCGGCGTCAGCTACCTCGGCGCGGTGAGTGCCTGATGTTTTTCCCTCAATTCGCCAGACTGCTCTAGCACACGTGATTGTAGTTTAGAGTAGGGCTGTGTGTGTTGCACTGGAGAGAGCTTTGCAGTTTCGAGCCAAGTCGGAGCGCTTTGAAACGAAAGCTGGTGCAGAGGGAGTAAACGAGGCGTTTTTGGAAAGAATTACTTGCGCGTGTCATACTAGTAGCGCTATAGTAGTGAACGGCAAGGGAATTCTAAGAAAAGGGCAAACTACAAGAGGCTATTGTGAGCGATGGAGAACTTCAAAGTGAATGAACTCATCGAAATTTGTGAAGAGTTGGGCGTCATTTGGGCCCCGCAAAACGAAAGCATGCGATTCTTGTGATCATGCGAAAGGAGAATGTAACGGCTGAGGAAGCCAATGAGGCCTGGGAAGAGATCACAGAACGCCGTGAGCGCGAGGAGGCCGAAAGACTCCGTGAGCTCGGGGAGGCCGAAAAACGCCGTGAGCGCGAGGCCGAAGAGGCAGAAAAACAGAAGCAGCTTGAGCGCGAAGAGGCAGAAAAACGGAGGCAGCTTGAGATAAAACGGCATGCTCGCGCTAAGAAACTGATGGACCTGGAGTCTGAAGCACACGAGATCTTTTATGACAGAGATAGAACATTGTTCGCTCTGCGTAAGAACAACGGTCATCAGCTGAGAGACAGGCCGCAGCCCTTCGTGATCGCCGAAGATATGGCGAAATATCTTGCGGAGTTCGAGCGCGTCTGCGAGAGAAAGCGCGTTGAGCGGAATGGTTGGGCACAGAAGTTCGTAGCCCTGCTTTCCAGCGAAGCGTATGACGTTGTCAAGCGCCTGTTGGACGACGGCTTGGCGGACTACGATGAGCTGAAAAGCTTCTTACTGGCGAGATATAACGTGTCACCGCTGGACCTTCGCCAAAGGTACCTGCGAGCGAATAGCACTCCATCGTTTAACGATTTTCCCTACCAGTTTAAAGCCGACATTTTAGAATGGCTCGAAAATGCGGAAGGTTCGGAGGATCGGGACATAGAGGTAGAGTGCGTCGCTGTAGAGCAGCCCTGCCAGTGCGGCACAGAGGAACGTAGTCCGTACTTGGCAGATGTAACTGCTGCTGTAACAGTGGGAATTGCCTCGCATTCGCGAACTGAGGGAACCTCTCTACCATCGGATAAGGTAGTCACAGCATCGGACGATGCACTTACAGAGGTCTCGCCCATTGAGATTGTGGCGGAGTTACCGGAAAGCGAATCTCCTAGCGTGTCCAAAGCAGGAGAAGTTGCCGAACAGGGCAGAGAGGACGTCCGTCTGGACATTAGTAAAAACGCTTGCGCCGACGCAAGCGAAGAAGATGAGGATGACACACCGCGTTCTGCATCGCATTCAACAGAAATGTAGAAACCTGAGACTTCCGATCAACGGATGCGGACGCATATAAAGTTTGCAGACGCGGAGTTGTGCGCTAGCGTTTGCAGCGAGCGATGCGAAACGAGTCCCGCGCTTTCGCACTGCTCTGAGCTTTGCGACATTCCAGAAAGCAGCTGCAGTAGCGGGAACACCGCGACTGAGTGCAGAGCCGACCCTCATCCGCTATCAGCTGAAACGCGCCAGGAGCACGACGCGAGCTGCGTGTCAGCAGTAATGTCAGGAGAAAACACTGGTTCGTCCGCGCCTGTAGAAGCTAAGGTGCTGGACGACAGTGGAGTACAGAACCTCCCAGACGACATGGGAGCTGTAGACGTCGTTTCATCCAAGAAAGATGAGGACAAATGTGCACTCGTAGAGGCTGACGAGGAAGAACGCAGTTTGAAGGAGGCTTGTAAAGGCGCCAAACAGAGACCTGAGCCAGGTAGCGCTCGTGAATCGGCTGACAATCAAAGCGACGTTGTCAAAGAGCAGAAACCTAGGCGACGGAAGCAGAATGTGCTTCCACATGCGAAAATGAAAGGAAAGCTCACGATAGAAAGCTGCAACCGGAAGAAAAGGCACCGCCAGTTCACGAATGTGAGCTCTCGCCACAAGGTGATAGCGAAACAAGAGAAACAGTGCTGCCGTCGAAAGGAGAGGAAAGGCAAGCTCAAGAGAGAGAGCTGTCACCGAAAGACGATGGAAGGCAGGCAAAAGAAAGAGTGGTGCCGCCGAAAGATGAAAGGCAGGCATAAGAAAGACAGGCGCCGCCGTAAAGAGAGAAAGGGCAAACGCGCGAAAACGGGTTTCCACCATCGGAAGCGCCAGCGTCGCCGGCAAAATGACTTCAGTAAAGTCAGTCACGTTGTCAGCCCTGAAACTAGCGTCAGAACCAGAGCTAATGAAATGTGCGAGGCATTACTATCGCGCAAAGCGAAGCGCATAAGTGTGTCGGGGCACATAGGTCTGGGCAGTAGAATAAACTGCAAAAAGAAATCGTGCAAATATTCGCGGGGAAAAGTGCACGAAGGCACCAAACCGAGATTCAAGAGAGCGCTGCCCGGGAGGCGAAAAATTAAGGAGCGGGACAAGTGTGAATCTTGCCGCCAGCACAGAGAGAGCGAGACGCGCAAAAGCACGTGCTCTCGTGCGGGCTCTCGCTTTCCGCTGCATTCACGGGAGAAACCGCGCTCCCACAGAGAGCGGCACGCGCGCGCAAGGAAAGCGCGTGTACGGCTCAAAGAGCGAAAGATTGTACGAGGCCGCAGTGACAGGGGCAAGAAAATGGCCAAGAAGAAACCGTCTAAGCGCTCAGCCAGACACAGTTATCGCGATAGAAAGCCGCGATTCGAAATGACGCCACTTAGTAGGCGTAAAATCAAAAGGCCGTGTAAAGGCGAACTACCCACCGAGCGGAAAGGCAAACGGATGCGCGAGAAAGTCAAGACTCGTGCAAGGTCTGACTTGCCCCCACGAACAGAGAGAAAGAAAGAACGGTCCCATCGGAAGCGTTGCGCACTCGCTATGGGACGTCGCGACTGGCGCGCGAAGCGCAAAGAAAGGGACAAGTTGCCAGTCTATGAAAGCGAATCGCTCTCGTACTGTAGCTCCCGTAGAAACTGGAAAGACAAGTACAGAGAGAAAGAAAAGTGCGTATACCGCGAAAGAGCAAAGCCACCTAGACTACTCAAGGCCTCTCCGCTTGCTCCGTGACGTCACGCTAGTTGTCCGACCTCCGCTCGGGACTGCGGGGGTTCGCCGGCAGTTTTAAGCGCACTTTTTTACTATCCGAGGTACAATGGCTTTAGAAGTGAGTCAATAAATATGGATTAGCGACTAAACAACAGCTTTTTAACCGCGAGCATAATTTTGCTAAATATCTTCCTTATTAATTTATAATTTATGCTATCTTTCGTGGCCCTTACAATATACTTCGTATTGGAGCTAAGTGCTTCGTTTTTATAGCTGCATGATAATACTTGTGACAGAGCATTGCATAGCTATAGTTCCTGCTCTTCAGTTCATCGTATTTAGTTCATATTAACTTCAAAATATTTTTTTTCCTAGACAGAAAAGCAGTAGAATGAAGCAGAATGCATGAGATGCAGTACCTGCTACATCTCATGCATTCGGTTGCTTTTTAAATAAATGTACGTGTTTTTTGTTATGTTCGAAAGCGGATGGCGTGTTAGACATTAAAATAAACAAAATGAATGAAGTCATGCAAAACAGTAACATGAATACTTTATGGACATTTTATTGGTCAGAGTGCTCTGCATTAAAATATTTCAATTCTTTAATTTTTTTTAGTTTCCTGGCAACTGCCTTCTTCTGACTGCTGTTCTGAATGGCGTCATCCTTCAATTTACAAAAATTTACATTTTCCCGACGTGCCCTCATGAAGGTGTAGAAGGAAGATATGATGGGCAATTGGGGAACACCGAAGGCACTGCACCCTTTTGAAGTTGAACACGATCGCGGTTGAGCTCTATGGTTCTTCCTGTTTGTTTATCATCATGTGAGAGCTTGGTGATGAAGTCTTGCTTATGGAAATGGAGCTCGCATACCTGCATGAGAAAGCTTAATTATTTACATCCGGTTCTCCCGAAACTATTCTTCAACAACTTTTAAAGTTACAGAAGGTTTTTACTTTCTACCTTGGAATGTACGGTTGGCGTAAAATCCTTGCGAGGAACTGCTCTCATCCAAGCTTTTCTGTGAGCTTCATCTTAGGAAAAACCACTCTAACTTTTGGGCCACCGACATAATTTCCGCGGCACCCCGGCACACAGCAACGGCCCATGTTGCAGCGATTACAAATGTGCTTTTCTTTAGCATCACATCATAATTTCAACGTGCACAAGCTAGGAGAATACGGTATGACGTACTGCAGCTCGAAAACCTAGAAGCCGGAAAAGAGAAATGTCAGCACGTTCGCTGCCTAACCTAACCACAGGCCTGCGTTTCTATGAGCCTGTGCTGTGTTTCACCGAACTCTCACCGTCGTTCGCGGTCGGACCGGTCGGGCGGGTCGGGCAACTAGTGTGACGTAGGCCCCTGTGGAGAGGAGGAGCGAACAGGCCTTGTCTAGTCTAGGTGGCTTTGGAAAGAGGCAGAGACGTTAGCTACCACGGTAGTAGAGAGAGAGAGAGAGAGAGAGAAAAGCGCAGCACAGCGAAAAAGGCAGTCACTAGTTTCCGCTGCAGCGGGTGTCGTGTAACGTCCGTTAGAAGCGAGGAAAACGCGAACGTAGACGCACTAAGCCGTGTGTTCTAAGCAAGGCTGGCTTCGCCTCCTCGTGACCTACCTTTTGTCTCTTCGCGAACAGCTGTTTTAAGTTCGCTCGTAGATCGGGGAAAAAATTGATATCCTCATTTGTGGCCTCAGCTGACTGTTCTTCTGGCCGAGTGATCTCAAGAGAGCGAATTTATTTTGCATTCATTTCATTCCGAGTGTTTCCTGTGTTTGACACTTTGTTTGAGTTAATTACTTTCGAGTTCTTGTATCCCACATGTGTCTCTTGTAGAAGAGGGAACAAAAAGGGGACAGAAATATAGCCAGCAGAGTTTTTTGACCTTTAAGTCTGGTGTATTGACGGGTGACGGAGGGCACTTGCTCGTGTTGGGTGTTGCCTGTTGTCGGTCGGTTCTTGGCAACCTGCAGAACGATCAACGACCGATGCTGAGAAGCAAGCTCTTCCGAAGGACCGAGCGAAGCTGATCCATTCACCTGGGCGAGAAAGCTGCGGAGCAGTGATCCTGTCCTGACGAGCGGGACCCGTTCTCGGAAAGGGGCCTGGAGCTACCTGCGGCTGAACACCGGAGGAGAACTTGGAGGAGCCTGGCGTACGAGCGCGCCCCGCATCCGAGCCGCGCGTAGCTCGTCTTCGTGGCGCATTGTCTGGCGGCGGTGGTGCTGTCGTGCCGGCGCCCACATTTCGCTGGCGGGCCTGTCTAAACCAGCGCTGCGCGCCCGCCGGCGCTCAAAGCAGGCCCAGACTTTCTCGGACAAGTCGCGACATGCAGCGTGACTCATCCAGCCACGCCGGCGCCGACACGGACCCTTCCTCCTCCCCTCCTCTCCGTCGGTGCGGGCTCCTCCTTCGCGTCATCGGCCGCCGCCTCTCGACCATTGGTCTAATTTGAACGGTGGCCAGTGATTGGAGGATTTGAACGGCTGGCTGCCGTAACCGTTACCAGCGGCTATAAAAACGGAGCCGCGCTGAACCCGAGCAGCAGACGGGCAGCAGAAGAGCCATCACGCCGGAGCTACGCTCGCCGCCGGGGCCGCCCTTCTTCTGTGTGCCTGCCCGTGGTGCTCTGGACTCTTGTATCATGTAAAAGCCCTTGTACATACTGTACATAAACGTCCTATTACTCACCGTCGCCTCGACTGTTTCCTGGCTCGGACACCCAGACCCAACAGCGGTAACAGCGGTGGGATGCCCAGTCCCAACAATACCTATCCCACGACATTGGTGGTGCTACGGCAATGTTCCCGCGAAGTGACCTTGGGCATGGATTTCTTTAAAAAGCGTCAGGCGATCATCGACCTGCGAACGAAGCTGATCACACCATCCACAGACGAGGCCATCCTGTTACAGCCCGCTCAAGCGTCATCGTCACCGTAGGCGCCAGGGAAGCGATTAAGACGCCTTATCGAAGGGAGCATGCAGTAGCTTCTCCACCGAGGAATCGGTATCGCAAGAGCAATCGCACATTTCCGCAGAGGACAAGCCGAAGTACTGCTAACTTCAGCGGAGAATACCGGCACGTTCGCAGAGGAACGACGATTGCTTTCCTCGACGAAATATCCGACGTACGAGACTTCTTCGCCCTCACCGACCCATCCGTAAAAGATTCGCCTGACCAAGAGAACTGGCGCCCTTTCAAATAAAACCCAGCCCAGCCTCCGAACAGTTACGACCAAATCCGCAATCTCCTTTGAAGCTACAGCGAGTGCTTCTCGTCATCGCCGAAGGTGTGAGAAACGCCGATTGCCAAGCATCGCATTGTAACCGACTTGCACGCCCGAACTGTAGCCAAAAGCACCTACCGAGTCTCGCTGCGAAAATGACAAGCCATCCGGGACCAAGTGGAAGAAATGCCTCTCGACGACGTCATCCAAGCTTCAAACAGCCCCTGGGCCGCACCGGTTGTCCTAGTGAGAAAGAAACACGGCACACTTCCATTCTGCGTTGATCACCGCCGCTTGAGCAACATCACAAAGATGGACGTCTACCCCCTCTCCCGCATCCACGACAAACTGGACCGGCTCCGCAGCGCTAACTCTTTCTCATCGATGGACCTCAATAGCGGTTACTGGCAAATTGAGGTGGAAAGAAAAGATCGCGAGAAGACCGCGTTCATTACTCAAGATGGCCTCTTCGAGTTCAAGGCGATGCCCTGTGGTCTCTGTTCCGCACCAGCGACATTTTAACGAGTAATGGGTACAGTGCTGGCAGGCCTGAAGCGGCAGATTTGTCTGGTATATTTAGATGACGTTGTTGTCTTCGGCTCCAACTTTCGGACACCCCTGAATAGGACTATATAAGGGCGAAACCGAGGTTGCACTTAAAATCGTAAGATGAACTCTTATTCAGTTCATGCTATAGCCTCGTGTGCAGTACTGTTCTATGCTCTTTATATGATGGATGTGTGAGGCTAGAGTGTATGTATGCATATACACACTCGTGTTTGTGTGTTTTTGCGTATGTGTGGAGCACTGCGTCACAGGGGATGACGGCTTCACGTTAACGAGAAATTGCAGCAATAAATATGGATATACCGCCGAAAATTGCATTGAGCCCCGCCGTGGTGGCTCAGTGGTTATGGCTCTCGGCTGCTGACCCGAAAGACGCGGGTTCGATCCCGGCCGTGGCGGCTAAAATTTGATGAACGCCAAATTCTATAGGCCCGTGTGCTATGTAGATGTCAGTGCACGTTAATGTTTTCCGGAGCCCTTCACTACGGCGTCCCTCATAGCCTGAGTAGCATTGTGACGTTAAACCCCAATAAACCAAACCAAACCACACCAAACCAAAATTGCATTGGTAGTCGGTCCATCTGGCACAATACGAATGTGTTCCCAAGATTTTTGATTTTTTACCCCAGCCATGATTCGGAATGATGTGTTCATTCACCCCCTTAATTTGAACATGAATTCAACATAAACGCAATGCAGAAATTTTATTGAGAATGCTCACCTCTAGCACGTGGCCACTCTTCCAACGAGTTTAAACTCGGCCTCAATAATTCACCAACACTAGCCCATCCTGGTCACAACAAAAATTCAAAATGGCGTGTTGAGTCTGTTCATGACTTCAACACTGTCTCAAGAACCATTTTTGTAAGAGAGTACACGCAGAGCCGCAGAAAAAAGCTGCTGTCGCAATGTTTCCGCCACCGGCCGATAAGAAAGCTGTGCGCAGATTCATTGGACTGTGCGCGTATTACCGATTTGTAGAGAACTTTTCGCGCATCGCCGAGCCACTGACCCACCTGAGAAAGTCAGACGTGTCATTTAAATGGGAAGCGCCGCAAGTAGAAGCCTTCAAGGAACTTCAGCGTCGTTTACAGTCCCCGTCGATCGTCGGGCACTTGGATGAAAACGCCGAGACTGAAATTCATACCGACGCAAGTAGTGTGGGCCTAGGCGCTGTCCTTGTTCAGAAAAGTGACGGAGTGGAGAAAGTCGCCGCATACGCTAGACATTACCTGCCCAAAGCCGAGGCCAATTATTCGAAAACCGAGAAGGAGTCCCTTGTCATCTGGGCTACCAGGAAATTTCGCCCCTACCTGTACGGACGACCGTTCAAGGTGGTCAGCGATCACCACGGGCTGCGCGGGCTTGCCAGTTTGAAGGACCCCGCTGGCCGCCTCGCTCGGTGGAGCCTGCGCCTGAAGGAGTTTGATGTCACCGACCTTTATATCTCCGGACACAAGCACTCTCACGCCGACTGCCTGTCACGAGCGCCTGTAGGTGCACAGCAGCCAGGCGACAATGAGGACGCCTTCCTGGGACCCATCAGCTCCAGCTGTTTTGCACAACAGCAATGCTCGGACCCCGACCTAAAATGTCCGATCGAATACTTGGAAGGCAAGGTTTCTTCACCGCCACCTCGTTCAAGAGAGGATTGTCTTCGTTCTGTTTACAGAATGATGTTCTCGTGAAGAACTTTGTAGCAAACAAAACAGCCTACCTTCTTGTTGTAGCTGCAAGTCTGCGCGGATAATTTTTTCAGGCTTCACACGACGAACCGACAGCTGAACATCTCGGGTTTTCTCGTAACCTCCGCCGCATTCAAGACAAGTATTGCTGGCCACGAGTGTCTGCCGATGTAGCACATTATGTGAAACCCTGCCGACTTTGTCAGCAACGAATGACCTCTCCGACCCGACCAGCACGATGTCTGAATCCCATTGAACCCCCTCAAGGCCCTTCAGCAGATCTGCATGGACTTGCTTGGCCCTTTATCGAAGCAGACATCTATCAGACATCTATTCGAGTTATTAAACTTGTTTAGTAGCATTCGCAGATTATATCGTACTGACTGCAAGGCGTAATTATTTTTGGGCGTTGGAGTGTACCATTTGTTTGTCAGTCGAGTTGCATACATACTTGGATATATATATATATATATATATATATATATATATATATATATCACAGAAGCCGACAGCCACAGAAACCAAGTTGCACAGCGGAATTTTTTTTTAAATTTATTTATTTTGTGCTGTTGATCAGTATAGAATATTACTGAATATGTTATCGCTTAAAGCTAAATGATTAGAAATTGATTAGAATTGATTATATATATATATATATATATATATAAACGTAATTCGGTTGACACACGGTAGAAAAACAACTTTATTACGTTTCGACCAGGGTGTGGCCTTCGAAACGTTAGAATAAAGTTGTTTTTCTACCGTGTGTCAACCGAAGTACGTTTATGTTCTACCGGATCCATCCGATCTTCACCCCTTCTTATATATATATATATATATATATATATATATATATATATATATATATATATATATATATATATATATATATATATATATATATATATATTGTAGTGTAGCAGCTGCGCTCTCTCACTGTGATGAACGGTGGTGGTGAAAGACGACGACGATCCTTAGGTGTGAAGCTCGCTCGCAGCCCGAACGTTTGGCTGAACCTTTGCTGAACGTTGCAGAGCGACCCAGGTTCTGCTGAGTCACAACCACCATCCTACATTTGGTGGAGGCTGCTGTAAGATCCCCCTCTCCTCCTCATCCTGGAGCTCCGTAGCCGCACCTTACCTTCGCCGCCAGTTATGCCTGAAGTCACCAGCCAGACAGCCCCCATCCCGTCACCTACCATCCTCTGTTCTGGCGGGCTCCGGCAGCGAGATCCCAGCGTCTTCAGCGGTGCCGACGACCACGATGTTGACGACTGGTTGGCGACTTACGAACGCGTCAGCGCCCACAACAAGTGGGACGATGCCACCAAGCTTGGTAATGTACTATTCTATCTCAGCGACGTTGCCAACTTGTGGTTCCGCAACCACGAGGCCGACTTGCCTACCTGATCGTCCTTTAAGACCAGCTTCTCGGAGGTATTCGGCCGCCCAGCTGTGCGCAAACTGCGCGCCGAACAGCGCCTCCGCGCTCGCGCTCAGCACGCCCCTGAAACTTTCACCAGTTACATAGAAGATGTTCTAGACCTGTGCAAACGCATCAATCCATCCATGCCGGAGGCCGAGAAAATTAGCAACATCTTGAAGGGCATCTCAGACGACGCGTTCCAAATGTTGCTCGCCAGGAATCCACAAACGGTTGTGGATGTCATTCAGCTTTGTCAGAGCTATGACGTACTCAGGAAGCAGAGGAATTCTACTCGCCGACCCGGCGTGCTCGACGAGACCCTTCCTGCGCCGGCGGTCTGCACTCTGGTCTCTGACTCGGCCTCCCTGCTTCCCCAGATCAAGGCCTTCATACGGGAAGAGGTGGCCCGCCAACTGTCCCTACTGCCTGTGTCTGGCGACCATGCGCCAGCCCTCGATCCCGCACTGCGACGCATCATCCAAGAGCAGGTCGCCGACGTTTTGCCCTCTAGCTCTCGGCTTCCGCCTGTGGCTGCCCCCCTCACCTACGCTGAGGTTGCCGCCAGACCCCGGCGCCGCGACGCCTATGTGTCCCAACCATCTGTCGCGCCGCTACCACCTCCGCCGGCACCTATCCGTCGTCGTCTGCCGCCTTGCCGTGCCGTCATGAACCCATGGCGTACCCCCGACAACCGCCCAATATGCTACGCCTGTGGCTTGCCGGGCCACGTCGCCCTGCTTTGTCGCCAACACACGCCGAGGTTCCGGGACGAGGCAAGCCCATTCCACTACGACCCTGCGCCTCCTTCGCTACCAGTTCCCTCCAGCACCACTGCGGACTCCTTCCACCATGACCGCTCTTCATATTCTTCACGCCGGTCGCCTTCTCCCCGTCGCCGATCTATCTCTCCCATGCGCCGGCGATCACTCTCTCGTCCGGAGGAAAACTAACAGCCGCAGTTCCGGAGGCAAGAACTGCGATTCCATCGAACTGCCTAAGTCCACCGTCTTCACCTGCGAATGTTATCGAAGTATTTGTTGATGGCGTTGCCGTTCTCGCCCTTGCAGACACGAGCGCTGCTGTATCCGTTATTAGCTCAGCCCTTTGCCGTAGACTCCGTAAAGTGACGACGCCTGTTTCGAACTTTTGCCTCCGCACTGCAAGCTCGCACCGCATTCAACCTCTAGCATTATGTACAGCTCGCCTTGTTATCCGGGATGTTGTGTATATCGCCGAGTTTTTCGTGCTGTCCTCCTGTTCTCATGACGTCATTCTGGGCTGCGACTTTCTAACCCTTCATCATGCGATCATCGACTGTGCCCGTGCCAGCATTGAACTGTCTCCGCTCTGCGCTACTCTGCCGTGCGACACCTCTCTCCGCCTCGGTAAAATGCTGGTCGCTGCAGATACTGACATCCCTGCCTTCTCTGCTGCCCTGGTTCCCCTCACTTGCGCGTGCGATCCTGAATCGACTGTTCTCTTTACTCCGACCGATGCCGCTGCCCGTCGCCACTGTTTCCTCCTTCCGTTCGCTCTTCTGACTGTCTGCGATGGCCACAGCGCAATCTATGTCACGAACTCTTTTTCTTGTCCATCAACGCTTCTCCGCGGCGAATGCCTGGGACATGTAGAATCAGTCGATCACGCTCTTCCGTACTCCGTCTCTGAAGAACCTGCCCCTCTCCAGATAGATGCCATTGGTTCGCCTCCTGCTGCGCCAAACCAAGACACCGTTTCTGTTTTTTCCCGATCTATCGATGCCAGCCTTTCGCCGCACCAACGTGATCAGCTCGTCGCATTACTTCAACGTTTCAGTACGTCCTTCGACTTCCCGCACAGCTCTCTTGGCCGTACATCCGTCGTCACACACAGCATTGACACCGGAACGCATGCCCCTTTGCGCCAGCGTCCTTAGCGCTTGTCGGCCCCTGAACGTACCGTCATTACCAAGGAATTGGACGACATGCTTCAGCGCGGCGTCATCCAGCCTTCTCACAGCCCTTGGGCCTCTCCGGTTGTTCTCGTGCGGAAGAAGAACGGATCCATCCGCTTTTGCGTTGATTACCGTCGCCTCAACAAGATAACGCGCAAGCATGTGTATCCACTTCCCCGTATTGACGATGCCCTCGACTGCCTGCAAGGCGCGGAATTCTTTTCCTCATTGGACCTCCGCTCCGGCTATTGGCAGGTGCCCATGGCTACTGCTGATCGGTTAAAGACGGCCTTTGTTACGCCCGACGGCCTCTACGAATTCAATGTCATGCCGTTCGGCTTGTGCAATGCGCCGGCCACATTCGAGCGCATGATGGACACAGTTCTCAGCGGACTCAAGTGGCACACGTGTCTGTGCTATCTGGATGATATCGTCGTCTTTTCTCGAGAGTTTTCGTCCCACCTGGTCCGCCTCGAGCGTGTCCTGCAGTGTTTGACCGACGCCGGCCTGCAACTGAATTTGAAGAAATGCTGCTTCGCAGCCCGGTGGCTTACCATCTTGGGCCATGTCGTCTCCAAACAAGGCGTCCTTCCCGATCGTGCAAAACTGCGCGCAGTCGCCGAGTTCCCCCGACCCACTTCCCTGAAAGAGCTGCGGAGCTTCAACGGGCTGTGCTCATATTTTCGCCGCTTCGTGCGCAATTTCGCTTCCATTCCACCCTGTCTCCCCTGACTGATCTGCTTGCCGGCGACGCCAGCCTCTCGTCTTGTACACCAGACTGTGACGCGGCGTTCACCATGCTTCGGCGCCTGCTTGTGTCCCCTCCGATCCTTCCCCATTTCGAACCCAGCCTGCACACTGAAATTCACACTGACGCCAGCGGCGTGGGCCTCGGCGCCGTGCTGGCTCAGCGGAAGCCCGGTTGCGCCGACCATGTTGTTGCGTATGCCAGCCGCACTTTGACAAAGGCCGAGCGCAATTATTCCGTGACAGAAAAGGAGTGCTTGGCAATAATTTGGGCCATTGGAAAGTTCCGACCTTACCTATACGGTGGCCCATTCTCTGTCGTTACCGACCACCATGCTCTCTGCTGGCTGTCGTCCCTCAAAGACCCATCAGGCCGTCTTGCTCGTTGGGCGTTGCGCTTACAAGAATACGACATTGAAGTAATCTATCGATCTGGACGTCAGCATTCTGATCCCGACGCACTATCGCGTTCCCCTCTACCTCGTGACTTAGACTCCACATCTTCCGCCATCACTGATGCCTCCTCCCTTGATATAGCCGACATGCCGTTTGAACAACAACGGGACCCCTGGATCGCTTCCCTCCTCGCTCTCCTGTCTACACCATCTCAGCGACCTGCGACCCGCACTCTCCGTCGTCAAGCCCGCCACTTCGCAATACGGGATGGCCTCGTTTACCGCCGCAACTACCTTTGGGACGGGCGCAAATGGCTCCTTGTCATTCCTCGGCACCTACTTTCCAACATATGCGCCTCTTTTCACTCCGACCCCCAGTGTGCTCACGCCGGTGTGGTGAAGACCTACACGCGCCTTCGACTCCGCTTCTACTGGCGGGGAATGTACCGTTTCATCCGACAGTACGTTCGCTCCTGCCCGGAATGCCAACGCCACAAAACCCCTTCTCGCCGTTCAATTGCTCCGATGCAGCCCTCTCCTTGCCCCACGCGCCCATTCGACCGCGTTGGCATCGATCTCTACGGGCCCCTTCCCATCAGTCCGGCTGGACACCGCTGGGTCATAGTGGCAGTCGATCACCTTACCCGCTACGTCGAAACGTCATCCTTGCCATCCGCGTCTGCGCCCGACGTTGCGTCTTTCATCCTGCATCATCTCGTTCTACGCCATGGTTCCCCCTAAGGAGCTTCTGAGCGACCGCGGCCGTGTCTTAATCTCAGACACCGTCGAAGCCCTACTTCGCCAATGCTGCATTGTTCACCGCTCTACAACGGCCTACCACCCGCAAACGAACGGCATTACTGAACGTTTCAATCGAACATTGACCGACATGATCGCCAAGTATGTTGCCTCGGACCACTCAAACTGGGACCGCATTCTCCCATTTGTGACATATGCGTATAACACTGCCACACAGAGCACAACTGGCTTCTCTCCGTTCTTTCTTCTATACGGTCGCGAGCCTACCTGTACCATGGATACCGTGCTTCCGTATAGTCCTGATGTTTCCGAGTCTCTTACCCTTTCTCAAGCAGCGACCTACGCTGAAGAATGCCGCCAGCTCGCCCGCTCTTTTACCACGCAAGATCAGAATCGCTAGAAGTACCTTCGCGCCCCTACCAGTCCGCTTCCGTCCTATACACCACACTCGCTCGTGTGGCTTTGGGTTCCCTCAACCAGTCCCGGTCTCTCCACTAAACTCATCTCAAAGTACCACGGCCCCTACCGTGTCGTCTGCCAGTCCTCTCCAGTCAACTACATTATTGAACCGCTTGCGCCGCCTCAAGATGCGCGCCGTCGTGGCCGTGAAACAGTGCACGTTGACCGTCTCAAGCCTTACTACGACCCGCCTACCGTGTGTGCGCCCTAAGTCGGCAGGATGCCTCCTTTTTCGCCGGGAGGTAATTGTAGTGCAGCAGCTGCGCTCTCTCACTGTGATGAACGGTGGTGGTGAAAGACGACGACGATCCTTAGGTGTGAAGCTCGCTCGCAGCCCGAACGTTTGGCTGAACCTTTGCTGAACGTTGCAGAGCGACCTAGGTTCCGCTGAGTCACAACCACCATACTACAATACATATATATATATATATATATATATATATATATATATATATATATATATATATAATAAGTTGGGGAAGTCACATTGAAAAACTTAACAGATTTATTCAACGTTTCGACCAGGGACTGGTCTTTTTCAAGAGTGATCATACAGTGCACGGATGCATCTTCTTATAGCAGTGAACATGGCACACAGAGGGCTTGAAAAGAAAAAATATCAGCAAATAAAGAAAGATAAAAAATTAAAGATGAGAAAAAAAAAACACAGGGAAAAGAGGAAGGAAACCCAAACGCCAAGATGGTCCAGCAAAGGCGCCGCTTGAAACAGGTGAAAGAGGGAGGCGGCCTGGGCGGGCACGCGACTAGTTCGGAAGAGGGAAAAAACGTGGGGGTGGTTAACAAAAGAAGGTAAGTGCCTGCCAATTGTGTGCGTCAGTATGGCTTCTAGCCGCGTCTGTGTGGCCCCGCGCGACTTTAGGAGATAGCACGAGCACGCACAGGTTGCGGCTGCGCTTAAGTGTCCGCGCTTAAGTGTCCGTGTGGTTCGCATATGGTGACCACATGGAAAGGTTCCTCGCTTGCAGGAGTGGAAAAAAAACGAATAAAAGAATAAATAAATACAGAAAATGGCACTGCGATGGCCAAAAGAAACAAAAAAAAACAAAAAAAAACACACACACACACGCAGAGGTGACATGAATGCACAGAATACACACAAAATTGTGTCACTGTTGTAGCATTTTTCAGGAGGAGATATGTGGGGAAATGTATATAAGCCCAAAAATGAAGTTAAAGACAGCGGCAGAGTGTTAGAAAGTGTGCCAAAAAGACAAATTTCATCCCAGGGAACACTGCTTAGACTTAACACAACAATATTAGAATAAATACAAATACCAAGCGAAATAATAGAGGCGCACAAAAATACAGTTCAAGAGTAGAAAAATGTCCTAAGAAACAAAGTTTACCCAAACGCAGTGATCAGCAACAACCAAACGATAATAATGCGATGAATACACATGAGAGACGAGCGTCACAAAATTCGTGCTTAACCACAACAAGAATAATGTCAGTACCTCGACCAGAATGGAAAGTGTTCGATACAGAACAAATCGTTACGCAACTGTCATCGTAATGGATTTCACACACAATATTTTGGATGCAAAATAGTTCACAAGGAAAAGAAAAAAGAAACAAAACATTGCAGGAAGATTTAGCCGGAAAGGCAGGAAAGTTTGCCAGGGCTCTCATTAATACCAGCAGACAAGGTGTTAAATTTAAATATTAGATATGATTCACACGCTTCCCTGTCGTGATGTGTCTGGAAGCCAGATTGCAATATGGTGGCCTTGAACCTTCCAAATGGATGGCCTTTTGTCGTTACGTGTTTTGAAAGCGGCAGATCTGGCAGAGATCGTATATGTGCTCTGTGGTTATTTATTCTCAATCGGAAAGGAGTTTCAGTTTGCCCAATATACTGAGCACGGCACATACCGCACTCGAGAAGGTAGACCACGTTGCTGGTGTCACAGTTGAAATCTCCTCGAATTTTGAATGAGAAAGACGATGCTGTGCTGTGAGCACAGCATCGTCTTTCTCATTCAAAATTCGAGGAGATTTCAACTGTGACACCAGCAACGTGGTCTACCTTCTCGAGTGCGGTATGTGCCGTGCTCAGTATATTGGGCAAACTGAAACTCCTTTCCGATTGAGAATAAATAACCACAGAGCACATATACGATCTCTGCCAGATCTGCCGCTTTCAAAACACGTAACGACAAAAGGCCATCCATTTGGAAGGTTCAAGGCCACCATATTGCAATCTGGCTTCCAGACACATCACGACAGGGAAGCGTGTGAATCATATCTAATATTTAAATTTAACACCTTGTCTGCTGGTATTAATGAGAGCCCTGGCAAACTTTCCTGCCTTTCCGGCTAAATCTTCCTGCAATGTTTTGTTTCTTTTTTCTTTTCCTTGTGAACTATTTTGCATCCAAAATATTGTGTGTGAAATCCATTACGATGACAGTTGCGTAACGATTTGTTCTGTATCGAACACTTTCCATTCTGGTCGAGGTACTGACATTATTCTTGTTGTGGTTAAGCACGAATTTTGTGACGCTCGTCTCTCATGTGTATTCATCGCATTATTATCGTTTGGTTGTTGCTGATCACTGCGTTTGGGTAAACTTTGTTTCTTAGGACATTTTTCTACTCTTGAACTGTATTTTTGTGCGCCTCTATTATTTCGCTTGGTATTTGTATTTATTCTAATATTGTTGTGTTAAGTCTAAGCAGTGTTCCCTGGGATGAAATTTGTCTTTTTGGCACACTTTCTAACACTCTGCCGCTGTCTTTAACTTCATTTTTGGGCTTATATACATTTCCCCACATATCTCCTCCTGAAAAATGCTACAACAGTGACACAATTTTGTGTGTATTCTGTGTATTCTGTGCATTCATGTCACCTCTGCGTGTGTGTGTGTGTTTTTTTTTTGTTTTTTTTTTGTTTCTTTTGGCCATCGCAGTGCCATTTTCTGTATTTATTTATTCTTTTATTCGTTTTTTTTCCACTCCTGCAAGCGAGGAACCTTTCCATGTGGTCACCATATGCGAACCACACGGACACTTAAGCGCGGACACTTAAGCGCAGCCGCAACCTGTGCGTGCTCGTGCTATCTCCTAAAGTCGCGCGGGGCCACACAGACGCGGCTAGAAGCCATACTGACGCACACAATTGGCAGGCACTTACCTTCTTTTGTTAACCACCCCCACGTTTTTTCCCTCTTCCGAACTAGTCGCGTGCCCGCCCAGGCCGCCTCCCTCTTTCACCTGTTTCAAGCGGCGCCTTTGCTGGACCATCTTGGCGTTTGGGTTTCCTTCCTCTTTTCCCTGTGTTTTTTTTTTCTCATCTTTAATTTTTTATCTTTCTTTATTTGCTGATATTTTTTCTTTTCAAGCCCTCTGTGTGCCATGTTCACTGCTATAAGAAGATGCATCCGTGCACTGTATGATCACTCTTGAAAAAGACCAGTCCCTGGTCGAAACGTTGAATAAATCTGTTAAGTTTTTCAATGTGACTTCCCCAACTTATTATATATTTAGTCAGTTGCCTTGAAGATTTTCTTATTCCTTATATATATATATATATATATATATATATATATATATATATATATATATATATAAAGGGGACGCACTAACAAAGTAAAATCACTCCTGAAGAAGATCGGTCTTCCGACCGAAACGTCGAGTCGAATAAATATGTTTCCTTTAACAAAGCGTATACTTCGCTATATACTCTTGCAAGCAGTCAAGTACTTTATGCTCTCGCAACCTATATACATATATATATACATATATCCACTTTGTAGAATTTCTTATATGGGGTTTTCACTGACGTAAGAGCACAGTTCGCCCAACGAGAGAGTATAGTAACTTTTTAAAGAACTTTATTTTGCCCCTCATGAAATATCTGACGACGAATAGAACTGCGTTGAATATGTTCCGTGGAGTGAATTTTTAACTTCGTCCCTCACCACAGATACTTTCCAGAAGTGAAATCGAACTACTCTGTCGAAAAGCTCGCAAATAAGACGACTGCTTTCAGTTGCACAAAAAAACAGTCAAACGATACTCGGCTTAGAAGCGGGAAACAAGATTGCTAACCTCCAGCTCTCCTGGAAAAATAATGAATGATTGAATGAATGAATATTACATGGTAAGGGATGCACATGCATGCTGTCTGAGGGACTAATTTAAAATCACTAAAAGCTTTGTTTGTTTGCGTAAACGTTGCTAATATTTGCTGAGCTGCTTATGTCTGCTTAGTCGTTCAAGCGGCGTTAGTTCTGTGCAGTTAGACTACCAGCGCAACTCGCGCTTCACGGAATTCACATGGCAGTTCTTATTGGTCACGAACATCGAGATTTTATCACTCACAGACATTCGTATATTTTGTGCTTGCTTCTACGAGTAGTGAGATCGTTACCCACTTGAAGTCTCTGAAACCGGTAATTGGTACATCAGACCACCTCATCTACCACCTAACTGCATTCTCGTCCAGGCGATTTATCATTTGCTTAGCAAGAGATAGTGTTCTTGCGAACCTGGACGGGAAAGGAAGAGATGTGCAGGACTGCAGTTTCTTTGCGTCCTTAAAAATTTGACATTCCTCTTTAACTTATCCCTAATTTAAAGCTCTCACACCGGGGGTCCTTGAGGTAGCTAAAATCAGACGAAAACATCAGCTCCACAGGACTGCTCTAAGGATACATGCGTGAACAATACTTGCGAAACGGCACACTCGTTCTTGCTTTTTTTCCCTCGAACTACGTCCCCAAAAAATATCAGGTTTCATCACACATGCCTTTCCTGTGCTCGATCCAAGTTCAGGTTAGGATCAGGCGTGCACATGAATATTGGTGAACGCTTTTCGGATTTTTTAGATAATTCTGGACTCTACTAGGATCTCAAAAGCGATAATCGCGAGAAATTTCAATTTGGCGTTCTCACTACATTTAATCGTAATCTCCTAAAGATGATCGCACCAAACAATGACTTCACTGCCTCCTGTCTGCGCTGAATCGATCTCTTGTTCGGGAATACGATTATGTCCCGACAGGTAAAGTGCATGAGTTCATAGCCCAGACAACGAGGCAGCCGGCTTCAACCAAAATAAAAAACTGCTTAATATATAAGCTGTATGTCGTCTTCAGAAAACGGCGAATGAGAAAACATTTATGAGAAACTCAGTGCAATACGGTGATAAAAAAGTTTTACGTTATGAAATAAGTGCTTAAAGCCACTGCGGTGGCTCAGCGGTTATGGCGCATGGCTGCTGACCTGAAAGAAGCGGGTTTTATCTCGGTCGCGGCGGTCACATTTCGATGGAGGCGGCATTGTAGAGGTCCGTGCACTGTGCGATGTCAGTGCGTCTTATAGAACTAAAGGCGGACGAAATTTCCGGAGCCCTTCAATATGGTGTCCCTCATAGCCTGAGTCATTTTGGGATGTTAGATCCACTAAATTAAACCAAATAGGTGCTTAAAATTGCACGAATTGATCCACAATCATTTTCGTAACCAATATCGAGTGCCGTAGTCGCCTTAATAATTTCTTTATTTTTACATGGATTTAAGAAGAAATGAAGCTCGTTTCATTCTAATATTGGCAAACTGTGCAATTTTGCAAAGTGTGCAAAGGAGCGTAGGTAGTAAGAGTCATGATTACAAAAGGAATAGCACGTCGCAATAAACCACAGGAACTGTTCACAATGCATACTGAGAAGGAGCTACCGCATGAATTACCCCTGCATCCTCACAAAAGCGAAGCAGGTGCGATAGAGGCAGGATACAATAGAAAAGAGATGCTATATGGCGATCTCAGGGGCATAGTTATGTTTGCCATCTTTGAAGTTGGAAGGCTGACGTTGCATTTGCCTTTCATACCCGTACTCTTCGCAGCAGAATTCCCGTTTCTCCACTTGCTACAGCTGGCATTTCTGCAATGTGCGTCTCTACGTTTTACCAGCAACCGTACTTTCAGCGACAACTGTGAAAGGATGACACGTTTTTCAAGAAAATCAAGTTATTAACCTGGTGTCCTC
Organism: Amblyomma mixtum; assembly: GCF_055824585.1. Classification (NCBI taxonomy): domain Eukaryota; kingdom Metazoa; phylum Arthropoda; class Arachnida; order Ixodida; family Ixodidae; genus Amblyomma; species Amblyomma mixtum. The sequence continues at coordinate 153,116,360 of NC_143013.1, read as the reverse complement.
GCATCGAACTGAACTTGTTCCTACATTGAATGTCATTGCGTTTTTCACATTTTTCTCCGCCTGGTATGTAGCCTTTTTATTATCAAGCATTGGCGACGGTGCGCACTGCGTAGTAGAGACATGTGGCTGAAAAGAGTGCGGCGCATGCATCGAGACCGCCAACTAGCATAAAAAATATTCTGCGCTTAGCCCCGTTTCGAGAACGGAAGCAGCTGAACGCCATTTCCCTTCTCTAAGCACGGTGAGGGGGGCTCATTCGACGGTTATCTGGTACTGAAGCCCATCGTTTTACCCCCTTCACCAACCTACTGCTGCATCATCAGGGCCACCATGCTTCTCGTGAAGGTGTCCATGGCCCGAAGGTGGCACAATTTTCTGTTCTTCTGTTTAAAATTGGCAGTGCCTTAGCTCAGGTATGCCTGGTTGTACGTAGCGATAGGTACAGGTTTAACTTAGTTACACATTGCCGTTTAGCTTCGGTGGTTTCTCCCCCCGGCTACATGTAATTGTTTAGTTTTGGTTTCTCTCCTCCCCCCCCCCCACCGCCCCACCTGTTCACGGGATCGGTTACACGGCGGGCCTTCAAGTCGTCCTCCATCGCCACATCGCGTTCTAGGAAGACAGGGGCCCGCAGCTCCGTGTCCGAACGCCGTCTCTTGGCCAGGCGCTGCACCTTCTGCTTCGGCGTCTCAGCCTCTCGCTTGGCCTTGCGCCGTTCTTTCTTCCTGTTCTCGGCTGCCAGCCACCAGGCGGGAACATCGGGTCGGACGAGTTTAGATTCTCCAGTTCCCAGCACCGCTCGGTAGCGGCCCGACTCTCCTTATCTATGGCAAGCGTCTATACCCCAGGGCTCTGTCACCCAGCATTTATACGGCGACGCAGCCTACTTGCGCATGCGCAGTAGCGCGTGCCATGCATGCGCACAGCTGGTGAGGCGGCGGCACGAGTAGTGACGTCACTCGGCTCCTCGTGCATGCGCACAGCTGGTGAGGCGGCGGCGCGAGTAGTGACGTCACTCGGCTCCTCGTGGATGCCCACAGCTGGCGAGGCGAGCGGCGAGGCGCGCGCCGGCTGCGCTCTGTGATGTTACTCAGCTCCTCGCGCATGCGCAGAACTGCACCTGTTGGAAGTACGCGAAACAACCAAAGGGTGGCCAATGTTGCTCTCGCTGTAAAATAGTATAAAATTTTGCACGATTGAAACTCAGCTGTGGAATAGCCAGTGGACGTCGAAAGGGAATCAGTGCGTCTAAAGCATCCATAGTTATCAATGTTGGGTATTAATATACCCATTATCAAATACGTTCTTCTAAATTAACATGAAGATCCTCGCGTTATTTTCAAAAATATAAGGAGAGCTGAGGAGGGGTAGCGGGCGTAACGGTTTTGCCCCATTTATTTGAACAATCTGAGCGAAATGAAAGTGGCGTGGGATACTGTCAAGCATGATACGTTGTTTTATGTAGTTTAACATCCGAGAAGCGACTCAGCCTATTAGGGATGTGGCAGTGAAGGGCTCGAAATAATTTAAAGCACCTGGGGTCATTTGATGTGCTCTGACATCGCACAGCACACGGGACTCTGGAATTTACCCTGAATAGAAATTCGACCACTTTGGCCGCGATCGAACCCGCGTCTTACCGATCTTTGATCGATTTGTTCCCCATGAAGTCACGGATTTCATGCCAGGTACGGTACGATCGCTTTGACGTGACCGATTCTAGAAACCAAGCTGTTATCAGCACGTACGTTTCCCTATTTTCTGTATATTAAAACATAAATTTCGGCTGGGAATTTCAGCACAACCATGGTCAGAAAGGCTACATGATTTAAGGGCTACCTTGTGGCGGAGATAACAAATTGACAATTTAGGCAATTACCACTAAAGGAATTCCAGGCTAGTGTGGAATTAAACTAAGCTTGCCACTACTTTTGCTTGTTTCCGGCAGCGCATCCGGTGAGTATCGATAATTCCATGCAATGCGAGCGTTCCTGCAGATGCATACAGGTGGTATTCAGGAGTCATCCGGAACCACTTTTGTAGCGAGAGCTACATCGGCCGTATTATCGCCGTTTCACCGAGGCCGTTGGCCACGCTGCGAGCTGAGTGTCTGCCTAGCAACCGCCGCTGCTGGTAGCGCCTCTCGCCGCACATCTGGCATAACGTCAGAGGAGGAGCCGGTTAAACCGCGTTGCAACAACAGTGAAGGAGCCGGCGTTGCATCGTATATATAGAACGGACGGCTCAGTGGGATTCGTCAGCAGATATGGAAAATGTATCGGAGAGTCTGAAAGAGGAAAGGCTTCGTCGTCGGAACGAAACCAAGAGAAGGCAGCGAGCCAAGGAGACGGAGGAAGAACGAGAACCAAACAAGAACAAGAACAAACTAACGGAAATAAATAAAAAATGAGAAAAATACAAGATCAAACCTTGGCCTAAAAGTGCTGTGTCGGAGCCATTGATGCGGCTGCTTGCTACATCCCCGACCATCTTGCCGTCTTTGCAGGAATTGAGAAACAACAACAAGAAGACTTTGAAAATACATGTGTTACAGTTTAATATAGTGCGGACCTTAATTTTTTATTTATTTATTTATAGAATACTGCACACTCTAGGATGGGTCCAAGCAGGACGGGCTAAAATAATATAAAGAAGCGCAGCCACTTACATCGCAGGAAACTAACATAAAGTATTAAGACGTAGTAAAGAAGAAGGAAAAACAACTCAGCAAGTATGAATCAGAATTTTTTTCAATGGCATCGATGCTGTAACTCTAGCTTAAAGATTGGTACAACACAACCTAAAGACTGAGACGTACCAAGCTAAACGATAAAGATGTAACCGCAGAGATAACCAAGCTAAACAAGATTAATCGTACGTCTCGCTACGCGCATCCACACATAACTGCGTTTAGCCGACGCCAACTTTTCTTGCATGCATCTTAGCCCCCTTGCTCCTTGGAGACGTTGAAAGACAGATACCGCATACTGCACGCACGCTTTGAGGAGGTTTATTCATGTTTTAACGGGAGAGCGTGAAAGGCCCCGTTAGGCGGAAAATCCGGCGTCGCCGCTGTGCGAGAGAAAACACGAGAATGACACTGGCAGGTAGTGCCCGGAAAGAAACCTAGGTGGTAGATTGGCCAGCTAGGTCACGTGATCTTGCGGCATCATCCCAACCTGCCCACTTTACTTAGAAAACTGCCATCGTGGCTGGTGGCAGTTAAATTAATGGCTGGTCCCTGGCAAGAGCAGCCTGGGCCCAGAGCATCCACCATCGCAGGGCAGTGGTGCATCGCTTAACCGCTGCACCACTGCGCCAGGTGGTACGTGGACTTCTAAGAACCTGTGAACATGGAGCAGAGAATTACCTTCCGCATGTACGGGAATTAACCCATTACACTCTCGGTTCACACCCTTAGGGCGTAGCTTTAATCTCCCCTCCAATTTTTTCCAATGATTTGTGACATTGTTTGGGAACCTCTACTAGGCACTTCACCGTACCGAACGCCAAATAGTGAAAGCGAGCTGTAACAAAGGTGTCGAACCGGAATTTTTCGGCTTCGGTTCGGGCTCGGGTTCACGCCTTTCGGGTTCAGGTCCGGATTCTGCTCCAGAGGGACGTTCCGTTCCGCTTCGAACCTGTTCAGAACGTATCGAACCAGTTCAGACGGGTTCAAGACAAAAAAAAATTCAGAATCTAGATGGGTTGATATTAACCCTGTTATGCTGTTTACTTTCTTCTGGCACATCGACATTCAACATAAACAATGCAAAAATTTGTTTACGAGGACGAAAAGCTGGCTTAGTTGGTAAGGGTTCATGCTTAAGCTGCGCAGTAAACCGGACGAAAGAAAGACTAGAGATGGCTCGAAAGCAGACTGACAACTGGTTACTTTATTCACGCGAAAGTATATAGATGCGCAGGACACAGTGAACAATCCGGAAAACAGGAGAACAAAGAATAAAACCTAAAAGCCATACTGTGCATTCACGCCATAGTCAAATCATTATATCTTTTTTAACGAAATTTGAAGATTATCTTTCAAAGTAGACGGCACTCGCTTTTCCCCTGGACCGCACATAGTTGCCATGAAAGTCTAACTCCTTATCAGCCAAACTGATAGATGGTGAAGAATTACACTCATCTGCTTCCTACCTGATCACAAACGCCTGCACCAGCTCCCTACGAATTCTTTAAGGTTGATTAAACAGGCGACTTGTCTTATCTAAGTGGGGGAAGCAATGAGCATTTGTTCGAACATTGCAGATGGGTGAAAAAAGACCGGGGTCGTACAACTTGGCATTGCATTGCAGAGAGTACTACGGTTGCTTCCTCCCCTTAGAAAACACAAATTTTCTGTTTGATCACCCTGATCGATTGTGTAGGGAGCCGGTGGAGGCCTATCGATCTGGATGGAAGGAGATGGGCGTGTTGCTTCACCATCTGTCAAGTTGGTAGATAAGGAGTTGGGCTTCCTCGGCAACTGTGTGAGGTCCAGAAGATATGGGAATGCCATCAACTATAGAACACAGTCCTCGAATTTTGTTGACAAAGATGTCATGACTGTTGTATCGTCTAAGTTTCGGTTTCGCTTTCACTTTGTCCGTACCGTGTTTCAGTTTCGCTTTCACTTTGTCCGTACCGTGGCGCCAGTGTCTTGTGTATAAAATGCTTTTGTAGATGTTATTAAAGACAGTTCGTCTGAGACCACAGCAGCCTCCTGACTCTCGTCGGCGCTCTCCCGGGCCCGCCACACAAAGAAGCCCGAACACTACAATGGCGACGAGGTTTCATATTCGTTCCTGAGCCTTCCTTCGCTGCTGCAGCACCATGAGCGCCGCCATCCCTCCGCCGCCGCCGTTCCTTCCCGTCCCGGGCCGTCCCGCTGTTCCATGGCCACAGTGGCACCGCATGTTCGAAACGTTCCTGGTGGCCTCAAGATCGTCGACCTTCTCACCCGAGCGTCGCAAGGCCCTTCTTCTGCACAGCATCGGTACAGAAGGTCAGCGTATTTTTTACACCCTGCCTATCCCTGTTTCCGAACCTTCACAAATCACCCAAGAGGTTTCTTCCGCGCATGCTGCCGCTGACGCAAGCACCGCCGAAGCCCCAGCCTCACCGTCCGTATATGACCAAGCCATTACAGCCTTATCGTTGCATTTCTCTGCTACCAGCAATGTAATTGTTGAGCGGCACCGTTTTCGTCGCAGAGTTCAACAGCCAAGCGAGTCTATCCAGGAGTTTGTTGCCGCATTACGAGAGCTCGCAGCGCTTTGTTCTTTTGTTGATGTGGAGGATTCACTGCGTGATCAATTCTTGGAAGGCGTCGCCTCTCAACACATCCGCGAACGCCTTCTTCTCGAAACTTCCCCACTTTCTTTCTCTCGCGCCGTGCAGCTTGCGCTTCAGATTGAACAAGCCGCACAACAGCTACAGGAGTTCTCTACTGCAAACGTTAGCAGAGTGACATTACGCGGAGCTCGGAACTCCCTAATGTCGACCCGTTCCAATATCGAGCCCGAACGACGCGGCTCGGTTTCCTCACGTGCCTCCCGTTCCGACGGCCAGTCCCCTCCGGATCGCCCCCCAAAAGGTTCTCAAGTTTCGCGTGGCTCCACGTCGTTTTGTTTTCGCTGTGGCTCTTTGCAGCATCTGGCTTCGTACCCGCGCTGCCCCGCAAGGGACCAGCGTTGTTTACATTGCGGCCGCCTGGGGCACTTTCGCTCTGTCTGTAATCGGCGAAAACGCAGCCCCGTAGCTGTTCAGGAGGTCGCATGCAGTAATTCTTCCCAAGAGACTGAAGTCTTGCACATTCTTTCCGTGGGTAGCCCCCGTCGGGCCGGTGTTCTTGTTGATGTTTCTGTTGCTCAGACACCTTTGAAGCTGCTCGTTGACTCTGGCTCCTCTGTGTCTATCTTAGCCGACAGTATTTTTGCACAGCATTTCGAACTAACGTCAACGCTTTACTCTCCTAAGGTGAAGTTGCTCGATTATTCGCAACAGCCCATTCCAGTGCGTGGTTGCTTTTACTCAGAAGTCAAATACAAGGACCGCTCCGCCTCTATTCTTTTCTATGTTGTATTACAAGGCACGTCTCTCCTTGGCGTTGACGCCATAAAAGCTTTGGACCTGCACATTGACGGTTCCTCTCTGAGTTGTCTTCAGACTTCAACAACTTCTGCCATCGGAGGAAATGAGCAGAATAAACACCTTCCGGAATGTCTGTCTGCCGAATTCGGAACCATTTTTGACAAAGGCCTTGGAATGGCCAAAGGGTTCATTCATCGCGTCAAAGTTAGATCCAACATTCCACCTGTAACATCGAAGCTCCGTCGACTTCCGTTCTCACTTAGACCTCAGGTAACAGAAGAACTGCACCGTTTGGAACAGCTTGACGTTATCGAGCGTATCAACGCTTCTGAGTGGGTATCTCCCATTGTCGTGGTACGAAAAAAAGACGGTAGCATCCGATTATGTGTGGATCTGAGAGAACCCAACAAAGCCGTCGTCACGGACAGCTTTCCCCTTCCCCACACAGAAGAGCTCCTGCACAGCCTTGTAGGAGCAACCCACTTCTCGAAGTTGGACTTGGCATCAGCCTACCATCAGGTACCGCTTCACCCTGACAGCCGTGACTTAACCGCCTTCATAACCCATGAAGGGCTTTTCCGCTTCAAACGAGTCTGCTTTGGATTGGCGTCGGCCCCTGCCGTTTTTCAGCAAATGATGTCGCGAATTCTTCAGGGGTGTTCAGGTGTTCTTTTCTATATCGATGACATCATCGTGTTCGGCAAGAATGAGCGGGAGCACCTGACCAACCTGACGGCTGTTCTTCAGCGCATCAAGAATGCAGGACTCAAACTAAATGACAAATGCACTTTTTGCGTACAAGAGCTGTCCTTCTTGGGTCACAAGGTCACCGCCCAGGGTATCTCGCCAATGCCGGAAAAAGTGAATTCAATAATTAACACCAAGGCTCCCTCCTACAGTCAGCCGCGTAAAGTGATCGCGAGGAAGGGACCATCGTCGTTTCTCCTCGATGACGGGAAGATCTGGAACGCATCGAGACTCACCAAGGTGCCCTCGTCATCGTCCACTTACGACAGTGTTAAACTGCCACCCACCTCGGCTGATCCACCATTGTCTACTACGCAGGAACAAGCATGCCACGGCGCAGTACTCCCAAACATGCCCAATCCTCCAACTGTCGATGTTCAGCACCGACGCATTCAGCCTACAAGAGCTAGACAGCCACCGGATCGCTACGGCTATCCTTCATAGAAGTCGTTCTGTGACTGAAAACACCAAGGCAACTAGGTGCTTCAGTGGTCCAGTGTGTGTGATGTGTGTGCGCTAATTCTCTGTTCACTTCATGTGACTTTCGACTACTCTTCATTTCACCTGTGTGACTGTCATACTGTGGTTGTGAACTATGTTTCTATTTCTCGTTTCCTTAAGTGTGCATTATATCAACTCCATGTTCAATTATCGTAAATAATCAGCTAACCACTGACTAACGCATGACATGTTTTTCTAAGGGAGGGAATATGTTGTATCGTCTAAGTTTCGGTTTCGCTTTCACTTTGTCCGTACCGTGTTTCAGTTTCGCTTTCACTTTGTCCGTACCGTGGCGCCAGTGTCTTGTGTATAAAATGCTTTTGTAGATGTTATTAAAGACAGTTCGTATGAGACCACAGCAGCCTCCTGACTCTCGTCGGCGCTCTCCCGGGCCCGCCACACAAAGAAGCCCGAACACTACAATGACTCGACTGTGATGTACACGGTTGTCCACTTCTACCTTGAAGACCGCTCTGCGTGGACAGCGGTCCGCGGAGCGCCTCTCCCGGGCGCCTGGGGAACTAGCGCGCATGCGCAGTAAGAGCTGTAGGTGGGGCCTCCTCTACGTCGTCTGCTGAAGAGCGCCGGCTCTGCCAAAGCGCGCTAGCTGTGCGGTAAAGCTGACTTTGCTCTTGCTGCGCGCCCGAAAATCGAGAGTGCAGCATGATGAACGAGAGGCGCAGCAACCGCGCTTTGTTCTGTGCAGCATGTGGTATATCGGTGGCAGTTGCTTCTCGTGATTTTTTTTCGTGCGATTACAAAAGTAAGGGCTGTCACGGGCAAAACTGCCTTCCTCTTTCCAGCAGTGGCATTGAGTTGCCGTGCTGGAATGGCCACCGCATTCCCCACACTTGAATATTATCGACAACATGGAGACATGGGAGGAACTCAGGGCGAACGCTGAGCTCTTCCAGGTAGGATGAGGGCGGTGATTGAAGTTGGCGGAGATGCCACCAGCTTCTAGGCCATTCATAGCAGCGCCAAAGTCATCGCAAGAGTGTATGTGCTTTCGTTTTATCCCGGCTGTGAGACGCTGTCACGGTCATTCTTCGCTAACTGCCTAATCTAAGTCAAGAAGCCCATTAACCGTCCCTTTTTTTGTCTTTAGAGTTTCGCATTTGCTGTCCACTTCACCAATAAAACATGTCTACCTTCTTATCTATCAGTTTTTCCCAATTTCTGCTGGTGCACTGCTAGAGCGTTCATGGTCGCTTTCCGTCCATATCTACGACGCAATGCATTGATCAGTGACTTCGCAGATGCCAACTTTGAGCTGAAGAAAGCAATAGTGCGAGTCGCGGGCGTATTCAGGCTGCTCGGTACGAAGCAGCTGAGCAAATAAGTCGTGGAAATGTCACCACAGCTTGGAGACCTCGCTCAGAAATCGAGCAAGTTTTGCCTGTGACAGCGTTTAGTTTTGTGATAGCATGAAAAAAAAACCCACAAAAAAAAGAAAACACGACAAGCAAATGCCACCGATATACCACGTGCTGCACAGAACCAAGCGTAGTTGCTGCGCCTCTCGCGGATCATGCCGGATTCTCGATTTTCGTGCGCATAGCAAGAGCAAAGTCAGCTTTACCGCACAGCAAGCACGCCTTGGCGGAGCCGCCGCGCTTAAGCAGACGACGCAGCGGAGGCTCCACCTACAGCTCTCACTGCGCTTGCGCGGTAGTTCCCCAGACGCCCGCGAGAGGTGCTCCGCGGAGCGTTGGCCACGCAGAGTGGTGTTTAAGGTAGAAGTGGACGACCGTGTACATGCGCAGTATGGTTTCTAGGTTTTAATCTTTGTTCTTCAGTTTCTTGTGTGGTTTACTCTGCCCTTCGCCTTTATATACTTTCTCAGAATAAGATAACCTTTTTTTAGCGCTCGTGTCGTCTCCAGTCTTCCTTTTGCCCTGTTTACTGGCTGCTTAAGCATGAAAAAATTGTTTATTGCGAGATGTTCACATTTCACCCAAATTATTTATTGTAGCAGCAAAAAGAAGAATTTACGGCAAGAGCCGCGATATGAAATGACTTCAAAATTAATGTGAATCACCGATGTATAAGCTACAATCCACCTTGTCCACCTTATTTTAAATCCACCTACAATCCCACCAAACAACCCAGTGCGTCGTCGATTCGGGGTAGAGGATCAACACTCTTGCAGGTATTCTCGTTGAGACAGCGGTAGTCCACATTAAACCGGATGGAGCCATCTTTTTTCGTCACCAGGACAACAAGAGAGGCCCAAGGGCTGTGGGACGGCTGTCTGATGCCGCGCTGCAGCATGTCGTCGACATTTATGGATGACGCGGCGCTCAGTGGGCAGACGAGGTGCATTCGCTGGTGGAAGGGGGCGTGCGTACCTGTGTGAATTTTTTGAGAGGCGGCCAGCGTACGACCCAAAGAAGGTTGGGGAAAGTCATAAGACATCCGGAAGCGTTCGAGAAGTGTCAGTAGCTGGTCACGTTGAGCGGGCGGAAGGTCGGCAGCGATGGCGCGATGAAACGCGTCGAAGGGAAGCGAATCCGGCGTAGTCTCACAACAGGCCAGGGCAGCAGCCTTGGGGAAGGCACGGTGATCACAGAACTCGTAGGCAGGAGCAGGGTCCAGTTCTTCGATACGGCCGACGCATTCGCCGGGAAAGAAAGACGACGGGCAAGCAAAAGGGTTGGAGTCATAGATGGCAGAGTGACCATCGGAAATCGTGAGAACGGCGAATGGAATCCGAGACGGTGATGGCGGGTGGCAGCTGCGGTGGGTGTGAAAAGTGCAGGGCTGCTGAGGGCAGAGTCCGATCGGAGCGGAACGAGGGCAGAAGAGAAGGCAGGGATGTTGGTGTCGGCAGCTATGAGAAGCTTATCGGAGCGCACAGGCAGGTCGCGCAAGGAAACATTGCACACGGAATATAGCGCAAGTTGAGCGTAGGCACAATCAATCAGTCCACTGTGGGTTGAGAGGAAGTCTCAGCCGAGGATGACATCGTAACAGCCCTCACATAGCACAACAAACTCGATGGGTTGTGCTACGTCGTTGATAGAAAAATTACTAGGAACTTTAGCGACTAAATTGGTGAAAGGCGAAAGACTGAGTGCTGCATTCTGCTACGCGACTGTTCACTTCACATTTTGTTGGTGCATTAATTAACTGCCAATTAATGACGACGCTCAAGCTTCGGCTTTAGGAGTGGAACGCGACAGCGTGTTTTAGCGCTGCCAGGGAGTCCACGGAACGCCACCATTCGTTCGGCGCGATGCGTTGCCCTTTGAACGCAACGCTGAGCCCCACGGTACAGGAAGGGAGGAAGTGTGAGTGAAAGAAGAAAGAGGGGCCGTAGTGAAGAATATGAAAATTGCATTTGAGGAAAGAAAATTACGCATTAACTGTCTCATATATCTCAGTAGACACCAGTCGAAAATTGTATTGGAGGAAACGAAGTTGCGCAGTAACTGTCACACATATTTCGGTGGACACCCGTCAAAATTCGCGCATGGGGACGTCACAACAATTTGGGCCAATCTGAAACGCGGACAAATACGCCTTGCTCGTCGGTAAATTGGTTTTTGAGGAAAGGAAATGTATCTGTCTCTGATATCTCGGTGGACACCTAAACCTCGCTGTAACGGGAAGGGAGGAAGGTGGGAGTGAACGAAGACACCGTATTCACTAGACGCACCTTTGTTCATTCCAAACCATCGAGCTGGCATGGCGGAGTGGTAGCGTACTCGACTCGCACTCCAGAGACCGGGGTTCGATTCCCAAGCTCGACCAATATCTTACTCGGTTTTATTTATTTATCTGGTCTGGATAGAAAGGTTAATTATACTAATTGTTTAAGTAAGCAATTAACTTTGGAGCATCAGTATACAATCCCTTTAATTGGTTGTATGGTTAGTAGCCAAAGTAGAATTGGCCCCGCTTGAAATTCGCGCACTGTGACGTCACGACCGTTTTGACCAACTGAAAACCGTGACATTTCTGTCGAGAGCTCCTGCTTACAACGAGGAGACATTAAAGGCAACCGCCTTAATAGAAGCACATGCAGTGCAGGCTCCGATGGGGTGGATGCACTACGAGCTGGCCGTATGGAGTGATAAGTCACACATGAGCGTCGTCAACAGGAGCGGCGAAGAGAGTAACTAATCACCGACACAGCAGCGCCCCTGTGAACGAGCCTGAGCACAGGGACGCCTTCGACAACAGCCTGGATCACATTATCCGGAGGAAACGGAGGGCTTAACGAGTTCGCAAAAGACGCGGTTGTGGCCTCCCGAACTGCGACATTCAGTTTTCCTCTGTGTGGGTATCCGATCGACGAACAATCAGGAAATTGAACGGTGGCAAGAGGAAGGCGAGCGACGAGTCGGATGCTGTGTGCGAGGCATGAACGAGCGAGAACCACTGGGCAAAGGTGGCTCAGGATTGTATCCGCACGGGCGCACATCATCGCCAGACGGAGTGAAGTGCTTACGGCAAAGAAGTGCGTCCTGGCCTGAAAGCCCATAAGCGTAGCAGATGGGTCGGTTGTCGGCGGTGCGCCAAGGGTTCGTAGGGTGTCGTCGCGTGCGAGGAAACGAGGCTGACGGCGGTGGAATGGATGGGGGTGAAGCATAATAGGCAGGACTGCTGCAGTAAGCGGGAGGAGCTAGCGAGCACAGTGTCCGGTTGACGGCTTTAGCATAGGTGAGCGTTGCTGCCACAGGAGCAAGCGGCTGCTGGATGGGACTGTAGCGACCTGCTCCTGAACAACACGGTGGATAGTCAGCGAAAGGGAGGGCCTAGGTCGTTATTAGGGCAGACAGAGTCTTGAACGTTATGCAGAAGAGAACGCTGGCGCGTGACTTTCACCGAATGAAATCTTTGACGCGCTGCATGAACAGGGATTGCGCAGAAGACGAGGGACCAAGGGCCAAGCCAGCAATACCCTCGGTAGACGCACCAGCCTGCCGCGTAGAATCGCGTTGCTTCCATAACTGGCCAAAGCTTTGGCGCAGCTGTGTTAGGGTCGTGACGCAGGTAGTGTTCTTCGCCAGGAGCATATGAAAAGCGTCATCGGTGATCCCTGTAATAGTGTGTTTAACGTTGTCTGTCTCGGACATCGAAGGGTTGACGCGCTTAAACAAGTCAAGGAAGCCTTCAATATAGCTCGTGAAAGTTTCCGCCGGTAGCTGAGATCGAGCACGGAGACTTTACTCGGTGCGGAGTTTCCCATGGCAGGACGGCCGAAAACGTCGGTGAGCTTCGTCTTAAATGAAAACCAGGTGAGATGGTCCGCTTCATGGTTACGAAACAATAAGATGGCAACGTCTGCTAGATAGAAGAGGACTCTGCACAGTGGGACAGAATCGTCCCACCGATTCTACCTGCTGACGCACTTGTATGAAGCAAGTCAGAGGTCAACGTCATGGCCGTACGTACCACTGCATAGAGAAGTGTTGCACTGTAATTGCACCCCGGAACAGAGGACGGTGGCAGCGATGGGCGGCGATGGTTGAGCCTAACTGTCTGGCATGGCGACCGGGACGAGTAACGTTCGACTTTGAAGTTGCAGATTGAGGTCCGGGACGGGGACCGATACACCGCCGTATGCGTTGAGTTAGGCGCTGAGAACGAGAGATCGTCCACCTGTTTTCCCTCGTTTATGAGTGCAGCCGTGTACCATTCCCCCTGGAGTCGTAGCGGCCTGCAATGCCGTCGTAGAAGACGTGCTTCTGTGTACCATAGTCCGGCGCAGGGCATCCGCTCGCGTCTGGTTCCGGCTACTATGGTCCTCCTAGTTCACCTTAGTCGGAAATGGTTGAACGTAGAGGGCGCGTCGGCACAGTTCGGGTACTCGAACCCGTTAGATCATATGGCGATGATGTTTAATATGTAATCGGTCGTGCATTGGCTAGCGAGATGTGCGTCCTGAGTTTGCCGATAGGTGTTCACCACCCCCAACGCGAGGAGTCACGCGTTGGAAGGGGATATCGGGAGGTCGAGGGCTCTCTTGAAAATTTTGCAGACTAGAATCGCCAAGCAATCTTCGTCATGTTTGCCCAAGCGGAAGCAGGGAGACGAGTACAGTACTCGACTGGCTACGAAAGCATGCACGAGCCGCACAGCATGCTTACTTCGTAACCCTCCTCGGTTGTTGGAAACTCTGGAAACCACTCGGCCCACCTGATCACCGGCTTTGAGTTTGGCAAAAGTTGGGCCTGCCTTAAGATGTTGATTATTGAAGAGGCCAAGTATTCGAAGCTCCTTCGCTTCACAGATAGAGCTGCTGGCTAGAGAAAGTTGGAGGAAGATTTTGCATTTCAGGAAAGACCGCATATGCTCAAATTCAGATTCAGACGGGGAGCACTGGTGGCTGCAGTAGTGACATAGTGGTCTACTATGCCCGCGGCTGTTTGCAAGCATTCCTCCATCTATCTTATGTTTCCCGTAGTGGCCAAGATGTCGCCGGCGTACAGCGCATGCTCAGCATCGCCGACACCCGCCAGCTGTGACGACAATGTTAAAGAGAAGCGGAGCAACACAGCACGTTGTGGTGTTCCCCACGTTTCCATCGCAAACGGAAAGTAGTTGGTCCCTTGCATGCGTGTATAGCCAAGCGGTGTGATATGAAATGATATAGTTGAATGCACGAGGACGCCAGATGGCCTCGCTAAGGTGCTTTAGTATGACTCTGCATTTATCATTTTCAAATGCACCCTTGAGACACATTGCTGGGACTATTTTGTCGTTGCGTAGTTGTTCTATGCGTTCGAGAACCTCATGATGAAGCTGTAAAATGATGTCTTCTGCGGACTTATGAGGTCGGAAACCGAACATGATATCAGGGAAGGTACCCGCGCGGTAGCTTTGTGGTTAGTACGGTCGGCTACTGAGCCCGAATACTCGGGTTCGAACCCGACCGCGGCAGCAGCGTTTGGATGGATGTTAAATGCAAAAGGCGCCCGTGTTCTGTGGGATGTCAGCACGCGTTAAAGATCCCCAGGTGGTCGTAATTATTCCGGAGCCCTCCACTACAGCACCTCTTAATTGCTTTTTTCTCTCACTTCCTCCTTTATCTCTTTCCTAGTGACACGGTTCAGGTGTATGCCGATATATGTGAGACAGACACTGCGCCATTTCCATTCCCCCCCAAAAAAACAATTTAATTTGAATTTCATCGGCGAAGTGGTTCTCCTCTAGAGATATTCCGAGAGGCGGTCATGGCCACACGTTTCCATCAGTTTTGCTAAGCGTGAAGTGAGGGAGGTAGGCAGGAGGTTGTCTCTTTTGACTGGTTTCCTCGCCTTTGGGATAAGGATAAACAATGATGTCTTCCAACTGGGTGGCAACGAAGTGTCCCCGGTTCAAATGTCGTCGATATATTCAAGTAGGGTTTCGTATGCTCAACCAGGAAGGTTTTGCAATAATTTGACTGGGACCTTATCCGCCCTGGGCGCCGTCACCCAGCGCATTCCGGCAAGAGCCGGGCGAAGGTCATGCAGCTGGAAAAGCTGACCAAGTTGCGGATTATCGCAGCCTCCATACTAATAACGCTCCCCGCTCGGGCCTTGAACCTGTCGGAGGTATTGCGAGCGCAAGGCGTTCGCAAGCTGCTCCGTGTTTTCTTCAAAGTTTTGTATCACGCGAGTTAGTTTTTTTTTTGTCGTCGAGCGTAAAGAGCCTCGTAAATACTCGTAATGAGCCGCTAAGTGTTGCGGCTCCACATCTATCTTGCTGCGCTGTTGTATCTATCTACCACATTAGTGCTGGCGAGCAAAGCAGCATACTCGGCAGCTTCTGGGTGAGGTCAGAGATGCGAGAGGGCGTTTACGATTGCGTTTCAGTCATCGCCATCGCTTAGTGAGGCTGCGGCGAGTTTTCTACAGGTGCATCAGGGGGTTATCCACGTCCGATGAACGCTCCGTAAGCTCGACCTGGTTTCCATGTGAACGGAGTGTGTGCATAGGTTCGTGTGCGCAAATGTATTCGCAAATGTAGTCTTGGTGGAAGAGAGAAGTTGCTGGCAGGACCTGCTGGAAAACATTCAGTGGCCGCTACTGATGGTGTCCTCGGTGTTAATCCACTCTGCTTGTCGGATGTGTTTCATGAGGGTAAGGCTGGGGTAGGTGTACCGAGTGACGGAATTCTCTATGTGATTCCCTCACTCAATTTCGTGTTTGGTGCTTTAATAACGTTTGTGGTTGTTCTCGCGCATGTACGCCCTCTTCTGATGTTGGCGATTCACCAAGTAAAGAATTTTCACTTGTGTTTCCAGCGTTGTCCTGTGTAATTCTGCTCCTTGTGAACGCGTTCTTTCCCTTGTTTTCTACTTCCCTACGCAAATTGGGTGGACCGGGTCGATTTGAAGAATGATGACTAGCGTTTATATAAGTTCCTCCAACTTGCGACCGCGCGTCTTCTCCTTGCGATACCCACACGTTGGAAAAGGGGCGCTAGAATCGCCCACTATCATGAGGGGATCGAGACCTGTGAGACCCGGGGTGTTCCAAGTTTTCTATGTAAGTCCTTAACTTGGCGCGTTTGCTCATGTCCTTGAAACACGGGCAGTACCATAGTAGAAGAGAAAGAGCTTGGTGTCTATCGGGGAGCAGCGCTTTTCTGGGGTTTTGGTTGGACGGCGACCGTTTGTCCCCAGTGACCGCCGCGGTTGTGTTGAGGATTCGGGCATCAGTCCACACGGTGATCAATAATGCCACAACGGAAGCACGCGGGATTAGTCCATTTATATCCATTTCCCGCAGTCACCACACTGTTAAAGGGCACGTAATGCGGCGTAGCGTGCCTCAAGAAGGTGACCAGGGCAATCGTCTATATCCCCAGCTTTCGGATGAAGGCTATCTCTTCTCCGCGCCGCTAGACTTTAGCAGAAGTTTCCTACTCATGGACCACAATAACCGTCCTGGAGACTTCACCTTTGGGGATGGAGCCTTTGGAAGCATTAGAGGTAAATTTGCGAGTGAGCGTGTTCGCCGTGCTGATGTATTGAGTGGTGGCGATTACGATATTCTGGTCCCAGATGGGCCAGAGACTAACAGTGTCGACTGAAGAGGCATTTACATAGGCGGAGAGCAAAGCACTAAGCAAACCGTTCTCCACGGCCGTCTTCAGAGAGATCGTCAGTCTGGACATAATGACGATCGTGCACTCTTCTTTAGGGGTAGAGGGACAGCGCTGGTCCACCATTTCTTCGATCGCACAGTTTGTCAGAGTTGAGGGTTGGAATTGCAACACTGGGATGCACATTGGCTTGGCAAACATTTTATTTCGCCAAAAGGAGCTTGGTGATCGGAGGGCCGTGTTAGGTGGCCCCAAGTTCATGACTTTTGGCAAGCTGGTTGGCCCATTCGACTGCCCGGACTTGCGTCTTCAGGTCCGAGCTGTCCAGCGCAGCCTCCCTCCACTCGAGAGAAGGGATCTTGCACTACCCCGCCGGATCCGGCTCTTCCCTACAGTCCCGTAAGATATGGTCGTAAGGGGCGCGTTCGCCACAGCGGAATTATCGGGTTTATACTGCAAGGGGCACATGAGTGATATTTGCGCGGGGTTCGTTAGTGAGCGCCTCTGAAGCCGTCCCCACGTGGTCTCCGGTGCTTTGGACAGCATTTTAGCCCAAGAGGAAAAACTCGCCTGTGGAAACATAAGCTGCAATGCAGGCATTGTGGAATCAGAATCTAGAAGAGTGTTGCGTGAAAATATTGGAAGATATTTATAACAACTGCATAGCTCCCATAGTCATCCACAAAGTCAATACTAAAACTATAGAGAGGAAAGGTGTCAGGCAGGTACACACGATCTCGGCAATGCTATATACCGCCTGTTTACATGAGGTATTGCGGAGCTTGAAATGGTAACAGCTGGAGATAAGATTTAATAGAGAATACCTGATTAATTTGCAATTCGCTGATGACACTGCCTTGCTAAGCCACTCAGCACATCAACTGCAAAGCATGATCAATGAGTTGGACAGGCAGAGCAGAACGGTGGGGTTAAAAATTAACATGCAGAAAACCAAAGTAATATTCAACAGTCTAGCAAGGAAACCGCAGTTCGCATTTGGTGGCGAGGTGCTGGAAGTAGTTAGAGAATATGTCTACATAGTGCAGGTAGTCATCGCTGATCGTAATAATGACAGGGAAATAACTAGAAGAATAAGAATGTGGTGAAGCGCATATGGCAGTTTCTCTCAGATCATGAATGGCAGATTGCCAGTATCTCTGAAGAGGAAAGTCTACAACAGCTGCATCTTAACGGTACTCACTTATGGGGCTTAGATGTATAAGCCAACAGGGAGGGTTCAGCTTAAGTTAAGGACAACGCAGCGTGCTATGGAATTAAAAATGATAGGTGTAACGTTAGGAAATCTGAAGCGGATGGAGTGGGTGACGGAAAAAACGCGGGTTAATGACATCCTAGTCGAAATCAAGAGGGAAAAATGGGCTTGGGCAGGGCATGTAATGCGCATGCAAGATAACCGGTGGTCCTTAAAAGTAGCGGAGTGGATTCCAAGCGAAGGCAAACGTAGCAAGGGGCGGCAAAATATTAGGTGGGCGGATGAGATTAAGAAGTTTGAGGGAATACGGGGGCCGCACCTCGCAAAGGAGAGGGTGAATTGGAGAGACATGGCAGAGGCCTCTGCCCTGCAATCAGGCTGATGATGATGAAGATGATGAGTCTCATGCAAACAGGTGGTGCCGTCTCTCGGAAAGCACGGATGAATAGAGGAGCTCCCTGCAAGGTTGACGAAACCTCGGTCTTTATTGTGAGCTGCCTCTTTCTCCTTATGGTCCGAGTGGGACGGTACCCAAATAAATTAGACCTTTCTGTGAGGCTGGGCTACTTTCTCAAGGATGCTAAGGGTTGGGAATGCTTTTCGGACCCTCGAGAAATAGCGAAATTGCGAACGGTGAATAGAGTCGCTGAAAATAATTTCAGCGGTGGTATTAGCTGTAGATAAAGCTATTGCCGCCTCCTTCGCAATCTCGGAGCAGCTTGTTTTGATGGTCGCGGCTGCGAGCAGTCCGTCGGGCTCATCCCACGCCGCCAATCCCTAGGCCTTTTTGTGTTGGTACTCGGTAGCATCCGCGTAACCCACTCCCGAATGCTGCCGTACTTTTCATGCAGAGTGCGTGCTCTGACCCGAAGGCGGCCCTCGTGGTGCACGGGATGCATGTTGTTGGGAGTGGTTTATCAGCAGTGTCTTCCTAGTATGTTTCGGTAGTTGTGTTTTTGCGCTCTTCGCGAAGGTGCTTGCGCATTCTTAGTCGGAAGAGAATGGCTCCGCCCGCACTATCTGGGCTTGTTTCTGAGTAAATAGAGTTTAGATTTTTGATGCGAGCACGAGAGGGCCGCCGCTTGGATATATGTTTCGACCATTTCTACCACTTGCTGCAGTCTATGCACTTGACCGTCACTCCCTCTTGCTACCCGCAAAGTGAGATCGTCCATGTAGAAAGTATGATGCAACCCTGGTAGGGCGGCGAGTTTCGGAGGAAGTTTGATAAGGGCCAGATGGAATAGAAAAGGCGAGAGGACTGAACCCTGAGGTGTTCACCTGCCCCCTAGGGTGATGGAGTCAGACTTGATGTAATCCACTGCGAGCGCCGCGGACCTTTCTGAGAGGAAGGAGTGGATAAATGGAATACACACCTCCCGGGATTGATGTCAGATAAGTTCGTGAGTACCTATAGCCACGCGCGAGATGTTGTCGAATATCTTCTTCAAGTAGAGCCGGAGCACTGCCTTCGTGCCCGTCGCTTGCACGTGGTCTCTGATGTCAGACATCAATTGAAGCACGACATCATGTGTAGAAAGATGCGCTCTGGAGCCAATCATGGTGGGGGGAAGTGAGTCGCTGTCTTCTGCAGCTCCCCTTGTAAGCGTTTGAGGATTACGCGTTCCATCATCTTGCCTGTGCAGGGAGTGCGTTATATATATCTAAATTCTCTATAGAAAGTTTCTTGCCCGGTTCGGGAATAAAAATGACATTAGCATGTCTGCAATCCTCAGGATTTTGCCGTCGCTGCAATAGGTATTCATGAGGTCAGCGAGAGAGCTACGGCCCAGCCGGGGTCGAGGTTCCTAAGCATATTGATTTCAACTCCGTCCTGTCCAGCAGCCGATCTGTTGCGGAGATAACTGAGGGTGTACAATATCTCGGCGTCCATGATGTGTGCATCTAACGCGTCGTTCAGAGCCCCTCTTAATCCTGGAGTGGGTTACACGGGGTAGTGTTTAGGTGTCGCCTCTGTAGGTCCTCGAGAAGCTCTGTGTTAGTCCTCGTGTACTCATGTGCCAGTCGGGTAAGCTCACTATTTTGGGTAGCCTTGGTCTGTGTGGGGTCTGATAGGTGACGTAGTAGCTGCCTCGCCAGTTTACAGCCCACCTAACCGCTTATTTTATCTCATATTTTTTACCCCACTGTTGTCTTTAGTTCTATTGTGTACTCGTCTACCTGTCGCTGAAGTTGTTAAATTCGTTTGCGAAGAAATTTGTTGCATTCTTTCTTTTTCCATTACTCCTGCTGTGAGAGGTGAGCCTCCCACATTTGCAGTAGCCTAGAGTCAAAAATCTGACCCTGGTCCTTACCCGGTTCCTCGACGGGTCTTCTGTGTCTTTCTTGAGAGAGTCGACCCATTCCGAAAGATTTGCGATTTTTCTGAGAGCTGTTAAGTAGCGTAAATTCCTAAACCTATCCCAGTCTGTGACCATAGCTTTTGCGAGTGAGGCTCTATGTGGTGCGGTGTGATACGATGTAGATATTATGTAGTGGCCTGTGTTAGACCCCTGGATGTCCTCTCTGTTTCGAGCTAAAGCTAGATCTTGGGAGGTATCCACGCTGACGGCATACCCTATACGCGTGCATTACTGGGGTTTATTAAGGATCGATAGCCCTAAATTCTGTGTCGTTGCCCATAGTTTAACCCACTTAGGGGTAGCTCTCCTATACCCCCATGCCTGGTGCTGCGCGTTAATGTTGCGTACAACCAGGAGGTGTCCTTGGCTGGAAGTTTAAGGGTTTTGAACATCAGGTTGGCCCAGTCAGTGTCCTTGTTCTTTGGGGAGCAATACAGGTTGAGGACAAAAAGGTTTGCGTCCCCCTTCTTCTTATGTACTATTTTCACTAGTGTGTAGTCTCTGCAGTGTCCTCTAATGTGTGTTGTATAGCAGTGATGTTGCGATGCACAAAGGTGGCAGTATACGAGCCCAACGGCGCCGTCGCGTCGTAACCCTGTGGCAGGTATCCCTTAAGCACGGCAATTGCGCGGCATCACTAGCTTTTTGTAATGCTATTACATCCGCTTGACTATTGAGGCATTGAATGCGTTATTGCAGGTTACCTCGCTTGCGACGAAAGCTCCTACAGTTCCATTGCCAGATCTCAACTTGTTGGCGAGGAACCATGGTTGTGAGATTTGATAGGGGATTGGATAATGGCGGTGGGGTGCGCCATCGCAGTGCAGATTGCCTCCTTTATGGCCTTCAGGTCGTGTGTTAATTGCTGTATCCAGTCGGTGACCTGGAGCTTGAATGAAGCGGATTCGCTGGGCGGAGAGTCCATTCAACCTTTTGTGGTATTCATATCTGTACGCAGTTCTTCCCCTGTGCCGGGTGGGGGTCGGCCACTACACTCCTGAATAGTCGTCAGTCGTCTAGAGCTGAACACGCGCGACGACTGCGGGATATCCTCTACTGATGTGCCTGCCATGCGTTTGGTGTCGCAGCTTCCTTAGGGGAGGCCGGGCGTTCGGTAGTGATGCACGTGTCAGCCTCCACTGCGTTGTTGTTGCCAACGTCTCGAGAGGCTCATCTGGAGTTATACACTTGAAAATTCAACCATCTGATTATTGATTCGGACAATGTTGACAGCTGCACCACTCCTTCCGTCATCACCCCCTTGATGGCGCAAGTAGCTGGCTCTGGGGCAGGCAATCCCTCCTCCTCCTCCCCAAAATTTTAAATCAAGGCGAGACACCTTAATCAAAACAGTTCCGGCATCTCCAATTCGGCCATGTCAACTTCAATAACACACTGGAACTGTAGAGGCTTTAAGGACCGCACTAAGCTGGCCAATTTCCGCCTCTACCTTGAAAATTTCGAGTCCTTACCAGCCGTGGTTGCCCTCCAAGAGCCAGGCGCCACAATTTCAAATTACACGACGTTCCAACAGGATCCCGCATTTTGTCTTCTCGTTCACAAAGACTACACAGCAAACTTAATGGATCTCGACCTCCAACTAGAGTATTCTTAGGTAATGGTGACCCTCCTACCAGTCCGCCGCAGGGACCCACCGTTGCATATACTCAACGTGTACTGCTCTCCCAGACTAAAGCGAGTGACTTTTGCGGACCTCTTTAGCCGCGATCCCCTGCTGATTGTGCGCGACATTAACGCTCCCAGTGAGCTGTGGGGGTATCGCAAGGAGGAGTCGCGCGGGCGTAAGCAGGCGGAGCTTGCGTCCACGTTGGGCCTCACCTTCCACACGGACCCTGTCCACCGTACCCGGCTAGGAAATTCCGTCACACGAGATACGTGTCCGGACTTAACTTCACTCGCAGCATACGACACGCAGACTGGCTCAACACCGAGGAGACCCTCGGTAGCGACCACTGCATCCTTAACACTACACTAAGCACACGCACCCTCAAGCGTCAAAGAACACAAGCCCGTATCGCAGATTGGAGGAAATTCAGGCAAAATTTTCACTCACTTGATAACAGACCCATTTCCGAGCAAGGCTACCCAGCATGGTCCCAACAGCTGCTGACACACCTTTTCTCGCATGAAACTGAGATCCAGCTCTCAGAGGCGGTCACGGACGTGGATAACCAGCTTCTACACCTCTGGGAAGCCCGTCGCAGCCTCGTCCGCCGTTGGCGACGCCAAAAACATAACAGAAAGCTTAAAGCTCGAATTGCAGAGCTTACCCAGAAAGCGGCAGAGTACGCGGCCCAACTCGCCGACTCCAACTGGGTGGATAGATGTAACACGGCCGCGCGGCAAATGTCCAGCCGCAACACGCGGCATATCTCGAGGCCTACTCGACCCAACCCCAACACGAACCGAAACACATAAACATGTGCAGCGAGCCATGCATGCTTTCCCTGGCAACACAACTCAACTGGCACAGAAACTTCGAGACCAGTATTTGTGTGCAGCCCAAGACCCCCGTGGAAGTGCGTACTCTTATGCAGGCAAGGACAACACGGAGCTGGATCACACCTTTCCAGCTCCATGATCTGCGGGCGGCTGTTGCCAAAATGAAACGGGGCACTGCTGTGCCAGGAAGGGATAAGGTCACCGCCAAGCTTTTGACGAACCTGCCCGACTGGGCATACCAGTCCCTCCTCGAGTACATGAATGCAATTTGGCGCGGCGACCCCCCCCCCCCTGCCAATTGACTGGAAAACAGCTCTGGTCACATTTATTCCTAAAGCAAGAAAACCAATTGACACAGGTAACCTTCGCCCCATCTCTCTCACCTCTTGTGTGGGCAAACTAATGGAGACGATGGTGCGGGATAGGTTATCTGCATATCTGGAACACAATCATGTTTTTGCGAGCACCATGTTCGAATTCTGCCCACACAGATCCGCACAGGATGTCCTCGTGCAACTTAATCGGGAAATCCTTGACCCCCTCGAATGCCCCCATAATACCCGGGTAGTACTCGCCTTGGATGTTAAAGGGGCATTTGATGATGTAACACACGAGATCATACTCACTAACCTAAGCCAGACCGACTGTGGTCTCAACACATTCCGATACATAAGCCAATTTTTAATGGATCGTCTACCCTACATCCGAATACAAGATACTGAGCACGGTCCCTACCTACTCGGCACGCGGGGAACCCCCCAAGGGGCGGCCCTTTCCCCGCTGCTCTTCAATCTGGCTATGATCCACCTGCCGGCACAGATGGAGGGTGTTGCCCGCGTGCAGCACGCCCTGTATGCCGATGACATCACCCTGTGGGCCACGCAGGGTAGCACAGGGGACATGGAAACCAGCCTGCAAACTGCGGCGACGATAGTAGACCGCTACGCCCGTTGCTGCGGTCTTCAATGTTGCCCTTAAAAAATCGGAATTTGTGCACCTCCACCCCTCACAGAAGTGCACAACTAAAATCTCTGTTTCTCTTGAGAGTGGTCCCATACGCGAAAGTGACGAGATACGGGTGCTAGGACTCTGAATCCACAAACACAGGCAGCCAGATACTACATTGGCCAGACTCCGTAAGGGGTGGGGGGGGGGCCCGGTGGGCCGCATGATCCGCCGGGTTTGCAACAAACGCGGGGGGTTACGAAGTAAGGATGCCTTGCGGCCGGCAAACGCCTTTTTAACCAGTCGAATTCTCTATTCCACTCCTTATCTCCACCTACGGAAACAAGAAGAGGATGCGCTTGAGGCCATCCTTCGCAAAATTATTAAGCGTGCCCTTGACCTCCCCATCACTACTTCAAACTGCCGGCTTATGGCTCTAGGGGTGAATACTTTCCGGGAGCTCCGGGAGGCGCACCTTACCAACCAGTACACGCGCTTGTCGCCAACGGAGTCGGGTCGCCGCCATCTTGCTTGACTCCATATCCAACACACCCCTCCAATGGAAGACAGGTTTCGCATACCAGAACTGTGGAGACGTGCTCTCCACGTGCGGCCTCTTCCACCAAACATGTCACACGAAGACCATAATGGTCGGCGCCTGGCACGAGCGGAAGCGCTAGCCCGATATTATAGTCTTCCCCGGTGGGTTGGTGAAGAAGAATGATGGGTCAGTGCGATTTTGTGTTGATTACCGTGCACTTAACAAAATTACTCGTAAAGACGTTTATCCCATGCCCCGGATAGATGATTCCTCGACTCTCCAGGGAGCTGAATACTTTTCCACCCTAGATCTTCGTTCCGGTTCCGGCAGATTCCCATGCATGAGGCGGACAAAGAAAAAAGCGCGTTCGCTACTCCCGATGGCCTTTACGAATTTAATGTTATGCGGTTTGGACTGTGTAGGGCTCTTGCTACTTTTGAACGCATGATTGATACAGTTCTTCGCGGCCTGAAATGGAAAACCTGCTTATACTATCTGGACGACATTGTTATTTTCTCTTCAACTTTTCGTGACCACTAACGGCGCCTCGATGAAGTGCTTGCTTGCCTCGCTACTGCGGGCCTTCAAATTAATACGAAAAAGTGCCATTTCGCCAGGAAAGAAATCACGATTCTGGGCCACCTAGTCAGCCGGGACGGCATTCGACCCGACCCTGATAAGCTTGCCGCTGTCCTAAACTTTGCTCGTCCCCAGCAGACTAAAGAACTGCGTAGTTTCCTCGGACTACCCTCTTATTTTCGCCGTTTTATACGAAATTTTGCTACCATTGCCGCGCCATTGCATCAGCTCCTCACAGCTCACAGTGCTGTCGTCCGGACTGAGGAATGCGAAAGTGCTTTTCAAGCCTTGGAGCAAGCACTCACCTCCGACCCTGTCCGTGGCCACTTCGGCAATGCTGCTCCCACCATTCTGCACACTGACGCTAGCGGCCACGGCCTTGGTGCTGTTCTTCTGCAGCGCGATAGTACTTCTCGTAAAAGAGTTATTGCGTTCGCCAGCCGCACTTTGACACCTGCGGAACGTAACTACACTATCACTGAGCAAGAATGTCTTGCCGTCGTTTGGGCAGTTCATAAATTTCGTGCCTATCTTTACGGCCGCCATTTCACGGTCGTCACGGACCATCATGCGCTATGCTGGTTGTCCAGCCTCAAAAATTTGACTGGCCGCCTTGGACGCTGTGTTCTTCGTCTCCAGGAGTACAGTTCTGACGTCACCTACAAGGCCGGTCGAACACACCGAGACGCCGATGCCCTTTCTCGTTGCCCGCTTCCGAAGTCTTCGTGTCGTTCTTCTGAGCCACCTTCCACCTGTCGCAGCGACTAATCATCGTCGCCGGCTCTTCTGCTCGTCGCAGCCCTCCCCTGCTTCGCATCTGACGACTTAACGGCCCTTGTGTTGGGTCAACGCAACGATGCGTATTGCCGCTCCATAATCGACCGTCTCTCGGGAACTTCTTATCCTTCTACCACTCGGCAGCTTCGGCAGTTCCAACTCAACAACGATGTGCTCTGCCGCTACGTTTACTACCCTGATGGCACCCGCTGGGTTCCAGTGTCGAGGTTGAACTGCCCAAGCTGCCGACGCAGACGAGCGGTAGAAGGGTAGGAAGTAGGAAGGAAGGCTGGTGAACGCATTAACTCTTTCACGAGAAGTACTATCGCGCTGCAGAACAGCACCAAGGCCGTGGCCGCTAGCGTCAGTGTGTAGAATGGTGGGAGCAGCATCATCGAAGTGGCCACGGACAGGGTCGTAAGTGAGTGCTTGCTCCAAGGCTAGAAAAGCATTTTCGCATTCCTCAGTCCGGAAGAAAGCACTGTGAGCAGTGAGGAGCTGATGCAATGGCGCGGCAATGGTAGCAAAATTGCGTATAAAACGGCGAAAATAAGAGGGCAGTCCGAGGAAACTACGCAGTTCTTTAGTCCGCTGGGGACGGGCAAAGTTCAGGACAGCGGCAAGCTTATCAGGGTCGGGTTGAATGCCGTCCGGGCTGACTAGGTGGCCCAGAATCGTGATTTCTTTGCTGGCGAAATGGCCGGTCACTTAGATTTTCACAAAACCTATGACCGCGTCAAGAGCCGTTTCCTTTGGCCTGGCCTCTCCTGGAGTGTCGCTAAGTACGCCGCGTCTTGCCCGCTGTGCCAGCGCCGAAAACGGCCGACTTCACCTCCTGCTGAACATCTGCAGCCTCTACCATGCCCCGCCACGCCGTTCGCCGTCGTCGGCATCGACTTGTACGGCCCGCTTCCTCTCTCTACACTAGGTAATCGCTGGATAGTGACTGCCGTCGACCATCTGACACGCTACGCCGAGACCACAGCCTTGCCTGATGGATCGGCGCCCGAAATTGCTACATTCTTTTTGCAATCCATCGTACTGCACCATGGCGCCCGTCGGGTGCTTCTCAGTGACCGCGGCCGGACGTTCCTTTCGACCGTGGTTGCCGAACTTCTGCAATCTTCTTCTACGCTTCACAAGATGACGTCCAGCTACCGCCCCCAAACAAATGGTCTTACTGAGCGGTTCCATCGCACCCTCTCCGACATGATTGCTATGTACGTCGAACCTGACCACCGGAATTGGGACGCAGTCCTTCCCTTTGTCACATTTGCATACAGTTCCGCGTTACAACGAACCATTGCACGCTCCCCGTTTTTCCTCGTTTACGACCGTTCTCCCACTACCATTCTCGACGCCTCTTCCTTCTCGACGCCTGCGAACTCTTCACCGTCTGTCCCTGACCAGTTCCTCTCCCGCTTGGTCCGGTGCCGCCACCTCGCTCGTCTGAACACGGAAGCCTGCCAGGAAGATCGCAATAGTAACTACGAAACGATGCACCGCGTTTTCTTGTTCAACCCTGGAGGCGAGGTCCTGCTTTCTACCCTCTGCGGACGCCTGGTCTTTGCGGCAAGTTCCAGCCCCGTTTCATTCGTCCATACTTCGTGCTCAACCAAACTTCTCCAGTGAACTACCGCATCAAGAGCGTTGTGTACTCGATACCGCTTGCCTGTGGTAAGCAGTGCATTAGCCAAACTGGCAGGTGCCTCAATGAAAATTAGGGAGCACGCAAGGGATGTCAAGAACAAGTGAGGTAGCAAAATGATTGACCATATTCAGAATTGCCGCAACTAACCTCCCGCGCTCGACAAAACGTCAGCACTGCGCCGGTGCAAGACACAACTTGTAAGGGAGATAATTGAGGCTAATGAGATAGGAAAATCGGGTAACTCGTGTGTCAAGCAATCCTTCAATTTTGCTCTCAAAAAAGAAATCACTTATCTTGCGCAGAATTAGAGCTCGAAACATGCATTCACTCGTGCGATGATGGGATATGTGCTGATCTGATATATATGTACGCGAAGTCTCTTCTTTCTCTCTTCTTGTTTGATAAGAGCAGCTCTGTATTTAAGCAAATGTTCCGTCAATAAACACCTGATTTGTTAGTAAGCGCTTCTCCTGTCTACCTCGTTTCTTTTGTCTCGTGTTTTTTGCGCTAAAAAACCAGAATGCTTAGGCACCAACTAGCCTGCAAAAAACATACTCGCGTCACTCCTGTTGATCCTCCTCCGGACCGCCGTTACCGCGGGATTGAAATTGTACACGTTTCCTTTCTCAAGCCTCTCATTCGGCGCTCCACATCAGAGTAATCGCGGTCAGGCTGGCCGCTTCGGCCCCTGGGGGATGTTAGTTTGAGCAACTTATTCGCCTTTGTCGTCGTCGCCTCTGTGGCTGCGACTTCATTCTCTTTCACCGGAAGATTCCCATCGTCATCGCTTCAGGCTGTTTGCTTGGAACACGTCTCTGGCAGAGGGCTAGAACAAACGTCTCCGTGAAGGCTTCCCTTACAATATTTTCTTACTACTTCCAGCACCTGGCTACCAATTGTGAACTGCTGTTCCCTTGCTAGGCTGTTGAACAATACTTTGGTTTTCTGCATGTTAATTTTTAGCACCACCGTTCTGCTCTGCCTGTCTAATTCATTCATCGTGCTTTGCAGTTCAGGTCCTGAGTGACAAAGCAAGTAAATGTCATGAGCGAATCGCAAATTACTAAGGTATTCTCTATTAACTGTTATCCCCAACTGTTCCCATTCCAGGCCCCGGAATACCTCCTGTAAACAGGCAGTGAATAGCATAGGCGAGATCGTGTCTCCCTGCCTGACACCTTTCCTTATTGGAATTTTATTGCTGACTTTATCGAGAACTATGGTAGCTGTGCCATCGTTAAGTAGCCGGCCAATAAAATTGACTTCTGCCTACAGAATAGTAGATCTAGCCACCTGGTTTCTTGCACACCACATGGGAAACAAACCTGCACTAATGAAAAGGGATAGCACCCTGTTAATAATACAAAGTCTAAAGCCATCAACTCACAGTCTAGTGCAGAAAACTAAAAAACAACATTAGCCCTGTTAAAAAAGTTTGAAGCAACCAGAATGAGGAACCCCCATTTTCTTGACTGTCGATCTTGGCGAAGTGGCGAATAATTTTGTAAACGGAAATGTTTTTCAGGCGGAAGCCAAGTTTCTTGCAAAATAATTATGTCTGGATACGTTGTAAAAAGAGGTAAAGTAAATCCGTCGAAGCTGTAATGAATGACCGAGAGATCCATTGGAGTATTCGGAACAACCCTATAGTTGCGTAATCTGTGCGGCAGCAACTGCTTGCCCCAAAATATTTTCTTTCGGCTTAGAGCCCTGCTGTTGTTTCTTTCATTTCGGCTTAGGATGTGGAGAAGATGAATTAGACGTTTGGGAGCCACTGCGTTTGAAGAATCGCGTATCCGAATCCATAACCTCTGCATCATGAGTGATTGGGACATCATTCCAAACACCGGACATATGAATAGGAGAATCAGCACTGATTTGTTCCTCTGGCGGAGACATTACCGACAAGGAAGGTTCAGTCAGTAACGAAGGCATTCGTGGCATGTGAGAGGTCATTACAGTGCATGGCGTGTATAATCTGCGTAGCCAGAGCGGTAAAGATGCACTCCGTGGCATTGGATACAATCCTTTCAACCATTTTAGTTATAGAGTCTTCCACAGCAGTCACTATAGCCTGAGAAATAGACGTATCTAGTGAAAATTCTCAACGGGCTGCCACACCTGCATAGCCATACGCTCTTTCTTTAATTTCGATTATGGCTTCACTCCGCGAACAGCGTTTGCGGCCAAATATTTCAATATTTTGGGATTCATGAGCCCGAGAAGGGCGATCGAAGGAATTTGCTGCATGGGCACTCCCGCAAAGACAACGCTTGCCGTCCTGTTCTGTGCATGAAGTCGTTGAATGGTCATTGCCACATTTGCAACACCACAAGGTGGACTTGCAACCGCCAGCACTATGACTATATCGCCAGAAGTTGTTAAACTGCACTGGCTTAGACGGAAGGGGATCGACACGAAAGATTAATTGCCATGTTTTAATTTCAGACTGGCAGGTAGTACCTGCAAAAGTGGCAATGAGTGATTCAGGTGGTACCCACACATTATTCAGCTCCCAGCTACATCGATATACAGCAGAACGCCTGCCGTGGAGAGAAGGTCGAAGGTCTCAGCCGGATACATGCAGGAGTCGACAGCACGGACTAATCCTTTTTTGCAGGCCAGATGGGAAGGAATGAAGCTGCTAACAGGAATACATCCAAAAGAAGAGCAGTTTAGAAAGTCCTTTACGCCGGCGAGGTCTGGTGAACGACACAGTATCCCTCTGCCGCCTAACTGCCTTATCTCAGAAATTTGCTCATAGAGGGCCGTGGGTGCCTGAAAGCAGCTCGAGCATTCACTGGGTTGGTCGTTTTGATGGCAGCACCAAGTTTTGGCACCAGCGCCGCAGGAATGCTGCAGATGCCTGAGCGTTGAAAGCCTCCGAAGGCATCTCATTAGGCAATAGCGAAGCCGACCAGGAGCAGCTGCCCCGGCCGAGAGACTGTGCAGACATTGACTCAATTTAACGAACTGCGCGCGTTACAACAGGCGAAAAGGCGCAGGAGGAAAAGAAGAACAGGATCAGCCACCCAGTACTTATCCGATACCCAGCCCGCGCTGGCCTAACGCGAGCGCTCCGCTCCCTGCAACAGCCAGATTCTTCTTTTTTGTCATAATATGGGCGGCCCTAGACTGCCCGATGCGTTGGGCGTCCATGAAGACGATTCCCAGATTCCATTTCATGAAACCCTGGCGGAGTTCGCCCGTGGAGCTGGCGTCGTAGGCTTGGTAGATGACTCATTTGATGGAGTCGTCGGGTGCCGCCGTGTATCACGCCACCTCGAAGTCGTTGTCCCCTGTCTTGAAGACTTTCAGGTTTGCGCCGCAGCTCGTTGGTGGCTCGGCCTGCAGAACGTGATCATGTTGTTGGAGGTGTTGACACGAGTGGTGTCTTCTGCTTGTGTGCAGAGGAATGGAATCTTAACCGCGTCGTAGGCGGCACGTTGAAGTTGGCGACGTTCAAATTCGTTAAATTTCCAACCTGGCGGATGGTTGACTATTTTGTAGCCATCTGCAGGCAGGCGTTGGAGCAGGTCGCCTTTACGGGGAGCAGGCGGCCTCTTCCTCGTTTTGGCGGAACAATTTCCCGCGAACTTGCCTTCGGCGTCATGCTCTGGCGGTGGCGTTGCGTTTCAAGCGTAGTGCTGGGTCTTCTTGGCGGAGAATGGTCTCCCATCACCGAACGCAAGCTCCGCTGACGAAATAGTTTCACCCTGTACAACGTATTCTATCTTGGCAAGTCTTGGGGCGAGCCCGGGAGTGAGCGCGGGTCCCAACGGCATGAACGCCGCGCTGCGTTCGGCTTAAGCTAGGCCTAACCTGCGACGCCCATGCTCGGTAGAAAAAGTCTATTAAATTAGCAAAAAGTGTGCTAACCTGGAGAAAGCCGGTGTCCACAAGCACGAAATGACGATCCGGATGTCTTCGCAAAAGCTTTCGGCACTGTGGCAGACTGTATCCGCTGGAAAGTGGCTTCGAGGCGGGAGCCAATGCGAAGCTCGTCCGCAGAGGTCGAGCGCCATGAGGGAGTCCACTGGCATGCACATAATAGTGGCACCCACGGAGGGTCGCTTGAGCGCTGAGGTGTTCACGGGTTACTGGCGTTTCCTTGCTCTCTTAATAACTATACAAATCTGCTCTAATTTTAGAGTGAAGCTATTTGGCGCCCATTTCTACGTTTCGCGGCGTCGCCGTCGCCGTTGTCCGTTGTAACAAGCAGTGGACACCTTAATCGCGCTTTCAGCTGGAATACCAATGGTGCGGCAGCTTGTAAAGCAAAAGAAAGGGGCTTAACTGCCCTCATAATACAGTGGACATCTCAATCGCACTTTAGGCTAGGTGGCGGTAGTGACAGACCTGCGCTGCACGCATTCGCATTGACAGAGTTGTGCCATTGTAAAAAAATAGGGGCTTAGCTTTGGTTAAGCCTGGTAGGTTGCGAAAGCGAGCGCAGCGCCTCTAAGGGAAGGAACGCAGCGCGCTGAGTCTAAAAAAGGAACGCAGTGCCCCGCTTCTACAGGTCACGCTTGGCTACCGGCCGCTGCGCGAACACTCGATTTGGTAGCCCATCTCTCACCCTGTATGACGTCACGCTATGACGTCACTATGCGTGACATGACGTCAGAGGTCATTCTAAATGTCCCGCGTGGCTACCCGTCGCCGCTGCGCGACGACTCGACTTAGTACCACATATCTCACCCTGATATGACGTCATAGGTCATTCAAAAGGTCAGCCGCCGCAGTGGCTCAGTAGCTATGGTGCTCGGCTGCTGGCCCGAATGACGCGAATTCGATCCCGGCCGCGGCGGCTGAATTTCTTTGAAGGAGAAATTCGAGGCCCGTGTACTGTGCGATGTCAGTGCACGTTAAAAGAACCCCAGGTGGTCGAAATTTCCGGAGCCCTTCACTACGGCGTCTCTCACAGCCTTAGTCGCTTTGGGACGTTAAACCCCATAAACCAACAAACCAACCAACCATTCTAAAGGTCAAACGTGGCTACCGGCTGACGCTACGCGAAATGCCGTTCATGAGCGTAGTATTGCTTTCGTAATAAAATGGAAGTGCACATAACTGTCTCCTTGTGTCAGTGGACGCCTGAATCGCGCTTTTAGTTACGTGGGCTGATGAGAGAGAGATGTGGGGTGCAGGCGTTGACAAGGTTGTGCCAGAAACGCGGCGCTAAAACCAAAGGGGAGACTTCCCGGAGCGCACGGAGCGAACGGACGGTCGGGCACACCCCACCACATGCATTCCGTATTTCTCGGGTAAAATTACCTGTTCCCGCCCTCTTTACGTCCACTTTTTGCTCCGAACGTACAACTACCGCATCGAACCCGGCGTTGTGTTTTTGAGACCAACACAGGCAAGATTTCCTAAATTTTTAGCCAATTTCGTTTGAACATACCAGCAGCAGCGGTAGCTAAGCCTAACAGCTGCCCCGGGTCCTCGGCGCCTGCGAGCACTGTTCCGACGGTGACAGCGCATCCGGCTGAGTCCAACTATTCATCGACTATGCCGTACACTGTGAAAGGCACCGACAATACCACCGCGGAGTTATCCGATGGCACATGGACGGCGTTCGAGATGACAGGCCGTACCGAAATGTCTGACTCACCAACAACCTGTTGGAGCCCAGACTCCGGCCTCGAGACCTGCTATCCCAAAACCGCCACCTCGCAGCCGCCCTCTGCCGCCGACCAAAAACCGTCCGCTTCCCCGCCTGCCCCAGGAATACCTCAAGATAGTCATCCGCCCGCAGGGCACGTTCAACCTCTACATCGTCGACCCCGCACGACTGGCTGTTGCCATGTACAAAGCCGACAAATTCAACAAACGCCTGGCAGTCACTGCCGACCAGGTCCGAAGCCACGCGACTAACAACACGGTGGCGGTGAGCATGCTCTACCGTGCTACGTTGAAATCCTCGCCGAGTTTCAGGCTCTCAACCACGACCTCCCCATAGTTGCTGAGCGGCGTACGGGCCAGATACGGCACTTTGGCGTCGCTTTCGTTAATACCAAGCTGCCCCACTACATGAGGTACATGGGCTTTACCTTCGAGGCGTGTCGCAAGCTAGGGCACAGATCGGACGTGTGCCCTCAACCACGCCAGCCCACTTGCCGCCGCTGCGGTGTGGCCCATATTCCCAACCAGCCGGCTAACCACCCATCTGTCAAGCTACGTGCATCATGTGCAAAGGCCCACACCCCACCGACAGCAGAAGCAGCAAATAGTTTCATGGCCACGAAATGGCCCAAATCATCCCTCATTCACGTATAGTCACACTGACACCAGAACCTTGTCACATGGTCGCCAGTCCTAATCTCAAGGCCGCGGCAGCCAGCAACCACCCCCAAGAGAGGGCTCTTTCCCGCTACTGCGAAGCAGCAGCTCCAGACACAACAGCCGTAACCGCTCCTCATCACGCTCACGGGATTCCCGGGCTCACTCTCAGACCAGGCTGGGGAGCAAGCCCGCCAAGCAGGTCGGATGGAAGACTGCTCCACCAGCTACAAGTCACCTGGCCAACCCGCTGGTAAGGGAACTGGCAAATATGATCAAGAAACTACAGCTCCAGCTGGCACAGGCTAACTCCAAAGTTCCCAGCCTGGAGTCCGCACACGCACGCCAAAAACAGCAGCCGCAGCAAATGGCTCACGTTCACAACCACGATCACACAAATGTTTCCAACATCGACACTGACCAACCCAAACACTCTAAGCGCAAGGCTCCCCTACCCTCCACCTCCGACAGTGATGCCAACTTCAACGCTTTTGCCGCTGGTATATAACGGACACCCTCCAACGGCTGACCCCCACTACTGAACGTCTCATTGAGGGCTGCGCCACCATGGCAGCCATTATCCACACCCTCACCATCCGCCTCGACGACCTTACGGGCTCCTCGCAAATGGTCGACTTCACTATCCCCCGCGCACTGAGCCTGGTCCGACTTCCGCGCCCGAGAGTAGAGCCGCGCGCGTGTGCTGGCCGTATTCTCAAAACCGCCATAGCCCTTAAGCAGCTCTCCGCACCCTACACGAAACGCGATGACTAGCGCACCCATCACGGTACGGCAGTGGAACTTCAGGAACTTGACTACGCCGAAGTCCCGCACATTTTCGTGTGGGCCCTTCCCAACAGCCGCACGCAGTCCCTGCTCAACATCTTGAACGTGTACAGGCCACCAGGCGACAACAGCACTTAAGTAGCCACTCTCCTCCACAAGACCTGTGCAGCCGCGCGGAACGAGATGCTACTTATAGTGGGCGACTTTAATGCATCGCATGCTGAGCGGGGCTACCCCCGCAAAGCCTGTGGTCGGAATGGAGCAAAGGTGTGGAGGCAACCCAGGCGCTGGGTCTGAGCCTACTCCTCCACCTCGAACGACCCACCCGTTACGGCAACAGCGTCGCGCAAGGCAGCTGTCCGGACCTCAGTTTCGCCCGCAATATCCCAGACGCACGCTGGGAAAACCACGGTATCAACATGAGTAGCGATCACTATCTTCTCAGCACTACCTTCCCTGCCGCTCACAGCAAGGCCCCCCGTCGCAATATCGCACAGACCAACTGGAACGCTTTCCGGTATGTGGGGGTTAAGCGTCCGCATAACCACATAAACGACCTCGACACATGGAGAGAGACACTTCTCTGCAAGGCCGCCAACGCCACCTCCGTGGCCACCCAGGAGGAGGATGGCCCTGCCCCCAATGCCAAACTATTGCTCATTGTTCGGTTTTGGCATCCCAACGCTGCCACCACTGTTGGGACTGGGAGTCCGAGCCAGAAAACACTCGAGGGGACGGTGAGTCAAATGACGTTTATGTACAGTATGTACACGGGCTTTTACATGATACAAGGGCCAAGAGCACCACGGGCTAGCACAAAGGAGGAGGGTGGCCCCGACGGCGAGCGTAGCTCCCGCGTGATGGCTCTTCTGCTGCGCGTCTGCTGCTCGGGTTCAGCGCGGCTCCGTTTTTATAGCCGCCGGTGTACGTTGCAGCTAGAGATGTAAAATTTCAACAAATTTTGAATGGCATAAAAAAACCGTTTTGTTTCAGGGTTTTTTCATGAAAAATTGTAAATTTTGCAAAACGTGACAAAAACAGATTTCTTTTGCAACAGCACAACGATCAATAATAATGCTCTGAAGTTCAGTGGAATACGTAGTTATAGATGTCATATTGCGTAACGAACTTCTTCTTCTATTGCACGGAGAAGATAAACAATGATTTGCACTTCCGGCGAATATGGAGATATAAATATCATATTTGTAGAACCAACTTCTTGTTCTTTCGCACCGAGTAAGAGAACATCAGAACTGATCTATAAGTCACTTCATATCGGACTCTGAGTCGATTTCGCTGGATGCAGCACTTCGCGCAGCAGCATGGTTTGAAGCTGTGTCCAAGGCTAGGTTCGACTGCACATACACAAGCTTTCCAACGCGTTCCCCTGAAAGCCTGTTGCGAATCCTTGTATGGATGTTTCCAAAACATGATCAGTTTCGTTCGTAGCTGGCGGATGATGGTGGTATCTGCAGCAGTCGGCAAGCCAGACGAGTTAGCGGCTGGTTGGTGCTAAGGCCTTGCCACCAGGTAGATGGGGTCACGTGCTTCGCTAAGACCCCTGTCCTGGACCAAATTCCTGCTGATGTTCTGTACTCTGCTACGTTGGAAATAAAGAAGCTAGGCTTGCATTTGGCTAAAACCGCTGACGTGCACAGCAGGCTATGTTATTTATGCCGTGTGTGTAGCGCTGTAGAATTTGCAGCCTATTTCTTCTACTTCAGCCGTGAGTTCAAGTATTAGTGTGTTTTTAAGTGAAGCCTGGATCTTATATGTGACCTGGCCTTCAATCCGCATACTCGCAGCACGAACGTTTTAAAAGCACTACCTGGCACCGGCGATGACGCCTGTTCTCCAATCGTTCAACGATGCACGCTGTCATGGTTTTCAAAGCAAAAACGAAAACATAAACTAAAAGCAAGCAATCATAAACCTTTGAAATTGAACTGTGAAATTTTCGTTTTCTTTCCATTTTTTTTCGTCTGAAAAGAACAAAACAAGCCGGTTTTTTCGAAAATTGCAGTGTTCTTTTCAGGCCTTCACATCTCTAGTTGCAGCAGCTAGCAGTTCAAATCCTTCAATAAGGTCACGGCACTGGCCACCGTTCAAATTAGACGAATGGCCGAGAGGCGGGCGGCCGGTGAAGCGTCGTAGGAGTTCGCACCGACGGTGAGGAGGGGAGGAGGAAGGGTCGGCGCCGGCGAGGCGGATGATTCACGCTGCAAGCAGCGACATGTCCGAGAGAGTCTGGGCCTGCTTTGAGCGACTGCGGGCGCGTATCGCTGGTTTCCAGAGAGGCCAGCCAGCGAAATGTGGGCGGCGGCACTACAGCACCACCGCCGCCAGACAATGCGCCACGAAGACAAGCTACTTCCGCGTGGCTCGGATGCGGGGCGCGCTCGTACGCCAGGCTCCTCCAAGTTTTCGTGCGGTGTTCAGCCGCAGGTAGCTCCAGGCTCCTTTCCGTGAACAGGTCCCGCTCGTCAGGACAGGATCACTGCTCCGCCGCCTTGTCGCCCAGGTGACTGGATCAGCTTCGCTCGGTCCTTCGGAAGAGCTTGCTTCTCAGCATCGGTCGTTGATCGTTCTGCACCTTGCAATGAACCGACCGACAAAAGACAACACCCAATACGAGCAAGTGCCCTCTGTCACCCGTGAAAACACAAGACTTCAAAGTCACAAAACTCTGCTGGCTATATTTCTGTCCCCTTTTGTTCCCTCTTCAACAAGAGAGACATGCGGGATACAAGAACTCCAAAGCAATCAACTCAAACAAACTGTCAAACACAGGAAACACTCGGAATGAAATGAATCCAAAAGAAATTTGCTCTCTTGAGATCACTCAGCCAGGAAAACACTCAGCTGAGGCCACAAATTAGGACATAAATTCTTACCCGATCTACGAGCGAACTTAACAACTGTTCGCGAAGTACCAAATATAATTCACGAGGAGGCGAAGGCAGCCTTGCTTAGAACGCACAGCTTAGTGCGTCTGCGTTCGCGTTTACCTCGCTTCCAACGGTCGTTAAATAATACTTGCTTACGTGGAAGCTAATGTGGCTGCCTCTCTCACTGTGGCTGCGCTTTTTTTTCCTCTCTTTATCTCTGTATTTCTCCTTCCAGTTTCTACGGGAGGTACAGTACCAGATCGATTCGCTTTCACTCACTAGCGACTTGTCCCTTTCTTTGCACTTCGCGCGCCAGTCGCGACGTCCCATAGCGAGTGCGCAACGCTTCCGGTGGGACCTTCCTTTCTTTTTCTTTGTTTCTGGCGGCAAGTGAGATCTTCCACGAGTCTAATTTCTCGCGCACCCGTTTGGATTTCCGCTCGACGTGTGGTTCGCCTCTACCCAGCCTCTTCATTTTACGCGTACTAGAGAGCGTTATTCTGACACACACCTTTACATCGCGATATGTGTGCTTGGCAGAGCGCTTAGACGGTTTCTTGCAAATTTTCTTGCCTCTGTCACTACAGCCTCGTGCAATCTTTCGCTCTTTGAGCCGCCCACGCGTTTTCGTTGCGCGCGCGTGCCGCTTTCTTTGGGAGAGCGGTTACTCCCGTGACTACAGTGGAAAGCGAGAGCCGTCATGAGAGCACGCGCCTTTGCGCGTATCGCTCTCTCTGTGCTGGCGGCAAAATTCACGCTTGTTCCGCTCCTTAATTTTTCGCCTCCTAGGCCACGCTCTCTTGTATCTCGGTTTCCTCCCTCGATACTCTTTCCCGCACGAATTCTTGTATGATTTCTTTTTGCAGTTAATCCAACTGCTCAGATCTATGGGCCTCGACACACTTATGCGCTTCGCTTCGCGCGATAGTGATGCCTCGCACATTTCTCTAGCTCCAATTGTGACACTAGGTTCAAGGCTAACAACGTTACCGACTTTATTGAAGTCATTTTACCGGCGACGCTGGCGCTTCCGATGGTGGCAACCCGTTTTCACGCGTTTGCCCTTTCTCTCTTTTCGGCAGCGCCCGTCTTTCTTATGCCTGCCTTTCATCGTCTTTCGGTGGCAGCTCTCTCTCTTGAGCTTGCCTTTACTATCCTTTCGCGGCAGCATGGTTTGTCTGTCACCTTGTGGTGATAGCTCACTTTTCGGAACTAGCTGTTGCTTTCCATCCCGTTGCAGCTTTCTATCTGGTGCTTTCCTTTCAGTTTCTTCGGTGGAAGCACATGCTGCGTTCGTAACCTAGGTTTCTGCTGTCTGATTATATCACTGTAATTGTCAGCCGATTCACGTGCGCTACCTAGATAAGGCCTGTCTTTGGCGCCTTTACTAAGTTCCTCAAAGCTGCGCCCTTCCTGCTCAGCGTCTCTGAGTGCGCATTCGTCCTCATCTTTCTCGGACAGGTTGATCTCTACTGCTCCTATGTCATCCGGAACGTTCTGTTCTCCACTGTCGTCCAGCGCCTTAGTTTGTTCAGGCGCAGACGAACCAGTGTTTTCTACTGACTTTACTGCAGACACGCAGCTCTCGTCATGCTCCTGACGCGTTTCAGCCAATTTCGGATGAGGGGCGGCTCTGCACTCAGTCGCGGTGTTCCCGCTACTGCAGCTGCTTACTCGAATGTCGCAAAGCTCAGAGCAGTGCGAAAGCACGGGACTTGTTTCGCCTCGCTCGCTAGAGACACCAACGCACAACTCAGCGTCCGCAAACGCTACATGCTCCCGCTTCTGTTGATCGTATATGCCGGGTTTCTGGATTTCTGCCGAACGCGATGCACAACACGGTGTGCCGTCCTTGTTTACTTCGCTTGCGTCGGCGCAAGCGTTTTAATTAATGTCAAGACGGACGCCCTCTCTGCCCTGTTCGGCAACTTCTGCTTTTGACATGCTAGGAGATCCGCTTTCCGGTAACTCCATCACAATCTCAATGGGCGAGACCTCTGTAAGTGCATCGTCCGATGCTGTGACTACCTTATCCGATGGTAGAGAGGTTTCCTCCGTTGGTGAATGCGGGGCAGTTCCCTCTGTTACAACAGCAGATACATCTGCCACGTACGAACTACCTTCCTCTGTGCCGCACTGGCAGGGCTGCTCTACAGCGACGCATTCTACACCTGTGTCACGATCTTCCGACCCTTCATTATTTTCGAGCCACTCTAAAATGTCGGCTTTAAACTGGTAGGGAAAATCGTAAAACGATGGCGTGCTCTTCTCTCGCAGGTACCTTTGGCGAAGGTCCAGCGGTGACACGTTATACCTCGTCAGTAAGAAGCTTTTCAGCTCATCGTAGTCCGCCAAGCCGCCGTCCAACAGGCGCTTGACAACGTCATACGCTTCGCTGGAAAGCACGGCTACCAACTTCTGCGCCAAACCATTCCGCTCAACGCGCTTTCTCTCGCAGACGCGCTGGAACTTCGCCAAATATTTCGCCATATCTTCGGCGATCACGAAGGGCCGTGGCCTGTCTCTCGGCTGCCGGCTATAAGTCCATTCAGAACGGATAATGTTTCATTTCTCTCGAAAATCATCTCATGCGCTTCAAGCTCAAGGCCCCTCCGTTTCCTAGCACGCCGTTTTGTCTGAAGCTGCCTCCGTTCTTTGATCTCATCCCAGGCCTCATTGGTTTCCTCAGCCGTTACATTACAGCCGTTACGTTACATTACCATACAGATTCCTTGAAGCATGGAAATGTAATCTTCATACCCAAACCAGGCAAACGACTCGAGCTGGGCAACCTCCCGCCCATCTCGCTCACGTGTTGAGTGGGAAAGGTTATGGAGCACGTAATTCTACAGACTTCACGCCCACGTAGACAAGGACGACCTCCTACCCCCACTAGGATTGGTTTCCTGGCCGGGCTTTCCCCCAAGGACATCATGTAGCAGACACACCACTACCTACTTGACCCGGGTCCCATCCGGGCCACATGCACCATCATCGGCCTCGATCTCAGTAAAGCGTTCGGCAACGTGTCGCACGCATCTTTACTGACCAACCTCTCCCAGATAAATGTAGGCACCCGCGCCAACTATATTGCCCACTTTCTCCACAACCACACGGCAGAACTCCACTTTGGAGACCTCGGCGGCTACAAAGTCACCATGGGCACCCAGTGGACACCACAGGGAGCAGTCTTGTCCATGGTACCTTGTCCCGAGCATTCGCATTGCTCGCCCAGAACGCCGGCGCGCCTCCCACTCGGCTCGCCTAGAACGCCGGCGTCCCGCTCGGCTGGCCGGGAACGCAACAGCGCGAAGCGGCGAATGCTTTGAGAGAGGCCCAAGACAAGACCGAGAGACGCCGACGAAACGAGACGCGACGGAAAAGCCCTCCAAACTCTGCAGATCCGCCGGACCTCCTACGTATCAACGATCGTTGTCTTACTGCAGTATTAGTAACTTCTTGTATTCTTGTATCCTTAAATAAACCAGTTGGCTTTATTCGACAAGAATCCGGCCACTTCCTGCTAACAATATTGCCCATATCAAACGCTTACTATACGCCGACGATATCACTTTCTAGTCCAAATCTGGCTCGGACGGGGAGATACAAGATTCACTCCAGCAGGCAAGCAATCGACACCGTCCACGATCATGCGCAGGCAATCGGTGTTGTTTCCTCGCCCACCAAACCCGAACCATTGGTCATCCGGGATAAGCGTGGTCGCCGACCAGTCCCCGACCCCCATGAGTCGATCACGCTCCACATCGACACCCACCTCATACCTCCCGTGCAGACCATCCGCGTGTTAGTTATGCTGGAGCAGAACAACACGCAGAACTTGGTAGCCATCCAACGCCTCCGTACCACCGCCTACCAGATCAAAGGCCTCATCGGCCACAACGCCACTCGCCGCATGAGCCATGCGGGAGACCGACCTCTGCCGCCTCACAGAAGCCTTCCTTCTAAGTAGGATTGTCAGTTCTTACCTCTATTACCACCTGCCCTGCAAAGATGAAGAGGCGGTAAATAACGTCATCCTCTCGGCGTACAAGACGGCAATGACACTACCCACATTGCCTGCATGCAGCGTCTGCTCCAACTCGGAGATACACACCCTCACAGAGATTATCGAAGCCCACAATACTGCCCACATACACCGCCTTTCTCGCACGAAATATCGTCCTTACATTTTCGACAATCTTAACATCAACCCTATAGGTGACATCCACCACACTCCTCCCCTTCCAACTGGACCCTTTAGTCGGCTGATTGTCAATCCCATCTCCAAGAACACGTTGATCGGCCGCCACGATACGCACCGTCAACTCAAGGCGCAGGCTCTGGACAACACGTACTCCACCGACGAGCACGCCATGTACGTGGACGCGGCGAAGTGCGACTCGAACACATGCGTCGCCTGCGTAGCCACTCCGACCACCACCCTTATAAACGCCGCCACATTGCACAAGCACTCTCCCACCGCTGCCGCAGATTTTGCGATCGCGCTCTCCATCGCAGATCCCCGTACGCGCACGATTCTCAGTGACTCTAAACGAGGCATTCAAAATTTCTCGACGAACTCAATTTGTCTCCCTGCCGCACACGTGATCCGCGCACGCACTCTTGACCACGCTGTAAGCTTAGTGTGGGCACCTGCGCAGTCGGGGAACTCCGGGAACGAAGGGGTGGACCGTTTTGCCCGAGGTTTAACCAACCGGGCAGCCGGCTCTTTGAACCCGGATGTATCTCGCCGAGAACCCCTATCCTATGCGGCAGTCACCAACGTTTACAAGGACACAAGACTCGTTTCCCACCTCCCCACCCCGACCACGACCGAGCGCAAGCCACCATGCTTCGAAAACTGCAGACCAATTCTATTCACGGTCCTTCTACACTATACCTCATCACTGACGGGGAATCCGACACCGTTTGTCCTAACTCCGACCATGGAGCGTTCGCCACTCAGGCACACATACTCTGGAGATGCGAGGGTAACCCGCCTCACAAACGTTATTGCCAGCTCCCTCCTCCGACGGTTTGGTACAACTTCTCGCAACACCACACAAGAATACACAACTCGGACTCCTCTCGCGTGCTCAAGACGTTGACCCCCCCCCCCCCCCCCCCCACTGGTAGGCAACACTCAGTCCACCTGCCCTAACT
The DNA here is from genome assembly GCF_055824585.1 of Amblyomma mixtum. NCBI lineage: Eukaryota > Metazoa > Arthropoda > Arachnida > Ixodida > Ixodidae > Amblyomma > Amblyomma mixtum. The sequence continues at coordinate 153,074,323 of NC_143013.1, read as the reverse complement.
CCCAACCCTCAAGTGGAAAATAAAGTTCTCTCTCTCCTCTGTGGAGCCATACGCCGTCGGCGTTCATTGTGTTCATTAACGTTAGCGTTGACAACGTTTTATGCTCCGATCATTCTAAGAAAAGGAAGTGGGCATGAATCGAACGTATAGATGCGTAGCATGATGAGAGAGAAATGTGCGCTCCATGCATTGACAACGTTGTTCAAGAAACGTGGCGCTGAAGCCATAGACTGTCGGCTTTCACTGTGTTCAGTGGTATGGGCGTTGACAATGTTTCCCACTTCGATCATTTTAAGAAAAGGAAGTACACATAACTAGCTCCATGGGTCTGTGGACGTCTGATTCGCGCTTGTACGTACGTGAGTGATGAGGGAGAGACGTGGGTGCCATGCGTTTGAGCTCATAACGGTGAGCGACTCTCGCGATCGACCATTAAGTGCCACGTACCAGGGTGGCAGCGTTAAGGGGCACTTTAATGTCGATATGGAGAAACAGGAATTTCTTACCACTTATGCGGGAGAACATCCCGTTCCTCTCGCTCGCGACGCATTCCACGGCTGTGCCAACCTCGTGAGATACATGCACAGCTCTCGTCTTTGAGAACCAGGCATTGTTGCAGCAAGTCGTGCATATATCCATCCATTTCTCCGAACACAAAGCGTCCTTCATGACAATCAAGAAAGTTTACTGGAGTGTTTCTTGAAGAAGGAAAATGTGTGAAAAATAACAATTTATCTGTAATTGTAAACGCATGCCTTGTACCCGCCTCAATCTATCGTAAAACTGAGACACCTGATCAGCTGCGCTGAAACTTCGCTTTAGGAAGTAACGTAATTGTAGGCGATTTTTTGTATCGCCAGCTGCACTAGCCTAGCAGAAGAGTCATTCGCGGTGCCTGCTGAAGGCCACTACTGCGCATGCGCCGTTACCAAGGATATCGGCACCAAAGACACTATGGCGGCGCCGCTGTGACTGTCAATCATAAGAAAAGGATCAGAAAATCGTGGTCTAGGTGGGAATCGAACCCTGGCCGCCGGCGTGAGAGACAGAACTACTGCTGCTCTTCCAAGAAACCTTTTTTTCTTTCATGGTGTTTATTCTATATGGTTATATACAGAGAGGATATATATGCACGCAAATCTATTTAGAGAGCACCTAGATAGGCGCTATGAGGTACAAACTTGATAGAAACATAACAGTACTAAAATCCGGCAAGGTCGTAGAACGCATCAGAAGACGAAGCCAGACCGAGGTCAGCTGACGGCACCATCCAGTGGAGCCCTGGAATAGGGACAACGGACCGTTGCGGATGGACTCATCTGACCGCACAAAAGCACTTGTGCTAGAGCTAAATAAAGTTATCCTACCCTATCCGGTACAAAGTCCATTTCTTCCCAAATGTCCGTACCTGGAGCGACATTCGACTAAAATGAATTTTGGGTATCTCAACGTTCCGGTCACGAAGGAGCGTTTTCCAAGGATATGAAGCCTAATCACAGAAATCATATCATAGGGTTCCGAGTCAGAATGGGAAACAACAAGGTAGCGCACTGAAGGAATATGGGAGAAAATCTTTCCCTAGCGTCCTCTGCAGCATATCCCAAAACAAAAACGCGTCTTTGCAGATTATAAAACAATGTTAATTTGTTTACAGGGACATCGCACAAGGGGCAGTTTAAAGAAGACACAAATTTTTTTCCTATCGAGCCTCGCGTTGAGAGGTAGAGTTTTGGTGTGTAATTTATAGAAAAATGTTTTGGTGCAAGAAGAAATTGGCGTTTTTCGCACTAGGTCCAAAACACCATGACACACAAGCCCAAGTAGACAACGATACAGTGGGCGGAGGAAAAGCGTCGTTGTGAAATCCTTGCAAAGATTTTTGTGCGAAACTGAATATAAGTACTCATTTGAAAATTGAACTATCAAGCCCTGCACGGAGGCATAAACTTCCTGCATAAAGCGTAGTAAACAGGGGCGTTCAGTAAAATTGGATGAAACTACTAATTTCCGAAGAAGAGTATTGAAGTTAACGTGCAAGAATGCTCTCATAATCGGACGGGAACAATTACGAAAAAAAAAGAAACGGGAAACAAACTCTCTGGCATAGCTACTGGTGATCTAGGCCAAGACCTATTGCGCAACCAGGCCTCAAAAACGTTATCACAGCCGCATGGGTTCAAATATGCAAATCAAATAAACGTCGCTAATATACGCTGGAAACGCTGTATGTAATGCCTGGCGCGGTGAAGGACCTGGAGTACGTTACAAATTCTTGTTGCCAGAAAGGTGTTTCAAGCTTGGGCTCGGCCAAAAATTGGAAACCTATGCGGGGCAAAAGTCTCGGCATAACGTTCAACGGTCGGAACTCGCTTTTTCCAGCAATGCGCACATGGTTTGAAGGCGTGATGTGGAACACAAAGATATTTAGGAGGCACACAAGACCATTCCATTTCGGGTGTGCAGGGGCGGAGTTGTGCCCCATGAACCAAGCAATTTTTTTGGAGCAATTTGTTTGAGCACCTGAAACGATGCCAAACCAATCTACCGTGGACACCACATCATACGTGCTGGGCTTGTCAATGCAGAAAAATGCAAGATCGTCAGCATATGCTAGCGAATTGACTTCATTACCCAAAACAGAGAACCCATGGATGTTACTGTTACGCAAAACGCGCAATCAAAGCGGTTCCAGGTAAAGACAAAAACGCAAAGGAGACATTGGACACCCTTCCTTCACGGAAGAGCGGATTGGTACGTGGTTCCAGAGCTGGCCATTAATAATTGATCGTGTTGAACAGCTGCAGTAGCAAAGTTGCACCCGCTATAGTACAGTCGACCACACGTTTGCTCGCTCTGGAAGTGAAAACAGAAACGAATGGCGAACACGGTATATGCTTTCGCAAGGTCGATCTGAACCACAGCAAGCTGCTCATGAGAACTGGAGTAATACTCGTATTCAAGAATGGTCCGCGCAGTGCGAACACTACTTTGAATGGAGTGGCCTCTCAAACCACACATCTGGTGAGATCCAATCAGTACCGACATTGCAAATTGCAGGCGATTTGATAACATGTTAGAAGAAATTTGTAATTCCCATTTGGAAATGGATTGAACCCATAATCAACGGAGCGCAGTTTTCCTTCATCAGTAGTTTTCGGAATAAGCACTGCGTGGCGTTTTGTAAATAATTGAGCAAGGGCTCCTATATCGAGCCCCGCCTTGAAGACCCACAGCAGGACAGGTGTGAGAATAGGTTTAAAAGCCTTGTAAAATTCGCCTGGAATACTCTCAGGACCAGGCAGTTTAAAGACAGGTAATTGATCAATTGCGTGTTCTACCTCTTCCTGCGTGGAAGAGCCGCTAATAACAGAACAATCGTCACCTGATAAAGGGCTCGCTAAGGTGCGGAAGCGAGACAAAATTTCCTAATCATGCGCATCAGAAGAAGCACTTAACAAGACTGTATAATAATCCACAAATACGGACATCACCTCTTTATACTGGCCACTAGTTGGTCATTGGACATCATTCACGAAATAAACTTTGCACTCGCGAGACGGCGCTCATCAAGCAAAGCCTGTCGTGTCGGGTACCCACACTACAAATCACGCTTGGTACGAGATCGAACACGGGCACCCATGTAGCGTCCTGCATCAAATCATTATAACTTACTTTCAGGATTACCAAATTCATCTGCATATAAGCCAGATCCTTCGCATTACAATTCATACTGGTTGTACAAATTTTTCCTCAGTGTCTACTCCTGATATTTGCTGCAAAACGTCCTCAAGAAACCACTTTCTATAGCTGCAGCATGCACGTCCTGCTTAAACATTTCTCAAGCGGCGAACGGCATCTTGCTCGAGAAACAGGATTCCATTTGAGAGCGGACACAATTGACAAATTCTTAATCATTAATTGCTGATGAGTTCAGCGCCGAATTTGGCCTAAATTATGAACAATCACTGCCTCCGAGGCGAGGATCCACCATATAGTGATCAGAGAATGAAACTGGTATAGTGTCACAGACCAATCCTCGCGAGACAAGTGCGAAAGATGCATAAATTTGATTTAGGCGAGCGTGAGAATGGCCCTGAATGCGTGTGAATAAGCGGGAACCAGGACATGAAGATGCGGTATCAATGGGCCCACCATCTTTCGTAACAAGAGAAAAAATACACCGCTCCTATCTCTGGGTGTATCAGGACCACCATGATCAACTGGGTCGCACACACAATTAAAGTCACCCATTAGCACAACGTGCCAGTCACAGTCCAGTAAGCTGGCTATGCATTCAAAAAGACTAATGCGCTGTGGTACAGTAAAAAATGCATAGACATTAATTAGTCGCCTTGGCTTTCCATAGAGTAGAAAATCGCAGCATAGCAACCGGCCCTCATTATCGACATTGTAGGTGAAGCCCTAAGAAGGAAGTGTCTAGCGCAGAAACGAACAGCAACCCGCCGAAAAGCTCAAAGCATGTATCTTCCTCACCTCGGTATCTTCCTTAATTTCAATTTTCGTCTGCTGGACGGCGATAACATCAAGGTGCCTGCTGCAGAAGAAGCGGCGGAGTTGCATCTGCCTCTGTCGAGACCTGCGGTAACGTACATTCAGGTAGGCGGCTTTGCCGTCTACCGACAGGCACATGTAACAGTAGTATTCGCCAAGCCACTGGCATTATGAAGCGAAATAAAGGCGTGGATAGTGAATGCACAGTTCTTAAAAAAACAGTTTCGAGATCTGTATTAAAGCAGAGCCCTCTAGGCTATGAGTACCTCAGTCTAGGCGGCTCTGATTAAGGCCTACATGAGTAATTATGAGCATGTTAATTACAGTTCTCGCAATCAAGCGAGTACCAAATTGCCTCCGATTCCGATAAGTTTCCTCCGTGCTTGTTGAGTACTGGAGGTGCCATCATGCGGCACAAGCTGAAAACCCCTCTCGCAATGTACGGCGCTGGCCCAGCTGATGGCGGACCAGGCAAAGCTTCCGCGCCGCGTGAAAACGAAGCAACGACGGCTAAGCGGACCCGCCTCCGTGGCTCAGTCGTTAAATCACTCGTCTACCGAGCCGGAGTACCCGGGTTCGAACCCGACCGCAACGGCCGCGTTTCGATGGAGGCGGAACACAAAAGGTGCCCATACGCTGTGCGATGTCAGTGCACGTTAAAGATCGCCGGGTGGTCGTATTTATTCCGGAGCCCTCCACTACGCAACCTCTTCCTTTCTTGCTTTCTTTTGAAGCGAAAAGCTTCACTAGGCTCGTCAACACCGCGCTTCGCCTGAGTCACCCCTGGGCGCCGCCGCGGCGCGCCACGTCGCCAATTCTCCTCCTCGCCACTATTTTACCCCTCGCCGCTGCCGCGCGGTCGCCGCCGCCGTACCAAGAGGAGAAGGCTCTTTCGTAAGGCGTCGCGAGAATGCGTGAGCGGCGGCGGCGGCCGTACAAGAGGCGCAGACATTCGCCATGGAAGAAGGAAAAGAAGACCCAGAAGTCGTAGCGAGGGAGTTGGCTCAAAAGCAGCGAGCATATGGAAAGTGCAAGGCTAGACAAGCGGCTGAAACACCAGAAACACGAGAGGCACGCCTTGCTAAACGGCGGCAAAAGGACGCTGAATTGCGGCGTTTCGCTGCGGCAGCTGAGAGTGGCCAGGTGAGCGAACACTGTACTTCGGGAGACGTCGAGCGGTTTAGAAGGAAATGAAAACGCCAGAGCTAAACGAGCATCTGTTTGACCTTTCGCCGCAGCTGTCCCCAGTGCGCATTTGAAAGGAGGGGTATATAAGGCGCGCTTGCCCATAGAACAGACGCAGACACTCGCCATGGAAGGAGAAGAAGCAACAGTCGGACGGCGAAAAAACACCAATCCTGAAGTGGTAGCTTGGGAGTTTGCTGAAAAGCAGCGAGACCTTTACGCTTCGAGATATCCAGGCTTAACCTTAGCTAAGCCATAGCCAATTTTTTCTTCCTTTCTTTTACTCCCACTTTCCTCTCTTCCCTTTCCTTACGGGTTGGTTGGCTGGTTGCGACTGAGAAAAGGATGGAAAGGAAAAGTGCACTGGCCTGCCAACTGGCTCAAACCGAGCCACCACCGCTGCCACGTGCAGATAGAAGAGTGTTGAAAGATAAGAGGACAGCGTAAAAAAGACAGCAAAGACGCGTGTCGGAACAACCGAGTCCGCCGGAACGGACGCTGGCTGTAAAAAAATGGCTGTGGCTTAGCTTGGTTAAGCCCAGTAATTGCGAAAGCAATATCCGTAGCTACCCCATGGTTGAGGTGGTAGTGTAGCTGGTGGTGGAGCTTGTGGTTAGACTTGTGGCGATGCATTGGTTATACAATCCAATCCAATTCAATCCAATCCCCAATCCAATCGAATTCAATACTATCCTCTCCTATCCTATCCTATCCTATCCTATCCTATCCAATCCAATCCGAAGTTGGCCCCTGGTTTTTGCGGCAGGCGGTATAGACCTCCTTCACCCCGCTACGTCACGGAGATGCGGTGGCGCTGATGTCAGTAGCGACTTTCGCGTGCTAGGCAAAACAGGTTGCGCCTGGCCGTGCCTACCGCAGCTGCTGCAGCTACCGGCGGCTGCATATCGTGGCTGCGCACTGTAGAAGCAGCATGTACTGACCAGCTGCGTCGCTCTTGGATACGCGTAGTATCATAAAACGAAAAATTAGATTAGCTTTAATAGTTTTCTCTGAAATAAATGCTGCAATAGGATATGAGCCGCGGTAGTAAAAGCGCGAAGTCTGGTTCTAGACCGGCGCTGCCTGTCAACGTACTTCATAGCACGGAAATTGCCGCGCTCATTCACCTGAACAACCGCACGGTCCACTTAAAATTGCGCGAGGAAAAGCATGTATGTAGCTGCGAACGTATTTATCACCCTGAGCTGGTGTGCACGGGCGCCGGCAGGGTCACTCTCCATCGATTAGTGCGTTATTTTGTTGATAGCACAGCATGTTTTAACGTGTGCAGAGGTTATACGAACGTCTAATGACGCATTTTAGGGCATTTAATGTATACTTCAAAATATTTCTTAACATGAACGACATAATTATTTCATTGTAGTAGATAAGTCTGGTAAGTTGTGACAATCTTGCGCGGTCGCGTTGGCATGCTTCCAACAGCGTACTTTCATTGCATCCTGCATGTGTCATAAGCTTCTACATGAAGTAGAACATGATCGCGAAGGCTGTTTGGAAAGAAGCAACCGCTGGCGGGATACGAACAGAGGCACGTAGCGAGATTGACAGGGGATGAGGCAATAAAAAGTGTTTTCTTTATTGATGTTTGAGATATGTAACCAAATTTGGTGCAAATATGAAATTGCTCTGTTAATTTCAGCATTGCGTTTTATTTTCAGCTATACCTGGTAAAGTTCTTGGATAATTATAATTAACACCCTCGTCAAGTCACTACGGGTCTTCAATAATTAAGTAGAAAATGCGTAAATTTTTTATGCCAGCACATTGCCAACGCCCTATTCTCTATGATGGCGGTATTCTTCTTTTTTTTTAGATTCGCAGTACCTTTCTTATCAAAAATGACTACCATACTACTGCTCCTGTAGCAAAAAAAAAAGTCGAGAGATTTATTGCACTCCTCAATGTCTCTGGAACCATTCGCGACAAATAGAATCATTCTATTTCCATTCGTTACAAATTTACGAAGGGGTGAGTGATGCCATTCAGAAAATGTGGTAGATCACAAAACAAACCTTTAAGTTTTTTTCCCTCGTTTATTGCCTCTTCGCTTTCGCTTTGGTCAAAGATATGCCGCACTGAAATGAACGAAGCCTCTGATCTCTCTTCTGCGTAGTGATACTACCATTGTGGTGCTCCGTCGTCGGAAACCCGCACGATTCGCGACGTGCCAGGACCGTCAGAAAGGCCATTACCTCACAATTTTTGACGACCACAGATCTAAAAACCGAAATTTTATGAGTTTCTACTGAATATTTTGCTATAATTTTAGTAACCAAACATGAGACCCAGCGCTCGAAGAAATATAATTTAATGAATCCAAACTTTTCACCAAATCGACCAGTTTAAGAAGGGGAGAAGCCAGCCTGGTGGTGCCTGATCTGACGGCTAAAAGGAGCGGCTACGCGAGACAGATGAGATCGGGACACGATGCACGCTGTCCCCACTTTTCGCACTGTGCGACACGTGTGTCAACAGACGATGAGCGCCCGTCGGCTCTGCCGAAAAAACGCCAGTGCTTCCCTCAGCACTGTCCCGAGGTAAAATCATTCTTGCTAGTTCAGTGCCATAAACTTATCATTTTATTGAATGCCTGGGGTAGAAACCAACTGCAGCGCTTTCTAGCCATAATACAATACACACCGTGTCGAAATACGCCGTACATGGCCAACGCGAGCCCGTGTACTTCGAGGAATACTAACTTGAAAGCATCAACCATTGTTATGATTCTCGGAAACTCAAAACGCGCATACAAGCCTTGAAAACCGGCGCTGCACGACCTCAACTCCACGCCACTCTCTGGCATCTTGCCTACCGCGAGCCCGTTCGCGACTGCAGCGCCACCTCGCTTGTTTGCAAATATGAAGGAGGTCTATAACGTCATAGCAGAGGTCAAGCTAAAGGTCAATCTTAGCTACCGCGGCCTCGCCACGCGAGGAGCTGAAAGTGAATGTTGTATTGCTTTCGCAATAAAAAAGAATAGATACACGGCCGCAGCCCGAAGGCTGCAGTTCAGGTGTCCGCCAGGATCTGGGTGACTGATACTGCGCCATTTCCTCTCCTGAAAAAACCAATTTCACAACGGCTATGCAGGTAGCGGAGACACCCGAAGAACGAGAGGAACGTCTCACGTAGAGACGCCACCAAGCTGCTGATAGGATAGGATAGGATAAACTTGATTATTGCGAAGCAATACTACTTTCACTTACAGCTCCTCGCGTGGCGAGGCCGCGGTAGCTACCATTGGCCTTGAGCGGCCCGCTTAGCGGTGTGACGTCACAGCCGCAAGAGCAGGGCTACAACTATTGCCGTCGCGAGGCGAGGCCGCGCGTGGTGGCTGCTGCCTAACTCCTGCGACCGCCGCGCGCGGCGCGGATTGGATTGGATTGGATTAGATTAGATTAGATTGGATTGGATTGGATTGTATAACCGATGTATCATCACAAGTCTAACCACAAGCACCACCACAAGCTACACTACCAGCTGAACCATGGCGTAGCTACGGATATTGCTTTCGCAAATACCGAGCTTAACCAAGCTAAGCCACAGCCATTTTTTTCCCCTATTCGAGGGCACCGCTGTGCTTGGCTCCTCGCTTGGAAAATAATGACGAGTTCTCTCTGGAGAACCGTGTTCCCACTGGAGAGCTAACTCTCCCACTGTTCCGCACTCGGATTTTGTATTCTATGGAAAGCCTCGTTTCTTTTGCATTCCCACGTGATATGATATAGGGTGGGTTTGGCCCCACACCATGGGCATATGTCCCTGTACTGATCCGGGTACATTTTGCTTAGTATATGTAAGTTCGCAAAGGTTCCCGTTTGCAGTTGCCGCCAGTATACTGCTTCTTGTTGATTTAAAAGGGTTTGTGGGGGAGGATACTTTGCCCTCATTCCTCTGTAGTAATTCAATATATCCGAATACTCCGGGGCTCCCCGGGAGAACTCCTCATGGGCCGCGTATTGAAGCGCTCGGTTCGTGCGCTCGCGAGCTATTTCGTCGGCCCTCTGGTTGCCCTCGATCCCAGTGTGTCCCGGTATCCAGAAAATAGTGTGTCTGAATGGTTCTTTGGGAAAGTCTGCGCGAAGAAGAATGCGAAGTGCTTTCCGACTGATTCTGCCTTTCATATAATTACGGCATGCCTCTTTGGAGTCTGTGAGTATTACCAGCTGCTGAACGACTACGGCGTGTCCCTATCGAAATGTTAGTGGATTGAAGTGCTATCGCTACATATACCGTTTTTTTTTACTGGTTTACTGGGGTTTAACGTCATAAAGAAACTCAGGCTATGAGAGACGCCGTATTGAACGGCTCCGGAAATTTCGACCACCTGGGGTTCTTTAACGTGCACTGACATCGCACAGTACACGGGCGTCTGCCGCCGCGGTCGGGATCGAGCCCGCGTATTTCGGGGCAGCAGCCAGGCGCCGTAAACACTGAGCCACCGCGGCGAGTATTGGAAAAATGCGTCGTAGTGACCCCAGAATGGTAGGGTCTCGAATTAGCTTAGAACTGAAGAGGAAAGAGAAAAAAAGTAATGGAACGGAAGCCCATTAACGAGGTAGTGGTAAGAAGGCAAGTACAGAAATTCAGGATACTATTGCAAAACAGATGATCGGTTCTAAATGAGGAAGACGGCCTGAATGCTCAGTCAATTAACGATAGTCTCACAGCTATGATTACGAAATTCGCCGTCGAAGTAAGCGGTAGGAAGGTTCGATAGGATGCGGAATGAATGAATGAATGAAAAACTTTATTGTATAAGGGTTCTTTCTCGCAGCATAGGTGGAGCCCTCAGTCCAGGGCCCCAGCGGCCTTTGCAGTCTTGCAAGCCCTGTCGATCAGCTTGAGCTGCTCTTCAGGCTCCGAGCTGGACAGCTCAGCCTCCCACTGCTTCGGTGTTGGTGTGTTGTTTATCGGCGCTGCCTGCATTTTCTGACAGGCCCATGTAACGTGGTAAAGCGTTGGGTGTTCACCGCATAGCGGGCATTTGTTGGCATATGTGGAAGGATAGATTTTGCTTAGTAAACTCAGATTGGGGTATGTATTAGTCTGTAGTTGTCTTCAGGCAACTGACTGCTCTCTACTAAGGTCTTTGTGAGGAGCAGGGTAGGTCCTACGGAGGGCTCGTTGGTGTTCTAAGATGGCTCCATACCGTCTAGTGACAGCGCCAGTTGCCCTTCGGTGCGCGCCTCCCGGTTGGCGTATGCTCGGGCCTTGGCGTCCGCACGTTGGTTCCCTTTGACAGCCTCATGGCCTGGTGTAAACGTGATGAAGCATCTCGTAAAAGTGATTGTCCTCGCCTTGAGTATGTGAATGACTGCAGTGGATATGCGTCCACTGCTGTATCTTCTGCACGCCTCTTGCGAGTCTGTAATGATGTGTGCATGGGGCTCGTCACTCTGCTGGGTGAAGGCGAGTGCAATTGCTGCTTCCAAAGCCTCGAGGATGTTGTTGATTTTTATCGAAGCGCAGTTGATTTCACTGAGCTGGTGATCCACAACGCTGGCTACCGAGCCGTATCGGTGTCTGTATGTTGTTGTGTCAACGTATATTACGTCTTTTGCCCCGGCGAAGCTTCTTTCGTGGAATTCAGATGTTGCCTTTCTTCTCGCCTTATATATATCTGGATGCATCTCTTCTGGAATCGGACTGACCTCAATGATCCTCCTGATTTCATTTGGAACGCTCGCTGTGCTATTCATTTCTTTCAAAGCGTCCCTCATGCCGAGCACCCGCAGCGTGTTTCGGCCTGTTGCGGACAGCTTCAGTCTTGTTTTCTGCGCGTGAAGGTGGGCCTGGATATGTTCTTGTACTGTGTTGTTTATGCCCATTTTAAGGAATTTCTCCGTCGAAGTGTTGACTGGCAGTCCGAGAGCGCATTTGTATGCTTTTCTAAGAATTGCCTCTAACTGCTCCTTTTCTTGCTTGAGCGGTGTTTGGTAGTGGACGCCGTATAAGATCCCACTCACCACGAGGGCCTATACTAGCCTAAATGTGTCTTCCTCCTTCATACCTCTTCTTCTGTTGGAAATTCTTGCGATCATCCTGATGATCTGTGCGGTGGTATTTGCTAGCTGTATGATCGTGTGATCAATACGACGGTTGCTTTGGATCCATATGCCGAGGATCCTAACTTTCTATACTTCCGGAACCTTCGTTTCCCCTGTGTAGATATCTATGGAGTTTTGCAGATCATGCCCTTGTGTGTAGACTCTGAGCACCTCGGATTTTTCAGGGGAGCATGCGAGTCCACAGTGTCGGGCGTATGTGTTGACCGTGTCTGCTGCGCGCTGAAGAAGCTCTTCTTTTTCTCCTAAGGATCCCCTTGTCACCCAGATTGTGATATCATCTGCGTAGATGGCATGTCTGATTCCTTCAATTTCTTCGAGCGCCCTTGCTAAACCAATCATTGCAGTATTAAAAAGCATAGGTGATAGCACATAGCGATGCGGACAGGCTATCTAAGAAGACAAACGATCTGATAAACAAACGCCAAAGCATGAAAGTGTCTAGACGTACAGGCAGAATAGAAAAGGCAAAGCTATCAAAGTTAATAAATAAGCGCCACTTAGCTTACAAAAGGAAGTCTAACATGGAGCGAATTGAGCATGCTGTAAAGAACGGAGGTAGCCTAAAAGTGGGGAACAGGAAATTAGGCATACGTAAAAATCAAATGTATGAGCTAACATACAGATAGGGCAATGCCGCTAGCAATATACACAAGATTGTTCAGTAGCCGAAGAGTTCTACACAGATCTATGCAGTAGCCAATGCAATGCAAGGTAACAGCAGATCTCTTGAAGAACGGAGGGGAGAATGTCGCCTTCATAGAAATCAGCCGCCGCGGCCGGGATCGCACCCGCTTCTTTCGGGTCAGCAGCCGAGCGCCGGAACCACTGAGCCATCGCGGCGGGGTCCTACATACACCAAGGCATAGCTGGGGAAATCTATTGCCAATTTTTGTAGCGTGAGCTATACAGGCCGAGGTTGAGCAGTTTCGTGTAGTTCCTGGAGAGCCGTGCTGCGCATGCGCGAGGAGCAGTGACGTCACACGGCCCCCTCTGGCGTTCCTCGCCATGCGTGCTCGCCTTACTTTCCTTGAAATGATCGGAGCGCAAGACGTTAACGCCAACGCCAGTGAACACAAAGAATGTCGACGGCCTATTGCTTCAGCGCAGCGTTTCTGGCACAACCTTGTGAATTCCTGCAGCCCACATCTCTCTCCCATTACCCCACGTACCTATAAGCATGATTCAGGCGTCCGCTGACCCAGGGTGCCATTATGCGCGCTTGCTTACCTTAAAATGGTCGCAGTGTAATACATTGTCAACGCCAACGCCAATGAACACGACAAACGCCGACGGCCCACGGCTTCAGCGCCGCGTTTCTGGCACAACGTTGTCAATGCCGACGCATGCAGCGCACACCTGCCACTACCGCCACCTAGCTTCCAGCACGGTTGAGGTGTCCACATTTCCAAGCAGGCAGGTGTCCACCGAGATGTGCACACCTCGCCCTCACCTAACGTTACCGATATCCTGGCACAGCAGAGCTAAGCAACTGCCTTTTTTTTTCTTTCCGACACAATGCGCTAGTATGGTTTGGGAACTACGAGGACTCCCTCACAACCTGGGAACGCTTTTTTTACAGAATTCCGACATTGTTTAAAGCTTGAACGCAATAGACCAATTACCGGGAGAAACATGCACAATCTACGCAGGGAGTCCCCAAGATATGTAAAACATAACTTTTGTATTTTAAATAGTAATGTAGAACAGTAATCGCCGATCCCGGCCGCGACGGCTCAATTTGGATGGAGGCTAAATTCTATAGGGCCGTGTACTGTGAGATGTCAGTGCACATTAAAGAACCCCAGGTGGTCGAAATTATTGCGGAGCCCTTCAATACGTCGTCCCTCATAGGATGGTGGTTGGTTTATTGGGTTTAACTTCCCAAAGCGACTAAGGCTATGAGAGACGCCGTAGAGGAGGGCTCCTGAAATTTTGACCACCTGGGGTTCTTTAACCTGCACTGACATAGCACAGTACACGGGCCTCTAGAAATTCTCCAAAGAAATTCCAGTCGCTTTGGGACGTGAAACCCTAATAAACCAAACCATCACCTTGATATAAAACATATGTTCAAGAAATAGAAAGTAGACTATCATCTGAAGGGAATTACAATCAATTATTAAAATTTTCTGAATGTGAAAGATGATCTGGGAGCCATCTCAGATGTCATCCGGTACGTCCGCACATTCGATATTAAGGACTCGTTGCATTACAACCAAATTTTGGTGGCTGGCCAATGTCCTGACTGTAGACACCGTTGCAGAGAGTTTTATAAACCTGTCATCGATAATCGGACAGATCATTCTCGAGGACCTCCAGCGATTGTTGTTTTTGTCGTTGCGACTGAAGGAAGAATGAAAAGAAAAGTGCACGGGCCTGCCCACTGGCTCGAGCTGTGTCACATTCGCTGCCACGAGCAGACAGAGAAGAGTTGAAAGATGGTAGAGAAAAGACTGAAAGAACAGACGCGCTTCGCAACAACCGCCAAATCGGCCTCGCCGGCTGTAACATTTACCCCCCTCTTCCTGCCCACCAAAGGGAATCAGAACAACCGTCCAAAGAAGGCACTCACAGTCCACCCAAAGAAACCTTACAACCGAAACACAGAACAATGGCCACCCCTCGCACCACTGAGGAAGGAATGTCCAGTGGCCACCACGGCTGCCCAGACACCTTTGGAGCAGGCCATGGAGACCGAGAGCCCAGAGCCGTCGGACAAATAAGATAAGAAAAACCACAGAATTTGGAACTCCGTGAACGCAGGACATCAGAATTTGGAACGCGATTTCGCACAACTTCAACCTCTTCGGGGGCCCAGTGATACCACGATAGACGCCGCCCAGCCACGGGCCGGTACATCAAAAGCCAGTGATTGCACAGCCCACATCCTGGAGACCCAGGAGACGCAGTCACTCCGGAACGCTACGCCCGAGGAAGAAGCCGGCCCTGCTGAAAAGGGTGAGTTGTCCGTCCAAGCAGCCTCCACTCCTACCTCTTATCCAACCGCTGACCCTCCCATTACAGCTCAAGAGGCGGTAAAACAGTACATACGTTCCGCTGAATTTCGATCAGAAATCATTAGCATAATCAACACTATAGCTGCTGAACAACTCGAAGTGATGCAGCAACAGCTCATACTAGCCCAGGCACAGTTGATACAGACCATGACTGACAGGATAGAAGCTACAAATAACACACGAGTGGAAAACATGAAGCTGCTATCAACAAGCTTTTCGAACTTGTACCTCATCAGAAATTGCCTAGCAAGCAGCGCGCAGATCAACCCGTGCCTGTCTTCATCCAGTACCTACAGACTAGCGACATGGCGCAGAACAATAGCACTCGAAAAGGTCGGCGGTGACACCAATCTACTACACCAACAGAAACATTTATATGACAATGGAATTGTCGCAGCATACGCTGAAAACAAGCACAACTAGCCGCATATATCGCAAACTCCCCAAATCCCCCCATGTCATTGCTCTGCAAGAGACGGAAACAAATCGCATTCATAACCACGGTTATCACACAGCAGCCCTTACTGCTCGTACAACAATCCTGACACTCGCATCCATGCAGGTGCTAGACCGCACACCGACAAACACGCCCGAAGCAAGGGCACTCAGTATACCGCGATAGAGCTCACCTCACCGGGGCACATATACGGCCTCACTATTCTTAACATATACAGCAATCCTAAACATAAAGGAAGAGTTATTCCGGGCATCCTGGTCTCGTTTCGTTCTTCCAAGCTCCTTGTGGTGGGTGATTTTATTGCACGTCATACGAACTGGGGATACACCTCGGATACCCCCAAAGGTAACCTCATTTCTACCGAAATGGCTGATTACAACCTTAGCCTGATCACAAAACCCACCGTACCCACTCGCATTGGCACAAGTATCACCCGCGACACCACACCCGATCTCACTTGAGCCGCAGCGAACATAACCGTTAAATCTCACACGGTGCTCCAAGACAGCCTTGGAAGTGACCACTTTCCAGTCTCCACTATTATTGCTTATGATTCTAAGATTTTCAACCCTCGTTCGCAGCTTCTTACTGACAGGGACAAATTGCGCTGATCCTACAAAACCCCGTAATGTCACTGACTGGACAGACCGTCTGGTGAAGGCCATCCAGTCGAACAGCAAAAGCATTAAAATACCCCTAAGGCACCGCAGGTTGATCCCCATCTGGCTCATCTATGGGAGGCCCTACAGGGACTTCTCAAACGCTGGCGTCACCAGCGACACAATCGCAAATTGAGACTTCGCACAGCCGGTCTCACTCGCGAGGTAGAAGAATACGCGAACACGCTAGCCCGCGCGAACTGGGCAACCTTTTGTAACGATCTAAAAGGTACATTAAGCACAAAACGCACGTGGTGCCTCCTACGCGCTCTCTTAGGTCCAACAACCACTAAATCTCAGACACAAGTATACACACAACGTCTAATATAACTAGAGCTCGAAAAAGGCGCCAACATAATTGGCCAACTACGGGACACTTATATACCCACACCCCTTCAGTCAGCAGTTCCACCAAATCTGCCTCCACCTAACCCAGAACTTGATGCCGACGTCACCTTAAACGAAGTCCACCGAGCACTCTTTAGTATTCGCCGCTCTACGGTGCCGGGGCCGGATGGCATAACGTACAAGGCACTACTGAATCTGGACGAACTCTCCCTCCAGGAACTAATGGAGCGCTTTAATAACCACTGGCAAGCTAGGATGCTCCCATCAGCTTGGACCCATGCCAGCATGCGATTTATACCCAAACTTGGCAAACCCCTCACCCTTCAAAATTTGCGCCCCATCTCTTTAACGAGCTGTGTCGGCAAGCTCTTCGAGCACGTCATTCTGAATCGCCTCCAACCGTCTCTAGAAACAATAGGGTTTCTCTCCAACGTTCAATTTGGCTTCCGCCCAAACATATTGGCGCAAGACGTACTTCTTGCCCTTAAACAGTCCCTCTTTTGCATCAAGCGCCCTACAGCCAGTACGCGAGCCATACTGGCCATGGATATTCATAAGGCTTTCGACACCATAAGCCATGACCATATCCTCACGACATTAGCCACGACGGGATGCGGCACCCGCATATGGCAATATATTCGGGCCTTCCTTCAGGGAAGCACGGCAGGACTCCACCTTGGGGACATTGCCTCCCAGCCTTTCCCCCTGCCTAGCCGGGGTACCCCACAAGGGGCGGTGCTTTCACCTTTACTTTTTAACATTGCCCTAGCGCCACTGGCAAAGGCCCTTGCTGCCATCCCAGGGATAAACACAGCCATATATGCAGATGATATAACCCTCTGGACAACGGGAGAATCCCTCGGAACAGCCCCGGCTATCCTCCAATCTGTCATAGATATCACCACTTCTCTTTTAGCAAACACAGGAATCCGTTGCTCTCCGAATAAATCGGAACTCCTGCAGCTAAAGCCCGTCCCGAGTGACCCCCAGATTGAACTGAACATGTACGGGAATCCAGTGCTCATTGTGCCTCAGGTAAAGATTCTCGGCCTTCTCATTAACAAAGCACTCGACGCTACCGCCACCCTTCAGCTCTTGCAAAGACAGACCAAACAGGTCGCTGCACTTTTCAGGCGGGTGGCAGCACACAATCATGGGCTCTCTGAACGCTAGACCCTTAATATGACAAATGCACTAATCATTAGCCGCATTACATACCACATCCCATACCACATCCTCACTCAGGGGCAAATATAACATGCACACATGCTAATACGCACGGCTGTCACCTCCGCCCTACGTCTTCCACGGACGGTTAGCACGAAACGTCTCCTGGCCACTTGTACCACAATACAGTGATCGAATTAATAGAGGCTCAACGCACCTTTCGCTCAGAAAGAGGTCAACGCCTAATGAAACAGCTACGTCTCAATCCACCCATTCCCACCCCAACAATCCTACACCTTACATAATTTCATTGCGCACTCAAGATCACATATATCAAAAGCCCCTACCGCGGAATATGAGCGCTAGTCTCCACCAGGGTAGGCGGCAGGCACGAGCGTGCTATTGCACGAAAATATACTGCAACCGCTCCGATATTCTTTCTGTAGACGCGGCAGGAAATTCGAAACCAGGATATTTCACGGCAGTCGCAGCCTATGAAGACGGCACAGCGGGGGCCGCCGCCATTATCCGGACTGCTTCGCCTGCAGAAGCGGAAAGAGCCGCCATCACATTTGCTCTGGCCCACTCCAGCATTGACAAAAGCGTAACCGAAATTTGAACAGATTCCCAGGCCGCGTGCCGCCACTACCTAAAAGGCGTGGCGACGCCGGCAACACATCCTATTCTTGCCACAGTCACCTCTCTCGACCGAACGGTTACTCTGTCGTTGGTCCCTGGCCAGGCCTTGATCACCGGTAATGAGCGTTTTCATTAGCTGGCCCGAGAACTCTCCTCCCGGACCCCGGATGATCAGGCACCCAACGCTGCGCAAGAATCCCCATGGGTCCTCTCTACATATCACCAAATCACCACATTTTACTAACTCAGCCGCATGACACTGCCACCACCACACAGTACCTTGTCGCCCTCATCCAGCGACACATGGCGACAATTGCAGACAGGCTGTTTTGTTTCCCCCCACCGTCTCTCATGCTTTCACACCACATTTCCTCCTGAATGTACCACCTGTGGCGTGCCCAGGTCCACACATTTCCACTTCCTTTGGGAATGTCCTTCCCCAAAGGCAGTACCCCCATCCCCAATCCCACTCATTCTTCCTGGGAGGCTGCTTTAAGGACCGCTCAGCCCGCCGGCCAGAAATGGCTGGTGGATCGGGCTTCACGTGAAGCACAAGCCCGTTAACTGGACCAGTAGGGGACCACCCTGGATGATTTTTGTGCGTGTGTGTGTTTAATAAAGTTGTTTCCATCCATCCCCTCTGCCTTCCAGCGGTTCGAACCCGATGCAAGGTGTCCACTATTCCTACCCTTTGGCGTTGTTCTTTTTTAGCGAGAGGTACACTACCCACATTCTCGCATTTCACCATGTGTCTGGAAGGACAGTTGTGCGCACGCGCGAGGAGCCGAGTGACGCAATAGCACAGAGCTGGTTGTTTCGCGCCGCGCGCCTCGCAGCTTGTGATCGCGGAGCAGACGCCACTCGCCTCACGAGTTGTGGGCATGCGCGAGAAGCCGAGTGACGTCACAGCTTGTGTGCCTTACTGCGCATGCGCAAGGGCAGGGAACGCACTGTGGTGTGAGTATAAGAGTTATGAAATGCAGGGTATTCGCTCCGGTTACAACCGGCGTCGTCGCTTCGGCGGACGGGGTTGTTGCGACGCGCATCTGTTCTTTCAATCTTTCCACTCACATCTTTCAACTCTCCTCTGCCTGCAGGTGGCAGACATTGTTGCTCAGCTGAGCCAGTAGGCAGGCCCGTGCACTTTCCTTTTCATTATTACTTCAGTCGCAACAGCAACACGGGTCTTCGCTTTGGCGGACGCGGTTGTTGCGACGCGCATCGGTTTTTTCTCTCTTTCCTCTCATATCTGTAGAGTCCTCTATCTGCACGTGGCAGCGGTGCTGGGTCAGCTCGAGCCAGGACGCAGGTTCGTGCAATTTCTTTTCATCCTTCTCTAAGTTGCAACAACAACAAGAGCGGAGAGCTATTGCCATGGAGAACGCAGGCGTTCAGCGGCTTCGCAAACACGATAAGCTCAACTCCTCCGAGCCTGAGGTTGTAGCCTGGGAGCTGGCTGTCGCGAAAAGGAAGACCGATGGGTGCAAGGAGAAGAGGGCAGAGAAAACGCCTGAGGAGCGAGAGGAGGGCCTAGCCAAGGGGCGAAATCAGGTGCGGAGCGGTTGCAGCGTCGCGCTTTGGCCCAGCTGAGTGATTCTGCGCAATTTTTTCAATATGCATAAGAACCAACTATCCAAAATTTCTGCTCTCCAGCTGGGTGAGCCTTCTTCCGAGGACGTGAAGTCTCGCCGCATGACCGACTACGTGATCTGACTAACTGAATGTAACCAGGGGGAACTAAAGCTCTTGCTACTATATCCTGACATAGCTGTGCTAAGCCACTGCGCAATTTTTATTTCGAGGGGCTCCCTCCATACTATTCTCGATGCTTGGCGTTAGTTGAATGAATATGCCTCTCAATAGCGCCTTCCCTGATCTAACGTCAAAGCACTATGGCCATGGTCATCCTTCTACTACCACTAAATCACGGGTGACTTCCAATCGCACTATAAAGAGGAGTATAAGTACCGCTCGCGAGAACCTCCCCATTCTTCCCGGCTCCGTGCCAGAAGCCTACAGACGTGTTTGGGTACGCAGTGCGCCCTACCAATTCGGACGGACGGACGGACGGACGGACGGACGGATGGATGGATGGATGGATGGAAAACTTTATTATGGGAGCGAATTTGGACCGTGCAAGGTCTCAGGGCCACCGCACAGCCCTCACATTACGGGCATGTGTCCAGACCACGTAGGGCCATGACACTGGCACCCCGGTTCACACAGCGAAGTTGCATGCCCAGGTCCTGCGACGCAAGGAGGGCCTCCCATTCCTCCCATGTACCGATGGTGGGCTGTCCCTGCGCGGGAGGATCGGCAGGGCAGCCGAAGAGGATGTGGTCCAGGGTGGCGTGCTGTTCCCCGCAGAGAGTGCACTCTGGGGAAACATGGCGGAAGTAGGATAGACGCTGAGGGGTAGGAAGAGTTCGGGTCTGCAGTCGCCTCCAGAGGATTTGTTGGGAGTGGGATAGGCGGAGTCTTCTAGGTAACTTTTTATTCGTACCACCGCTCCTGTGTGTCACCGCTGCGGGAGTGGGAGGCACATCACACGCTACAGTCGCCCCGTCAAAGCTGCACCTCCAAGTAGTCTTTTTAGGAATCTCCTTCTCAGTGGCCCTCGACCTATCCCCGGAACAATGGAGGACAACGCCGTAGTCCGGTTTCCAAACAGTTTCTTCCTTCGGAGCCTTCCTTCCGTGCGCGCCGGTCTTCCTCAAAGGCAGAGTCATTCCCTATCGCGTTCACTGAAGAAAACTCGACGCGGCTGCTAGAGAGTGTGCGCTGGATTTGGGAAATCACTGCCTCGATTATTAATTTCAGCATATGGTTTATTTGCTTGTGGACGGTTTGGCCACAGATGTTAAAAACCCATAAACTCAACTGCATGATGGTCTCGCAGATCGCATACTAAGATTGTTTGTAGCAAAATCTGTAACTGATAATAGGTCGAAGTAATAGGGGTGGTGCTGGTATGTCGTGCTCCCTGCCGTACGACGGGGTGAGGTTTTTCTGGTCCCGCGTGGGTTAATTCATCTTCCAGCATATCGATCTCTACGTCCCTCAGTTGTAAACATGACTTCTTTATCTCATTTTTAGACACAAGAAATTGTTTTAAACGCGATAAGAAGTTGATTTTTCGGCGTCATGGCTTAGATTGTGTTGATTAACTTGATTTAGAACAACTTCAATTTGTGCTAGATTGTACATAGTAATTCAGAAACCAAACTGCAGCACCTACAAAGACAAACGCTGCGGAACACGGACACAGGACCAGCGCTAATTTTATCTCACTTCATTCGCTGAGAAACCAGCGAATATAACAAGAACCAACGTATGCACTGAAGGAAGGCCACGCACAACCAAAAAAACCCTACAATATACGAAATATCGCTCCTAAAAAAGGGTTACAGACGTATCACTAACAGAATATCTTCCTGTCTTAAGCAGACAGCTTCGAAAACCTCCAGTGCTTACTATCTTAGCTCCAGGCCAGAATCCTTATTTCATGAAGCCTTGGTTCAGACTTCCTTCGGGGCGAGCATTTTTCCCTTGACGAACGTTTTGTCGCTCAGTGACACACATTGAATTCTGTACAGTGTTACCAATGATGCGCGACTCCTAGTTCTTCTAGCGACCGCACGTGTTCAGCTCCACGATCATTCATGCATCACCCTATTTGGCCCGCATAGGCTTTAACGCAGGTCTGAGTTATCTCGTACACCACATCGGCCGCCCTCGTGGCTCAGTGGTTAAGCATTCGGCTGCTGACACGAAAGACGCGGGTTCGATCCCGGCCGTGGTGGTGGAATTTCGATGTAGGGGAAATTCTAGAGGCCCTTGCGCAGTGCGTTGCCAGTGCTCGTTAAAGAACACCATGCGGTCGAAATTTACGGAGCCCTTCACTACGGCGTCCCTCATTACATGAGTAACTTTGTGACGTTAACCCCTCATGAATGAAACTAAAGCAACCCTAAATCACACCGGTGCAGCATTGCACAAAAGGTTCGCCATGATTTTTTTATATCAGCCATTCTTCGCACCACGGCTCGCGACGCGCATGCAGAGCTCTGCAAGCTTTAGAGGAGGCGAGAACGGGACTTGGGTCGCCATTTTTATTCACCGCTCTTTTTACATTGTGGGCGATCTTGTGGACATAAGAAGCTACTTCTGGTTTCACAGCTGCCTGTCCTTGCTCACACGGCTTTTCTAACATGGCACCTTTCCTCTTTTTTTTGGAACGCGTCAGCAATGATGATGGTGATGATGATGGAAACCTTTATTTAGGACAAAGGAGTTTTGGACACGTCGGTCCTTGGGCCCCCGCACGGCCCCACTACACTCAAACGTTCTTGTACCGGAGGCTCATAGCGCTGGCAGCCTGGCATGTGGCTATGCTTGCTTGGCCGAGTCCTTGGAGCGCAGTAGGCTCTCCCAAGTGTTCAGGTGCTCCAGGCCCCGCGGGGGAGGATCCGCCGAGCGGAGGAAAAGATATGGTCGAGAGTGGCTTTGGGGTGGTGGCAGAGAGTACAGGAAGGGTTTCTGTGGACTTGGTGATATCGCGAGCGTATATAAGGGGAGGGCAAAGTGCTTGTTTGGAGCCGCCTCCTAAGTGTCTGTTGGTAATTGTCGAGGGAGGGAGGAAGTGGGGGGTAGAGCCCAGCTCTGATGACAGAGCATTGGAGCCACCGCAAGCCGTTCTACTTGCTTTTGAAAACTCGCCTGCATAACATGGTGACACAATTTCACGAGAGCAGACTGGAGGCAAAGTCTACTAATGGCGCGCTTTACTGTTTTCGAATGAGCCGACACAACATCTCCTTCCGTGCTCGAGGTGCTGACGCGGACTCTCTCTCTCGGTATCTTACTACTACGATTGAATGTGCCGTGAGCAACTTTGACCGCCAAATCGCTTCCGTGTTACCGAAATTCCCTGATGCTCTCACGTTCGGGGATGAGCAACGAAAGGACCAGCCTCTCAAACTGTGGATGCCACTGCAGCGCCCAGAACATTGTGTGTAGCACATGGTACTTGGTACAGGAGGGTATATTCTGCCAGTGGTGTTTAGTTCATTCTGATGGTGCCGGAGAGTTAACACCCCTCTGCTTTGCTGTCATGAATGACGACTGCACTACAGGAGACCTGGAATCTGAGCAGACACTCTACCACACCCACGAATGTTTACACTAACCATGGAAGCGCGGCATGCGAGAGAAGTATGCTGAAGCTGTGCCTGCTGCACCAGTCACAAACGCTCCACAGGTACTGCTTCTGGCGCACTCCATACTGTGATGCCTCCCCGATCTCCTTTTGAGTAGATAGGGGTAAACACCTGGGGTCCTTTTCCCGTGTCTCATATTGTGAACCGCTCGATCGTCGCCAGTACAGATTACCTCTCATGTTACTGTGATACAGCTGATGTCGTCTCGAATGCTGCATATCAGGTCTCCATGCCTCCGCTGCAACCTTCTATCCTAGGAACTATGGCTCTGATCAAAACGGCCTTGACTGTGGTTTGTCTTTTACGTTGTACGCGTACTACTCCGCTTCACACAAAACAGGTTACAGTCCGTTCTTCCTCCTCTATGCCCGCTTTCCTCTGCAGGGATCGCTGTAATTCTCTTGTTTTTCCCAGACAACTAGCCCGGGAGATCTGAAATTTTATGCGATGTTGACGAAGCCCGCGGGATCGCCCACCTGAGAAGTCTCGCCTCACAGAGCATTCTAACTCCCGCTACCTCCTACCTCCCTGACGAGTTCGTCTGGCTTCGGCGTCCATTCAGGAAGTGTGGCTTAAGCCGCAAAATCAAACACACTAGATAGGCGGGCGAATTGGTGTTGGCCGCAGTGTTTATTATAAAACTTGTATTTATCAGGATGAATGTCCACGAGGATCGTTCTTCTCTCTAGTTTAGAATGATGGGTTTTATTATGATATGTGATGACTGAGTCCAGCATGAAATTTAGGCCGAGCCGAGAAATTTTTGAAGCGTTTAGCGTTTCCAATGATAAAAAAAAACTGCGTCAGCAGCCCTTCTGTGGGACTACGCAAAAAGAAATAGATTACCTGAAGGCAAACGGGCGGATTCAGCCAGGTAGGCGACAAGTAGTAGGTGCGCCGATGTAGCAAACATGAGTGGCATGGCAGAGGCGCCTGCTGCATTTTTTTATGGATTTATCTGGTCACGGATTACTCTTACTTGCGGCCCCCTTTGTATATTATAGCCGTTTGTGAAAAAAACCTGAGTTGAAGTCCGGCGTTCGTCCTGTCTCGTCTCCCTTCGTCCCTGTCTTTTTAGCCGCTGGAATGTCTCACAGTAGTACTACCAACCAACTAGCCCAACTTTCTACGCTTAATGTCACTAATCGGCTGCTACACGGGAACATGTAATGTCATTACATTTGAATGACATTGGCCACCGAATGAGGAAGGGGAACACACTCGCGTTTGATCTCGAACAGAATGCGTACTCTGGACACCTGATATGCAGCAGAAACAAGCGAGGCGAAAAAATATCGTGCACATTACGAAACTTAGAAACTGCGTTTATTTAGTCCTGCTAAAAAAAGTTAATGTTGGTGTGAATCTGTTAACACTACAGGCTGTTGCGGATATCTATTGCTCTCGTTCTCAGCAGCAGCCAACAGCAGCGGCCTAGCGTGAAGCAGGGACTTTCCCGCGACTGTCGGTCATTTTGGGTTGCGTGTTTCTTCCTGGTTGGCGTGCCATGTTCGTTAACTTAGATGTACTTAAAGACGTAACAGAGCAGTTTACCCTTTGGAAGTCATTTCCAAGCTCCGCGCGTATCTGTGCACTGGCATGTCAGCAATTTCGTTTGTTTCCATTTATCTGATTTGTGGCTGATTTTGTACTTGACTTGGCCTTTGATGACTAAAATGGCGCACAATGGCCGGAAATAATATTTTAAACTTATAATACTGCACCAAAATGTTCTCAATCGCTTTGAAACACTGCACAACAATTTCAAACATCTTTTATGCGCGCTGATGTCTTTCAGATGTACTTTTTTTCGTTGATCGTGAATGCCATCATTTTCTAATGACTATTTTTTCCGTCTAGCTCCGAAAAAGACAGAATGACATTCGATGCATCGAATGCCATTAGGTTCGAATGACATCAAATTTGCTAGTGTGACGGGGGTATCACTCCGTTCACTGGAAAAGCGGCTTATGGTGTTTAATGTTCCTATGCGACTCAGGTTATGACGAACGCCGTAGTGAAAGGCTCCGGAAATTTCGACCACCGGGAGTTCTTTAACGTGCGCCGACATCGCACAATACATGGGCTCGCAGAATATCGCCCCCATTGAAATTCGACCACCGTGGACGGGATTGAACCCACGTGTTTTGGGTCAGAAGCAGAGTGCCTTATCTACTAAGCCACCGCGGCAGTCTAAGGCCAGGGTGCCGCTGTCACGTGTCCGCCTGCCAGTTTGTCGCAATGGACGAAGCGAACCGGTTGGAGCCGACGTCTTCTCGCAGGCGGCGGGCACACGTTGCCAACCGGGCGAGGAATTTAGCAATCAAC
Organism: Amblyomma mixtum; assembly: GCF_055824585.1. NCBI lineage: Eukaryota > Metazoa > Arthropoda > Arachnida > Ixodida > Ixodidae > Amblyomma > Amblyomma mixtum. The sequence continues at coordinate 153,048,700 of NC_143013.1, read as the reverse complement.
TCAGAGCGTAAACGCGCTAAACGGGAAGCCAAAACCGACGAGGAGCTGGAGTTGGAAAGCAAAGGAAAGGCCCATAACAGCCCCCCTCGGACAGCAGACATCTCAGTTACGCTTGAAGCTACGAAGCAACATGCCTGTAGTGACAAATGTGCGCTGCATGCGTTCAAATCGACAACGTCGTGTCAGAAACATTGCACTGAAGCTATGGGCATTCGGTGATCATTGCATTCATGGGCGTTAGCGTTGTCAACGTTCTAGATTCCGATGGTTTTGAGGAAAGGAAGTTCGCATACCACTCTGCATGGGTCAGTGGACGCCTCATTCGCGCATCGAGGTACGTGGCGGTGGTCAGAGAGATATGTGGGCGTCATGCGTTAGCACCGAAAACGTAATTGCTGACACGCGGCACAGCAGCAATAGGCCGCAGCGTGACTTTACGCTGGCTATGAAGCGTGACTTCGGCTTCCTTAACCAAGGTTAGCTAAGTCGCAGCAATTTTTTTGCTCTGAGGAAGTGTTATATCCCGCCAGGGTTCCCTCTGGGCGCCAGGCAACGATAACGAAGCGTACACGCGTTGCCCAATCTTCCCGACGCAGCCTACGACACGCTACTCAAATGCATCAATAGCATTTGGGACAGACTCCTTTCCCTTTCGACTGGAAGTCAGCCCTCGTGGCCTTCATTCCGAAGGCTTGAAAACCTATTGATGTGGAGAACCTTCGCCCCATCTCGTTCACGTCTTCTGTAGCAAGCTGATGGAGACGATGGTGCGCGACAGACTCTCCGATGTTCTTCAAACACAACACATTTTCGCGGACACCATGTTCGGTTTTCGCTCGCACAGGTCAGCACAGGATATACTTGTGCAGCTACACCACGGCATCTTAGATCGTGTCTAATGTCCCCATCACGACAAGGTGGTCCTGGCTTTGGATCTTAAAGGCGCAGTCGGTAACGTCGTACACGAAGTAATCCTAGACCACCTCCGTAACACCCCACTGTGGCCACAAATAATTCCATTACATCAGACAATTTCTTAAAGACCGTCAAGCCAATATACGGAACGAACATGCAGAACATGGGCCATGCACCATCGGCCCGAGGATAGCACCTCAAGGCACGATCCTGTCTACCCTTTTCTTCAATTTGGCAATGCTCCATCTTCCCTCTAAATTGTCTTCCTTGCCCGGGATACATAACGCTCTTTATGCGGATGACATTACAATTTGGGCCACACAAGGTAACCTGGGCCACATGGAATACTGTCAGCAAGCAGCGGCGACCCTAGTCGACGACTACGCGGCCTACTGCGGTCTCCAGGGCCGCGAAGCTAAATCGGAATTAAAGCACGTACGTCCCTCCCTCGGCACACAACTCCGCTTCACTTCAGTCTCCCCTCGGACCGATCCAGGAGGCCGAGGAGATCCGTGTCCTTGGGCTCTGCGTACACCGCCAACGCACGGTCGACACCACCCTGTCCAAACATCGCACGGTGGGAGACCAGGTGGGCCGCATGGTCCGCCGGATCTCCAACAAGCGGGGCGGATCACGAAGCAAGGATGCACTGCGGCTTGCCCATGTTTTCGTAATGAGTAGAATCCTCTACTCAACTTCCTACTTGCAAACCTACGCAAACAGAATAATGACCATCTGGCGGTCATCCACGGGAAAGTCATCAAGCAGGCTCCCGGTCGCCATGTCGAACGAGAGACTTCGGGCCTTGGGCATGGTGAACACATTCCGGGAGCTTTGAGAAGCCTGCTTAGTCAACCTATACATGCGTCTTGCACAGACCACATCCGGTCGCCGCCTTTTGGACCGGCTATACATCAAACACGACTACCACATTGAGGAAAGGGAGCGAGTGCCAAAACCCTGGAGACCCGCCCTCCGTATCCGACCCAACCGCCGCTACATGTCCACAGAAGACCATAGCGGTCGTCGCCACACGCGCGGAAGCCTTGTCGTGATACTATTGTAATCACAAACACGTGTACTATGCAGACGTTGCCGTCCCACACAAAGGGGGGTGATACACGGCCGCAGTCGTACACAAACAAAAAAACAATTGATGGATTAACTTTCACAGCGTACAGCGCAACACACACGGAGAAGATTGCCATTCATCTGGCTCTCACTAATCCCAAGTCGAAACACATCAGAACCGACTCGCGAGGGGCTTGTCGGAACTATGAGCTGGGCTGGGCTCCCACGCTTCTTGCATGGCGCATACTGCAATGTAGCTGCGGATGGGAAGATGCAACTCTGCGTAACCTGATTTGGGCCCCTGGTCACCAGGGACTCCAAAGACACGAACAGGCTGATCAGGGCACCCGCGCACTCTCTCCCCAAGCTATCTTCCAGTCCTTGGAAGCCTACATTAAATCAGATAATCTGGCTTTTATATTCAAAGACATCACCGATTACAAAAAGGAGGACCACCGGCGCAACCCGGTTCCTTGTAAGTTACTGAATCGCGCTTACGAGCGCCTTCTTATCAAAATTCTCACTAACATTGCACTGTGTCCGGCGGTGCTTAAACATTTATTCCTTTGATACAACATAATTTGGTGGCGCGTGCCAGTTCTGTAGCGACGTGGCTGACACCTTCCACATGGTCTGGGCGTGTAAATCATACCCGTCTATTCCCTCCTGCAACCCCACCTGAGAGGACTGTAAGGAGGCTCTGCTCGTCTGTGATGACCTAAACACGCAAAAGGCCTTGGTTCAATGGATGTGGCCGGCGTTGCTAGTCATTGGGGCCCCGGAATAGGGGATCCACCTATTATTGGGAGGGTAGGGCCAATAGGGAACTACCCTCATCACCTCTCTGTGAACTTTACTAGACGATAATTGTTTTTCACCATACCCACCGCCTAGGTCAGGATACGGACAGCAGCTTTGTGTTCCTTAAATAAATCCTCTACCGGTCCAAAGTCAGCCGATACAACACTGACTCCGCACAAGTTCTGGCGACCCACAGCAGCGAGGTTAGGCGCAATCAAAGCAATCCTGGTAAGCCGCATTGTAAGTATGTCTGATTTCGGTACGGAGAAACATGCCGCTTCCACGTGTCTTATGAGTAGCCTGGAATGTAATTATTGCCATAAGAAAGGGCATATTTAAAAGCCTTGCATAGCGATGCGGAACGCTCTGAAGCAGCTCGCCAATGAAGTGGAGCCTGATGACAATCCTTCCGCTGCTAAGTGACTTCTGTATTTTTGAATATCGTGTCCACAAACGTCATACCGACTCGCGGCCTGCAACTCTTCTTGGACGGCATGTCTTATGTGATGGAGGTCGCCGCTAGCGCGGTGTACTCCTTCATCAGCGAAGATACGTACTGCGTGTTGTGGCCGGTTAAGACGCTCCTTCTCGAAAAAATGACCGTAACATTGGGAACATTCTACGGTGAGAGTTTGCTGCTTCTGGGTAACATCCTAGTGATGATTGCAGTTGCAGCAAAGGCAGCCAAGCTACAATTAAGGGTTCTTAGTGGAGCTGGTTCGAGCCTGCTGGGACGCGACTCGTTCTCACCGTCAGGTATAGAAATCTGGGGCACCCGCGAAGTGTATTCAACATCGACGAAGGAAACCCTCATGAAGTAAGCGTCCATATTCAAGGAAACACTGAACATTAATGTCGGGACAGGGGTCCACGTTCCTCTCAAGGCAGACGCGCGTCCCAAGTAAGTGCCTGCAATGTCGGCAGGTCCTGTTCACACTTCACGAAAGTGTTCTTGCAGAGCTGCAAAAGCTTGAAAATCAAGACATCCTTGAACCAGTGCAGGCTTTCTCTTGGTCGGTGCGGTTGGTGGTCGTTTGCCAGAAAAACGGTGCTCTGTGATGTGAAGATCAGCGTCACACGGTGGATGCTAACGTGCAATCTATCTCTTATCCTATCCCCACAGCAAACGAGTTGCTGGCAACGTTGAGGGGGGCAAGGTTATTACGAAGACAGAACTTAAACAAGCGTATTAACAGCTGCGTGTGGATGACTCCACAGTAGAGGTGCTGAATATGACAACGACCAAGGCACTTTTCGAAGTGAAACGTCTGCAGTTCGGTGTTTCGGTTTAACCTCAGCTTTTACCAGTTCATGGATATCTTCTAGATGGTTTGAATGGCGTTGTTGCGTACTTGGACGATATTCTCATTACCGGATCATCAGAAACTGAACATTCCTGACCACTTGCTGCGGTAATGTAACGTGTATAAGAGCCCGGCTTCAAAGCCAACGGAGCGCGGTGTTCGTTCGCTGTACCTAGGCTTGAGTATCTGGTGTTCTGGATCACCTCCAATTATGTGCAGCCTAACAATGATATAGTGCGAGCTATTTCTGCAGCACCTTTTTAAACTAGCAAGAATGAGCTACGAGCGTTCTAGGGACTACTTGCGTTCTAATGCCGGTTTATCAAGTACAGTGCTACGACTGCCGAGAATCGGCATCGGCTACTCAATAAGGGAGCCAGCTGGAAGTGGACTTCAGACACCAGTCGCCTTTCGACAACACGAAGGAGGTGCTTTAGTGCGACTCCGATTCTAGAGCACTACAAGGAGAACAAGTCCATTTTCCTCTCATGTGACGCGTCACCATAAGGGCTTGGCGCATTTCTCGCACAGCCAGACGTTCAATGGGAAAATGTTCCAGTGGCTTATGTATCCAGAACTTTGGACAAGTCAGATTACTCGCAACATGAAAACGAGAACTCGCTATAGTTTGCGCTATCACCTACTTCGAACCGTACGCCGCTGGACACGAGGTTGTCATTTACACGGATCCCAAGCCAAGCCCCTTCTGGGTATAATGGGATCGGATGGTTGAATTCCGGCAATCCTTTCTCCAAGGATTCTTCGATGGTGCGTCATACTGGCAGATTATAACTACAAGTTGTTACATCAACTTGGAATGGAACATCAAAAGACCGACGCTCTGAGCCGCCTCGCGCTGCCTGGCACCGAAGACAAGCCTACTGTACCGGAGGATATTCTGATGTGTGAGGCTGCGCCCATAGATCCTTTAACCCTTTAACCGTCGCTAGTGTAGAACACCTTAGTAGAAGAGACCTGGCCCTGGATGTCGTTTATCGCAGTCTTCAGGCCGGCGACTACAAAGAGTTAGTTGAACCAGATTTTGCTCTGTACAAGGCTCGCAAGTCTGAACTATCAATACACATGGGATGTATTTTCTGGGGATCTCGTGTGGTCATTACGGTTGGCATTTGGGCGGCGGCCTTCAGACTTCTACACGCCGATCATCGAATAATGACAACTATGAAAAGAGATGCGCGCAGTAATTTGTGGTAGCGACGGTTTCACCAGATCATGGAAGAGTCTGTGGCTGGATATCAAATATGTTATTATTTTCCCAAAGCTAGACGCGCGGCCCCTGTACCAACATGGACGAGGCCTAAAACTACCTGGTGAGAGCGTCATCTGAATTGTGCAGGCCCATTCAATGGAAATTGTTACCTCATCATGGTGGACCCGACCACATAGTGGCTTGGCATTCACCACGTGGAAACTGTTACCTTATCGTGATGGGCGCAACCACTAAGTGGCTTGAAGTTCACCACGTGCGAACTGTGACATCAGCTACGGTCATCCAACTGCTACCTTCAATGTTTTCTACATTTGGCATTCTAAATATGATCGTCAGCGGCAACGGTTCGTCGTTTACGTCGACTGAAGCTAAGGAAGTTTGGCAAAGAAACGGCATATATGTCACAAGCGCACCATACCACCTTGCTGCCAACAAACAAGCCGAAAGAATCGTTCAAGAGACTGCAGTAGCGCTCCATAAATTTCAGAAGGAAGGCCTTGCATGTCGGCCTACAGGGTTCCTGTTCACACAACAGACGGGTGTTCTTGTGACAACTCATCAGACGCCAGCCATGCAACGGCCTTGTATTTTATTCGTCCGAACAGTGTACCCACTGAGGAACACGAGAGCCTATCCATTCCTGTCTGCATGAAAGGACAATCTCTGTTTGTCAGCAATATCGCCGGCTCACGAAATGGTTGGCTGCCTGCGTCACCACACAGATTGGGAAGCGTTCATATGAGGTATCTCTGCTCGACGGTGGCCTACTTCAAAGGAGACAGGTCGACGACATGCGAAACCGCCTGTTTACCGATGACGAAGGCAGATTTCACCGGGACACTTTCTTTCGTTTCCAAGATCAGGCATGCGCGGAGCAACCCGGGATCTGTGATGTTTCAACTCAAGGCACCGGCATGGCTCCGCTTGAAGTAGCAGGCAGCTGTGACTCTACCGCTATGGCTATAGCAGAAGTGCCAGAAAGTTTTCACTCTCTGAGCTCTGTTACCGCAGCGCTCCATCTACATAGACCCTCCTCCCAGATCTTCGCGCGGAAGATAGCTTTCAAAAAACCTGACTGTTACACTTGATAAAAAACTACGCAGGGGAAGAAATGTTAAATACCGCCAGGGGTACCTCTGGGCGCCTGAAGTGAACGAAGTGAGCGTGCACGGGGGACATTCTGGTGCGCTCGCTCGCCTGAGTCAGGCTACGGGCAGCATCTCGGTTTTCCTTAAATCGGGTACAGGCCACAACTCACCTGATGCAAGCAGTGAGATCTAGTTCTTCTTGCACTGTGTCTACTATGCAACGTTCGCATTTTTTGTTACCCTAGACGTGATGTCATCTGCGTATAACGTGTGATGTAAGTCTGGTATTTGTGGCCTTTTGGGGGAGTTTTGATGAGAGAGAGGTTATAAAGGAAGGGGAACAAGGCGAAGCCCTGTGTTGTTTATTTGGTTGCTAGTGTGAATGGGGCAGACTGTATTGTTCGTAGCGTTATCACGGCTGTTATATTAGTGCAAAAGGTTCGGAAGGAGTTAAACATTCTTTCTCCGGGGTTTATTTCGGACAAATTTGTGAAACGGGCCTTGTGGGATACTCTGTTTAAAGCTTTCTTAAGGTCTAAATCCCATATTGCTTTGCTTCCTGTTCCCTCATCAGCTTCGAAAATGTCCTTCTTAAGCTGCAAGAGCATGTCCTGGGTAGATAGTGGGCTCTGAATCCTAGCATTGTTTCACGTAGGAGGTCCAGGTCCTCCGCATAATTCTGGAGTATGCTGAGGGTGACATGCTGCATTAGCCAGCCTAGGCATGATGTTAATCAAATGGAGCGTAGATTTTCAGTGATGAATTTATTACATGGTTTAGGAATAAAGGTGGTTTTCGCGTATTTCCACTCGTACGTATGCTGCATGCCAGCCAGTATTTATTTTTTCATAAGGTCCGTAGCTGCTGTGATTGACGTTGCGAAGTTGCTAAGAGCCTTGTACCTTACTTTACCTGGTCCTCCTGCCACAGATGTTCCTGCCACGGCTAACGTTTTTTGCACGGGACGTGATTGTTCTCACTCAAGGAAGTGTCTTAAAACATGCCACGTCTTCTTATTTCGGAGTTGTCTATTCATGCTTTCACATATCTGGTAACGTTATTTTGTTTAAAATGCAAGTAATTGTTCTTCTATTCGTCTTTCGATTTCACCTATCTTTCCAGGAGTCGTTTGTTCTGTTTTTGCTTCTTCGAGCACTTTATAGACCATTGTGTGCTTCCCATATGTGCTCACTATGTTCATAAACCATATGGTAAGGTTTATGGTTTTTGGGGTTGAGGGGAATGTTTAACGTCCCAAAGAGACTGAGGCTATGAGGGACGCCGTTGAGAAGGGCTCCGGAACTTTCAGTTACCTGAGGTTCTTCAATGTGCACTGACATCGCACAGCACATGGGCCTCTAGAATTTTGCTTCGATCGAAATTCGCCGTGGCTGGGATCGAACCCGAGTCTTGCGGTTCAGTAGCCGAGTGCCATAGCCACGCAATCGCCACGGCGGTTAGTTGTGAAGGCCATGCGCCGCGCGTCGCATGGAGACTACGAAAGCGCTTGTAGTGCTCTTATGAGAAGCGCCTTGAAACAAGCGAGAAACATTATTCTGGCCGGTTTATCCGCGGCTATTATAGTAAACCAGCAAAAATGCAATGAGATATGCGCAAAAGAAGCACGAAAACATCTCAGGTAAAGATATTTTTTGTTATTATGACGTCCAAACAGCAGCCCTTCACAACAGTGAAACATGCAAGGTCTTGCTATTACACACCTCCAGTTTGAAAACCAGCGCGGTGCACCTCACGAGCTTGTCATGACTTTGAAATTGAAATAATATATGCAGGAGTAGAATGGCGGCATTTAATTCAGATTTGGTGCTGGTCACTCAGACAGTGTTTTTAAGAATTAACTATACTAATTAAAGATATACTGAAATGTTCAATGATACCTGAGAATCCAGTGCTTCCGGCGGCTGAGCGGCTTTCTTTCACTCGAACCCTGAATATAATTACACAACTTTAACCTTCCTATGTCAGTCACAAGTTGGTTTGTGGTCCTTGTGTACATATTACATAATTTTGCTTGCAATAAAATAGTTAAAAAAGCGGCGTTGGCGTAGTGGGATCAAGCAGTTGCCAGCGAAGCACGTCTGCACGGCACAGTGGGTACACCTCCTGCTCATGGCCAGGAAGTGGCTTATTTAATTAATTAGTTTTATGTCCTCTACTTACCTCTCACTATAAAGCTCCATGCTACGCTTGCCCTCTCCGGCTGCATTCTAGAAACTCTCTCAGCGCCATTCACAGGCGAGCTGTGAATGGTCCTCGCGGGCCTTTGATACCTTTGTCGTCATCACTGTATTATCAAATCAGGGAGTAGACAGAGAGTTCTTGCATGTTCCTCAGTACAATGGAAACTCGCATTCTACGCGATGAATAGTTCCATTTTATGTAAACTAGCATTTCAACATGCGGTTGACGGGCTCCATTGTGCAAAAAATACAGGCGACAGAGGCGCACCGAGGATGATTTCATATTGTCACGTAGTGGTGACTGCAGACCGGCGAACAGGAACACAGCGAGAATGTCTTCGAAACGGAACTCTTTATTTGGACTGACTTTTGCCCGTAAAAAACTGAATCACTCGGCAGCGGCGTAGCAACAAGCGTGCTTGGCGGTCGTCGAGCAGAATGCGCGCCGCTGTCGGCCGTGCTCTTTGTAAAACTGATAGCGAACCATCGAGATAAAGCTTGGGAAGTTACTAGAACATTCTGGCACAAAGTAGAATCGGCTCCCTCTGGATGCGATCAATCGGGATAAATCTAGGCGCGTCTTTCGTCACAAACGAAGCGATAAAGTGGCGTGTCGGTAGCCTTGAAGCATGAACAAACACTACAAACGAACGCTACAAAGATTCGCAGCGTTACTACCCTCTCAAAAAAGCATCGACTCGATGCTTTAGAACATAATGCGGCTATAAACAATGAAAAACGGATTGTGAAAAATAAATACCAAACGTGGAAGCACGGCGTCCTTTAGCGTGCATGATAGGGCTTTAGGCGTACGACATGGACTACTTCTGGTCGTACGCAGCATCGCTTGGATGCAGTCATTTCGTCAGGAACGACTTCATAGTCCAATTCACCTAGCCGACGATGAACTTTGTATGGGCCGAAATAGCGTCGCAAAAGCTTTTCACTCAATCCTCGGCGGACAATGGGTGTCCAAACCCAGACTCGGTCTCCTGGCTTGTATTCCGCGTCGCGTCTTCGTAGGTTGTAGCGCGCGGCGTCGGTCCGCTGCTGGTCTTTGATCCTTAATCGGGCAAGTCTTCGGGCTTCTTCTGCGCGTTATAGGTAAGCGGCGAAGTCGATGTTATCTTGCTCAGTAACGTTCGGCAGCATGGCGTCCATCGTGGTCGTGACCTCTCTGCCATGGACGAGCCTAAAAGGCGTCATCTGTGTGGTCTCCTGCACTGCAGTGTTGTAGGCGAAGACTACGTAAGGCAAGATGACGTCGCAAGTCTTGTGTTCGGCATCGACATACATGGCGAGCATATCGGCGATGGTTTTGCTGAGGCGCTCGGTCAGTCCGTTGGTCTGCGGGTGGTATGCAGTTGTTCTCCGGTGGCTGGTTTGGCTGTAATGGAGGATGGCTTGCGTCAGTTCCGCCGTGAATGCTGTTCCTCTGTCGGTGATGAGCACATCGGGAGCGCCGTGTCGCAGAAGAATGTTCTCCACGAAAAATTTGGCGACTTCTGCTGCTGTTCTGTTCGGTAGGACTTTTGCCTCGGCGTAGCGGGTCAGGTAGTCGATTGCTATAATGATCCACTTATTTCCAGATGTTGATGTCGGTAACGGCCCAAGCAAGTCCATGCCGATCTGCTGAAGGGGCCTTGAGGGGGGTTCAATGGGGTTCAGAAATCCTGCTGATCGGCTTTGAGGGGTCCTTCGTCGTTGACAATCTCGGCAGGTTTTCACATAATGTGCGACATCGGCAGACAGTCGGGGCCAGTAATACTTTTCTTGAATGCGGCGGAGGGTGTGTGAAAACCCAAAATGTCCAGCTGTCGGCTCGTCGTGTGAGGCCTGAAGAACTTCTTCGCGCAGACTTACAGCTACAACAAGGAGGTAGGCTGTCTTGTTTGCTGCAAAGTTCTTCTTCACAATGACATCGTTCTGTAAACAGAACGAAGACAATCCTCGCTTGAACGAGGCGGGGAGTGAAGAAACCTTGCCTTCCAAGTATTCGATGAGGCATTTTATGTCGGCGTCCTCGCGTTGCTGTCGTACAAAAGAGGTGAAGGTGATGGGTCCCAGGAAGGCGTCCTCATCGTGGTCCGGCGGCGGTGCATCTACAGGGGCTCGTGACAGGCAGCCGGCGTCAGAGTGCTTGAATCCGGACTTGTAAACGACGGTTACATCAAACTCCTGGAGCCTCAGGCTCCATCGAGCGAGGCGGCCGGTGGGGTCCTTCAAACTGGCGAGCCAGCACAGTGCGTGGTGATTGCTGACCACCTTGAACGGTCGTCCGTACAGGTGGGGGCGGAATTTCGACGTAGCCCAGATGATGGCAAGGCACTCCTTCTCAGTTGTCGAATAATTAGCTTCGGCTTTGGACAGGGAACGGCTAGCGTACACAATGACCTTCTCCACTCCGTCAATTTCCTGAACGAGGACAGTGCCTAGGCCCACACTACTTGCGTCGGTATGAATTTCAGTCTTCGGCGATGACGAGAAGCAATCGCTATAGCTTCGAAGGAGATTGCGGATCTGGTCTTGTCTATTCCGGGGCAGGGCTGGGTTTATGTCGCAAGCGGGCGGGCGAGTTTTCTTTGTCAGGCGAATGTTCTACAGATGGGTCGGAGAGCGCAAAGAAGTCTCGTACGTGGGATATTTCGTCGAGGAACGCAATCGCTGTTCCTTTGTTAACGTGCCGGTATTCTTCGCTGAAGTTAGTCAGCAGTACTTCGGCTTGTCGTTTGCGGAATTGTGCGATGCCTCTTGCGATGCCGATTCCTCGGTCGAGAAGTAACTGCATGTTCCCCTCGATAATGGCTTCAGTGTTATTCGCTTCCGTGGCGCCTACAGTGATGATGACGCTTGAGCGGGGTGGGACACTCACTCGTTCCTCCAGGACACTGAGCGCAACGTGTGTTCCCTTGTTCTCATTGACGGGATGGCCTCGTCCGTGGAAAGTGTGATCATCTGGGATCGCAGTTCGATGCTTGCTTGATGCTCATTAACGAAATCCATACCCAAGAGCACTTCGCAGGAACATTGCCGTAACACTACGAAGGTCGCGGGATAGGTATGTCCCTTGAGAGTCACTCGCGCTGTACATCGTCCTGATGGTGTAATGAGGCGGCCCCCTGCGGTGCGAGTTTGCGGGCCGTCCCAAGCGATCGTTACTTTCCTTAGCTGCGCGTCGAATGGTCCATTCATCACCGAATAATCGGCTTCCGTGCCGACTAGAGCGGTGACTTTCCGGCAGTCGATAACCACTCTAAGTCGGATGTCCTGGCTCCGGAGTTGAACTTCGTCCTCGGCGTCGGGTCACGGCTTCGTCGGGTATGTGAATCGTGGGTGGGGCGTGTGATCGAAGCTTTTCCTGACGGCGGCGTCGTTTTGAAGGTGGTTCGCGTCGTGGTCTAGGTTGTCTTTATATGCGGCGTCAGCGTAGTGGGTGCGCCGTCTTCATACGGCGTGGTCGCTGGAGGATATTCGTCGTTTCCTCGGCAAGCAACCTGACCTCCACAGCTCGCTTTGTATAGTTTCCCCTACGGGGCATAGGGGACCTTCCTCGGACAGCCGCGGCGTTGCTTCGGCTTGGTAATGCAAATCGTGCGGTGGACGGCGATGGGGAGCGGAAAGGTGACGGGGAGCGGGAAAGACGGCGTGAAGACACGTACTCCCCTCTACGAAGGTAGTCGTCGATTTCTCGTGGTCGCTGGCCAGGCAGCAATCGAGGGGCGTCGATGGCGAAACCTCGCAGGCCGATGCGTCTGTACGGGCAGTGGCGAAGTACATGACCAGCTTCGCCGCAATGGAAGCAGAGTGGGCGGTTGTTGGAAGTCCTCCAGGCGTCGCACTTCCTGGGGCTTGGGCGTCGTTCGTAGACTTGGCGGGCGGGGGCAGAGGGGCGTCGTTCGGGAACAGCTGGTTCACGTCGAAGAGGCGGACTTCGGCTCTCACGCTGTGGCTGAGGACTGCGTAGTGCAACGGTGTAGGTTCAGGCTGGAGCTTCAGCAGGAGGCGAAGATGACGGGGTACCAAGAGTATGATGCACTTCTTCACGGATAATGTCCGTGAGCCACGCCACCTGAGGCTGCTGCGTTTGCTGCATTGGGGCTGGCAGCAGCCGACGAAGTTCCTCGCGAACAATTTCGCGTATCAAATCTCGCAGGTTATCCCCGCTTGCAAGGGTATCTCCTGGGGGGCTTGTCGGCAGCACTTCAAGTGGTCGGTTGTAGCGCCGGGTCCGGGGGTTCTGGGACTTCTCGATGCTTGAAGCTTCAGATTCAAACTCGGCGACAGTTTGTGGAGGATCCCGGATAAGGCCGTCGAAAAGTTTCTCCTTCACGCCGCGCATCAGGAAGGACAGCTTCGCTTCTTTTCTTCAGTCATGTCGGGGTTGGCGCGCCTGAAAAGGCGTTTCATATCTTGCAAATACGCTGTCACGGTCTCGTTTGGACGTTGAATTCTTGTCTGCAGCAGGACCTCCGCTCTTTCTTTCCGCACGACGTTGGTAAACGTACCCACTAGCTGCTTCTTGAAGGTCGGCCAGGTCGTGAGGGAAGATTCGTGGTTTTCAAACCACGATCTGGCAGGACCGTCCAATGCAAAATAAACATTTCGAAGTTTAGCGCTGTCGTCCCAGTTGTTCAGCACTGCCACACGGTCGTACACGTCCAGCCAGTTTTCCTCATCTTCGTGTGGTTCTCCAGGGAAAGTCGGTGGCTCTCGGGGCTTGCGAAGTACGACGGGCATTGGCGGTGCGCCAGGTGCCATCGTGAGGGGCATAGCAGGGTAGCACCTTCACCACATGTCACGTAGTGGAGACTGCAGACCGGCGAACAGGAACACAAAGAGAATGTCTTCGAAACGGAACTCTTTATTCGGACTGACTTGCGCCCGTAAAGAACTGAATCACTCGACGGCGGCGTAGCAACAAGCGTGCTCGGCGGTAGTCGAACAGAATGCCCGCCGCTGTCGGTCGTGCTCTTTTTAAAGCTGATAGCGAAGCTTCGAGATAACGCTTGTGAAGTTACTAGAACATTCTGGCACAAAGTAGAATCGGCTCCGTCTGGATTCGATCAATCGAGATAAATCTAGGCGCGTCTTGCGTCACAAACGAAGCGATAAAGTGGCGTGTCGGTAGCCTTGAAGCATGAACAAACAAACACTACAAACAAACGCTACAAAGATTCGCGGCAATATATTCATTAGCTATCATCTCTGATAAGCTACTCCTTACATTATTTCCTTTTTATCGAAATCAAAGTGAAATATTATTGTTACAATTATTATATCATATGCCAGCGGGTACCTGGCCGACTAGCCCTGACCCTTTCAGTAGCGACTTTTGGCCGTGTACTAAAACCCAAGTAACAGCTGTGAGGCCCTCGTATAAAAAATGTACAACCAGCAGCTGGTCGCTGTTAAAAAGGTATTTGTCGGATAAAATAATCGTTCCGACAGCTGTCCGTACCTGCAGCCGCCGTCTATTGGGCAAATTTATCATAGTATCCTTGGCTCCTGTATCCTGCACAACATATTCATTGGCTCTACCTACAATGACGACGCCATTTATGGCGAAATCGCAAGAAAAGGGCTTGATGTCACGACGACATTCCTGCATTACGAAGGAAAAGGTCGTGTGCTGATATCGCGCTTTCGGTATAAAATGTTTAATATTCCGTTCCATTGCTGGTGCAGCATTTTGGACGCTCTTTCAGCGGTCACTGTTTGCAGTAACAAGCTCTTCACACAGCGCACAATCCTTCAAAATAATTCGCGTTCTTTATGCACAGTAATCTGTACATGATGCCCGAACGAGTGTGCTGACAAAGCCGTTTCCTTAGGCTGTTCTGTACATTGACAAGTACAAGAATTTCATAGGACGGCTCGTGCTGGGAAAGGTCCCAGTTTAGACTGTTAAGTACACTGACAAGCTATTCATAAAGTACGAACTGGTTTCCAATGATAGGACGTGAGACAAAATGTTTATTTTTGATGGCCTGTACAATTACAAGCTGTTGATTTAGAATACATACCACTGGGCAAAACGAGCTCTGCGCGAAGTAGGCCTCATGTAGGCAAACCGACCAAAACTGCTCGGTCTGGCCTAGGGGAAAGAGTCAAGGCCGAGGTTGCCGGTTCAGATTGGCCTTTCAGAGGCCGGCTTAGTTGGCCTGGTGCGTTTTTCCTACTTCCCAACGTAGGGCAGGTAGCGGGCGATGCACAACAGAGATCCAATATTAATTGTTCCGAAGTGGCCCGAGATCAGGTGTCAATGCCAGCCTAATTCAAGGACCGATCACATTGAGACCCCTTCTACCATCATCTGTTATAGCTCTGATAACCGATAGCAGCTATACTAATGCAGCGTTTTTGCCTTGAGCCTCTCTAATTTGTTATTTCTGAAACCTTCATTGCTTTGCGCCGGCGCGGTGGCTCAGCGGTTATGGTGCTCGGCTGCTGACCCGAAAGACGCGGGTTCGATCCCGGCCGCGGCGGCTGGAATTTCTTTGGAGGAGAAATTCTAGAGGCCCGTGTACTGTGCGATGTCAGTGCACGTTAAAGAACCCCAGGTGGTCGAAATTTCCGGAGCCCTCCACTACGGCGTCTCTCATAGCCTTAGTCGCTTTGGGACGTTAAACCCCATAAACCAACCAACCTTCATTGCTTTGCGGAGAATATTACGTAGTAGCTACACCCGCGAACAGCGGCCTGCAGCGAGCTCATGGCTTGCCCTATATTGAACGAATGCAGTCAGTTAATCAATCACTCAAGAGTTACTTTTGTAACCTTGAGAGGATGACTGAATGACTTCCTTCAATAAAGAGCAAGCCATGATCCAGCTGCACGGGTGTGCAGTAACTGCTAATGATTTACCGTGAAGCTCCTCCTCTTAATTCGGCCATAAGGGCTGCAAGAAGAAATCCTAAGGACAGTTACAGTGCTTCCTATTGCGAAATTTGAGCGCGACTCTATAGCTATGTTGATTTTGCGACATACTGTGGCAAAAAATTTGAGAGATACGAGTGTATATGTGCAGTTACCAAGCACTATTTATTTTCCACACTCAGTCTTCTACGAGTAAAACTCCTCTGTCAGTGTTTCCTTGTTATGAAGGTGGCATTGTGGTCGGAGAAATGGATGGAGATATATGGTTAACTTGCTGCACCAATGCCTGGTTCTCAAAGACGAGGTGGATACATGTGTTCCCCGAGGTCGCCATGGTTCTGGGATTAGTTACGAGGAAGAGGAACGGGATATTCTCTCGCTTAAGAGGTACAATGTTCTTGCTTCTTTTTATGTCTGCATTGAAGTTCTCCACTACACAGATTGGTGTGTATCGATAAGCGGCTAATGCGAGGTGCTGGTAGTGCACGACGTAGGGTGAGCGCTGTAGGCGAGATGTAGACTGCCACTACTAGCAAAGCGTTGCCTAATTTGGCTAGACACATTTCGCCAACGTACTAAAAATTTCGCTGGGCATTGCAGACACACCCGTACGCTGGGAAGTGGTTACTCCCATACCTGTGATGTGTGTCTCTGCGAGGGTCACAGCACTACTGGTAGTCTCTACCGCGACTGAGTGCCACGTGTACCAACTTTTGCAGATGAGCCTTGGCATAGGATTACGCGAGTTAGTTGTACGTGACACCTTGTGAATTGTCACTCGTTATCGCCCTCTTCTGCACAACGGGCAGCTGACACCTCCTCAGAGAAATCTTCGTCTTCGCGTCGATATCGCAGGTGACTGCGGCCTTCCAAATGGTATCCAGTTTCGCCGAATACTTCTGTCCACCTTCTGTTGATGCCGAGATTTTGCCGAGGCAACTGTTCCAAACGCAAATTTTGAAACAAAAGCACCGAACAGCAACAAAATGCATTGGGGATTCCGAATGGTGTTGTATGGCAAACATTGTGGTATGCTGCCGGCCCATTAAGCAGACCACCGGAAACATCCGCACTGAGGACGATCTTGTATGTTTTGCCAATTCACAGCATCATATTCGCTGACAGGTTTCCGAGTTCGGTCTTGGGTAGTGTTTCGACCTTGCGCATCGCCTCTCTTTCCTCTTGCGTGAGCCTATGCCAAATTATGGTATGCTGTGCTATGCATGCTACAGCGTTGTCCTCGATCCCTTGGTCGTACGTGTGCTGCAGTAATCGGAGTTCTTGTTAAAGTAGAACAAGCGGAAGCAGCCGGGACAACAAGCTTCTGCTTAAAGAATCGTGAGAAACAGACTTTTGAGCAGTGCGATTTCCTCAGGGTGTAATTCGACACCGTCTTCATGTTTTTATACTGTTGGGGAGGACCTCAGACTATTTTACCTTCGTGAGACGATGCCACGTAATTCCAGTGTTAAACACACTGTCCGTCTTGACACGCTTGAAGAGCTCCGCTGCGCGAACAAGGTGAATCTGGCGCAGGGCTCCACATAAAATGACATCTAATCCACCGAATGGCTACCGGAATTGGCAAGTTATGGAGCGGAGTAGGGAGATGATTCTTTGCGATATGTCAGGAGACATGCAAACTTCATCGATAATCACGCATTTGAAAATCTAAAAATGCACAGCCGAATCTTTTAACGCGTTGTCCCGGAGTCCACCCACCCACTTGAGGCTTAACTTTAACAATGCATGTACAGTTACTCCGCTGGCTTCCACCGACGCCATTGCAGCTGTTGCGCAGACATAGCCGTTTGCATTATCGGAGGCGGCAGGGTTACAGTACGTGTTGCAGACATCCATGATGAAGTGTAGTACAAATGCTGCCGCATCCAGCCACTTCCGTGAAGGTTTGCAGCGGGAGAGAGTCCGGCGTGTTTAGTCGGTGCAAGAGCTCTCGAACAATCTTATACTGCCCACAGTAGCACAAACGGGGCTCTGAATTGCGGACCCTCGTGGGCCCGGCATGGGTAGCCCATGGGGGCACGATGTGGGATATGTACGGGATTTGCCACTCGGCATCGCGCGGGACCCACAGGGGCAGCACAGTGGGCTTGCTACATAGGACCAGCAGGGGACCCCTATAGTCTACATGCGTAAAAAAAGGGGGCTTTCCTCGGTCCTTTGTGGGAACCATAGGGGCAGTAATGGGCTTCTCAGAGGGGACCTCACGGGGGGGGGGGGGGGTTAGGCGGGAGTGCAGCGGGGACCCATATGGGCTAGCCCACGTCAGGCCACGTGGACTTGCCCAAGCCCGGCGCACGTCGGCTAGCCCACGGCTGGCCCACCTGGGCTAACCCATGTTAGGCCCACAGTCAAGCACACAGATCACGAAAGAGACAAGACACACACCAGCGCTTAATTCAGCGCTGGTGTGTGTGTCCTCTCTCTTTCTTGGTGTGTTTATGTTTGCGCTGTTGAACCACCATTATGTACAGCCCCCGTCAAAAGTATACAGCCCAAGGGGTTTGCTTCTAAGCTGTTTAGCGGGGCCTCCTAGCATGTCTTATAGTCCAAAGCTTGGGAAAATTAAGGACGCACAGCCGTTCCACTTTCGAGAGATTACGGTCGCTGAGGATGCATAACGAGGCTGACCGCAGGCCTCCCAAGCAAACTCCTTGGGTTGCATACTTTTGGCTGGGGGTGTATCTACACTAATTGTCCCAAAGCGCACTTCTCCCATAGGCAAAACAGTCCACTTTGGCTTCTCAACAGGCTTTCCTTTTGACGATCGCTTCCCCGCTCCGTTTCTTCTCCCGGTTAGAGACAGTTCGGTACGCGCTGTCTTTTGCCCATCCAACCGGAAACACGAGCTGACGCATTCCGGGAAAGGTCTATTGGACAGTCGAAGATATTAAGCGACAGCCTAAGGAGCTCGTTCAGGTGAAATCCCGGCGCCGCCCGTCGTCAGACGGAAAAAATCCCACAATTCCTGTAAATAGGAACACAAAATAGCCGGAGTTTGGGTTCGAACCCAGCGCCACTCCACCAAGTGGGCACGTAACGAGTATGCCACGAAGGTTTTTTTTGTTCATTATTGCTCGTAGGCCACGAAGGCTCGTCGCTTCAGGCGTATTTGAGGGACACCCATAGCACGCGTAGTCCGGTGTATGACTTAGTAACCTTTGTTTGGGATGTGTTCTGGTCTTACAGTAATGAGAAAAACAAACAAATATTAATATGCTAATTAAGCGTCAGAACTTGGCTTGGACGGAATGAAAAGGGATGTTATGGCATTTCTCTATACTGAAAAAAAAATGGTGTGTATGTGTAAAAGTGGCGCAGTATGCCAAGCTCTGTAGGCTAGATAGGGATTGATGACAGGTAATTGATAACTAGGATTGTAATCGACGATTCTTATCGGTAATGTGATTGTGGATTGGTAATCGGTAAGAAATAAGAAAAG
This sequence comes from Amblyomma mixtum, assembly GCF_055824585.1. Taxonomy (NCBI): domain Eukaryota; kingdom Metazoa; phylum Arthropoda; class Arachnida; order Ixodida; family Ixodidae; genus Amblyomma; species Amblyomma mixtum. The sequence continues at coordinate 153,029,750 of NC_143013.1, read as the reverse complement.
GAGAAAATGAGGAAAAGGAGCTACCGAGAATCTCACGCAGCAGTAGTGCTACGTCAGTTTACTTAAAAAGAGATAATGCGCTCAAAACAAGACAGGGTGAAAGAGAACGCAGGACAAGCCAGGCGCGTCATGACGCCTGGCCCTGAGCATTGGCAATGCTCAGTATCGTGAATGCTCCTCACGATTTTCGCATTTGAATCAATAATGTTTTGGAAATCTGTATCTTAACATTCTTGGTGTGTAAACAAGTTGCTCGGGCGATTCCAATGCTTGCGTGGTCATCCTCCTTTATTTACGGCACATTCCCCAGCATGGATGCGATGCGTGATGTTTGTTCAAGGCCTTGAGCCGCTCCCCCTCAGGACGTGTATCGCTGATTACTCTCGCACGTATGCGCCATATGCCTCTGTAAAGAAAGAATACAAAGCATAAAACTAAACTTAGTCATGTTACCATGAAGGACAAGCAGTTCCGGCATATAACTGAAAGAAAATTTTGCGGTATTTTGTCCCTCTATGCTGTTCAATCTACAAATTGCTACTTAAAGAAGCACCGAACAGTTAGAATGTTTCTGTTCACGCCGAGCATGTAATTGAGACGGAGGCAGTAGTTAGAGAACACAGTAATTTGAAATGCGTACTTACGTCCTAGCATACGAAGTCGCCTTCATAAAATCCGCCTTCACCGACGTGGCCTCCACCGCTCAAATGTCAGTAAACGTTACTGTTGACCACTCGCGTCTTTTCTAGCGAAGTCATCCATTACTGAGGCAAGGACGATAGGGTTCCACCATACTTGTACTGGGCGTACGCATGGAAGGCGATGTCATCTTCGATCGTCGATTGATCAAGGCAACATGAGAAAAGGTGCGAAATAATGTATAACACAAATTCAAGGAGGCCGACCAAGTGCCAGCGTGTTTTCGCAGAACCTTCATCGCCTCACACTCAACCCAACCGCAGGAGAGAAGAAAAACCAGTTCCAAAGCAAAGCAGGAAATGGCGGGGTGCACTTCTGCATGACGTCGCCGCGCAGTGACCGGGCCCAATGAACGGGTACAATCGGAGCCTCCTCTCCACATCATGGAAGCGTCGCAGTGAGAGTGAGTGGTAGGGAGGGCGACTTAAAATGTTCGGTAGTGGGTTGTAGAGTGAGCGCCTCCGCGCCATTTCGGGGAAGGAGGCTGGGAGGGACAGGACAGGCACAGAGGAGCCCTCGGGGAAGGATCAAAGACCGACAGAAAAAGCAGGGTTGAGTAGTTTTTTTGTTGCGACCGGACCCGGAAAGAAAAAAGCTTGAAAAAAAAAATTTGCGCAAAGACGGGTTACCGTGTGACGTTTCTACGGGTGTTTTTTGTTTTTATTTTGTTCTCTCGAGTGCTGTACTTTTTCGCTTACCCGAAGCGTCGCCCTTTTCAGAACACCCCAAGCTGCCGGCTCCGTTGAGTTAACGTCTTGTTCGTCGATATAAATGTTCTGGGCGATTTGTGATTAGTGTCTCTTCCTGATAGGGTGAAGGGTGGGTCCGCTGGCGATGGCTCTTGGACAAGTTGCGTTATCAATGGGCTATCACTTGGCGCAGAAGCACAAAGAATGCGTGCACGAAAACCAAGAATTTTCTGTCTTCATCGACGCGTCGCTACAGACTACGGCTAGCGGACATTAAGAAAGCTGCTGCAATGAACGCGACAGTAACAAACATTTTACAGCCTCTGGCGCTCTCGCCGAAGGCTCGCAGTGTTCATTACCAGTCGTGAAGTCAATGCGCCATATGCTGCATGGAGACGACGAAAGCGCTTGAAGTGCTGGCGTAGTTGAATTGCATTAAAACAAGGAAGAAACCTTATGCTGGCAGCTTTCTCCGCGGCGGCCGAAGCACACCAGAAAAAATGCAATGCGATAAACGCAAAAGAAGCACGAACAAATCTCAGAAGCGGGTAATTTTATTAGTACGTTCAAAGAGCAGCTCTTCATCAGAGTGAAACATGCAAGGTCTTGCTATTCGGTCACGCTTAACTCTTTTACCTCTGATGTAGGATATCCAGGCAGGCTAAATTTGAGAATGTCTACTCTTCTCTTGTACAACTAATGTACGTGGGAGTGCCGATAGGTGTTGCCTGGCAACTCGCTAATGGCGAATGACGTTTCTGCACTTTGAAGCCCAGAGTAATCTCCGCAGGACTTACGAAAGCTGCCGGCGGATATATACTTGCCGTTTGCCCGCACACACTGCATGTTTAGCCACAGCGTAGCTCACGCTTAGCCCTTTTCAACCAGATATGTACTATACAGGCGGGGAAGATGGCAGATTCGCAAATGTGCCGATGCCATTTCTTGTATTTTCTCTGCAGGACCCATGTAGGCTACAGGCGGGAATACTGGTCTTAGCCCACACACAGCCCAGTTGGCTCCGTCAGGGTGCTGCACGGCAGCACTTGTTGGGTGTGCCCGCACTTCACCATCATGTAGCCCCATCTTTTATGCACACGAACTGCACGCAGCCCATGCTTACCCCTTTCATACCCGATTTAGAATACAGGTGGTGAAGGCGTCGGAAGGGCAAATGTGCCCATGAACAGCCCGCGCGGGACCGTCGCCGGTGTTGCTCAGACAGCCCAAACTGCATGCCTGAAACGCTTCGCCACTGTGAAGCCCAAAGTTCAGCCCCTTTATTTCCTACGTTTGACCCATGTAGGCTGAAGGCGGGAATACTAGCTCTTTGCCCACACAAAAACACTGTGGCTCCCTCACGGCGGTGTACGGGCAGCCCCTTTTGGGGTTGCCCGCGCTTCACCATAATAGAGCCCACATCCTAGCCCGCGCGTATCTGCGGTGGAACCTAGGTGGGCTGCCCAGTCTGTTTAAGCCCATGCCTAGCCGACGAGGGTCCCATTCAGGCACGAAGTGGGCAGCCCAAGCGTTTTGTGCCAGCACTGCACCTGCGGGGGACCCATGTGCGTTAATTGCTGGCAGCCACCAGCCCTCGTTGCCCATGTCGGACCCGCATGGGCCCGCCACCTTGTGCTACTGGGGGCTGTTCACACGCCTTCCGCATGGTGTCCAAGTACTGATCTCCGGTGATTAAATCTTGGCGCGCGCACACGTAGGGGCGCTGCTTAAACGAGGCTTTGGACTCTACGGCACCGATGTTTAGGAGATAAGAGTCGTCGTTGTTCATGGCGCACCCGTGCAGTCTATATCGGATAGCTCAGAAATTGTGCGCCGTTCTTCGTTATAAGGTCGAAGTGAGGAATTTCAAACCTCACAGAGTCCGTCTAGGTCTGCAGTACACTGGTAGCATGCTTGTACTCTCGAATGAATTGTGTGTTTTCATCTTAAATCCTCTAGGGAAGATTTCTTGGGTTTCTTGGGGTTTAACGTCCCGACGCAACTCAGGCTATGGGGGGCGCCGAAGTGAAGTGCACCGGAAATTTCGGCCACATGAGGTTCTTTAGCGTGCACTGACACCGCACAGCAGCTTTCATCTAAGATGTCTACCTCCTTACGGACTGGACAGAAGAGCAGGCTTTGCTCTCTTGATGTTAACTGGATTATCGGTGGAGTTACCGTGGTCGCGAAGCATCAGCACTGTATTCGTTTCTTGCAGGTATTGATGTTGTAGTCTGTAGCTAAGTCTAAGTGCACTGGTCGGCATCAAGATCCAGGCGCGTTGGCATCAACTCGGTCACCTAATCTGGACTGCAGTTTAGGCTAGCGAGACACTAAGAGTGTCACTGCTCATCAGCCCGAGAGGACGGTTGTTGGGTCGCACTCCGCGGCTCACCGAGCACTCCCATATCCCGAACAGCTTGCCACCCGCCTGGCGCCACCAGTTACTAACACGTTACATTAACGGTTGTGTGCTGGTTCAGAAAAGCTAAAATCTTCAGAGGGATCTGCATATAGTCGCCGACAAACGTAGAGCTACTCAAAAAAGGTGCTTTTAATCGGACCGCCAAGCAGACCAGCAGCGCGCACCTGAGCGGATACGTCATCTTCCTCGCTGCGACACGAGCCAAGTCAAGCCCCGCGGCAGCACCGCGGCACCGGCAGAACGTGAGCAGTGTGGCAGTGCCCCCTCCTTGGAAAAGGCATCGCCTCGATGCTACTGTGAAAGGAGAGACGGGAAATAGGCACCGATAGTGCGAAGGCGCGTGTAGCGTCGGCACTGAATGTGAACCCTGCAAGGTGCCAACGAGCGTAATACAGTTTTGTGCTCAACACGCTGACGACTTCTGACTTGGACGGTCGAGAAGAGCGGGCAGTTCCCTGCGGGAACATTTCATAGTTCACCTCGCTCAGTTGACGTAGCACCTGATAGGGACCGAAGTAGCGGCGCTGAAGCTTTTCAGAGCGCCCGTGCAAAAGTGTTCGGCTTCGTATCGAAACGTTCTAGCCGGGATCGTAAATCACCCTTCTGTGGTGCAGGTTTTAGCGTTGGGGTCGGGCTCCTCATGGTGTCGAATTTGGTGTCTAGGTTGATGGCGAGCGGCTTCTGCGTTACGAACGAATTGGTCAGCGCCCGCGACAGACGGGGGGCATAACCGGAGAACAGCATGGCGTCCAGCATGGTCACGGCGTCACGACCATATACCAAACTGGAGAGAATGAAGCACGTCGTTTTTTGTAGTGTAGTGTTATACACAAAAGTGATGAAATAGTGTATTTCTTCCCAGTAGCGATGTTCATCGTCGACGTACATAGACATGATATCTGAATGGTCTTGTGCAGCCTCTAAATCTATTTGAGCATGGTGAGCAGTCATTTTTCTGTGAAGGGTGCCACTAAGACGCACTATCTCATGTGTAACAGCCGACGTGAACGCAGTTCCTCGGTCAGTTAATACGACCGTGGAGGCACCGTGGCGGAGCACAATGTGGTGAACAAAGAACAGTGCAATTTCAACCGCGGTGCCACGAGGAAGAGCGTTGGTCTCACAGTAGCGGCTGTGCTTGTCAGTAGCAACAACATTATACCTGTTACCCATAGAGGACACCGGAAATGGGCCTCCTACGTTCATGCTTACCTGCTGAAATGAGAGGTTGCGGTTCACAGTTCGTCATCTGCTGTTGGTCGAGGGCGGATGTGGTGGCAGCACCTAGGAAAGCTGAATCCTCTTGGGACTCATCGGTGAGCTCGGAAGGGGAGTTATAGAGAGGCATTCAGTAATTGTTGTTGCTGAGATGATTTATAAACGGCCGTGACGTTGAACTCTTGCAACCGAAGTCTCCCGCGAGCAAGCCACCCCAATGGATCTTTCACGTTCACAGGCCAACACAAGGACTAATGATCGCTCGTGGTTTGAAACGGGCAGCCGTACGAACACGGATGAAATTTCGTGACTGCCCACACAATACCCACGCACTCCTTTTTCTTTGTGCAATAATTCACTTCTAAATGCGACAATGTCCGGCTTGCGTATGCGATCACGCTTTCTACAGTCTAACCACCACACAATCACCGCACCAAGGTCAGCATTGCTGGCATTTGTATACAGTTCCGTGTCAGCCTCCTCGTCGTAGTGGCCAAGGATTCGCGTAGATTGGACGTTGGACTTAAGTTCTGTGAATGTTTTTTCCTTATCCTGGCCCGAGAAGAATGGTTCGGCGTCTTTACTCAGGCGAGCTAGTGGTTCTGCGAGCGTGAAGAAGTTTTGAACGAGCCTTCTATAATGGACGCAGAGGCTCGGAAAGCGCGCAAGCTTCATTTATCTCTTTGCCTGGGGTAATGTAGATGCCACGGCAATATTTTCTGGACCGGGGCTCACACCCTGAGCGCTCACGATGTGCCCAAGAGACTTGAGCTCTCTAAATGCGAAGTGACACTTTTTAGGCTTTAGATACAACCCAAGGAACGAAGTGCCTTGAAAGCAGCGTGAAAACACTTCTGGTACTCCTCGAACGTGTCGAAAAAGGTCACGACGTCGTCGATACACACAAGGCAGGACTGCCACTTCGGGCCAGATAGCACGGTGTCAATTATAGTTTAAATGTTGCAGGGCCTGAATGTGAGCCGAAAGGAAGCACCTTAAATTTGTACAATCCGCCAGGGATAACGAAGGCAGTCTCTCCTCGGTCACATTTTTCGACCTCGATTTGCCAATAACCGCTACGCAAGACCAGTGACGAAAAGTAGGTGACGTGGTGGAGGCGGCCTAAGGAATCATCAACGCGTGGCAACATATAGACATCCATTTTAGCAACATTATTGATACGTCTGTAATCTACGGAAAGCTGTAGACTGCCGTCTTTCTTTGCGACGAGAACTACAGATGATGCCCTTGGGCTCGTCGTTGGCTGTATGACGTCTTCATGAAGCATTTCGAAACTTGGTTGCGGATGGCATCTCGTACTTTCAGCGAAACTCGATAAGGAGGCCGACATAGTGGTTTTTGGTCGCTATCGACGATAATGCGGTTAATAGTTATCGGCGTCTAGGGAACCTTGGAGGTTGCCGCAAAACCGTCACGGAGAACGTCAGTAAGGCTTTCCACGCTGCGTTTCTGATTGGGTAGAAGGTCCGGGTTCGCGTCCATCTTAATAGCTGTTGCAGTGCCCGGTTCCGCTGTTCCGAGGTGTGTTGTGGTGGATAAAGCACACTCGCCGGCATGCACGCCAAGTTCTTCCAAATCAGCAATCACTGTTTTGTTTTGCTAAATTTTTGAGTTCAGAACTGATGTTTGTCACTAAGAGTTCCATACGCCCCTAAACAAGGTCGACAAGGGCGCGAGCAACGCAAACTTGCCGAGACAGTAGCAGCGACATGTTCGCTTCTGCAATGCCCCGGGTGCCGAATCTGGTATCCCACTTCACCGTGACGAACTTGCTTGCTCTCGGCGGCATATTTATGTCGTCGTGAGAGGCGCGTAGAACCGCTCTGTCCGGGTCGGAGCCGGTATCAACGGCTCCCTCTGTAGGAAAGGATACCAATTGCTCCTGCAGGTCGATAACCAACCCATACACATGAAGGAGGTCCATGCCGAAAATAACGTGATTGGAGCGCTCTCGTAGCATGGCAAAGGAGCCAATGAAAGTGGCACCACGGATTTTGTATGCGGCTGGTTCAGACACCAATCTGCCTTACCACATGACAAACAACTGTGCGTACCTGCGCCCCATACCAAGGTGTTACAACCTTTCGGGGGGGGGGGGGTCGTCGCTAGCTGGCTGCTGTATGACAAAAAAAAGTTGGTTCCGGTATCCACGAGTGCTGTCCCCTCATAGCTGGCGGCGGCAAGTAGAATTTCGGCGCCGGAAACCATTTTTTTACAACTCGTTGGCGAGGTCTTCGGTGGCGTCGTCAATGAGGTAGTCGTTGAAGTCGTTGAGGTGGTCATCGGTGGGGTGGTCCACGTTGTCACCGGAGGGGTTTCCGACAGGATTGTCTTTGGTGTCGGCTGGTGAGGCTATCGGCATTCGTGTTGTCGCATCAAATAATCGTATGGAGGCTGGGATGGGATGGGAGGCTGGGATAGGACCTCCGCGGCAGCGGCGGTCCTATCCCAGGAGCAGGCCGTCTTCAGTTTTCCGGTGGGGGCACCTGCCTCTGAATTGGCCACATGATGCGCAACTGGGCGAAGCAACCCATCTTTGAGATGTCGATCTAGACTCAAGTCGTGGCAGCAACGAATTCAACACGTGATCGGCCAGGTACTCTTCAATGGCCTGCGGTCTCTCCACCATAGCGCGATTCAGAGGCGCCCGATTGAAAGCTACTTATCCCATCCTCTGGTATCGGCAGTTGCGGAGGACATAACCTGGCTCTCCGCAGTAATAGTATCGAGGCTGATTGTTGGGTGTACACCAGACGTCCACTTTTCGTACAGCAGGGCGCTGGTCACGCAGCTAGACGGCAGAAACACCCATGCGGTGGTTACACGGCAGAACGAAATGAATACGGCACCTTAGCAGGTCTCCGTAGGGCTTCACTGCAGCTCATGATGCACGGCTTCGGCTGCATACGTCCGTAGGGCTTCGCTCTTGTTCCTCATGTAGGGCTCCAGCTGTAGTTCCGATGGTGGCCATTGCTCGCCGAATTTCGTCACGGACGTCATCAGCTACAGCTGCAAAATTTGCAGGTGGAGCATCTAAGAGGAGGTTGCGCTGCTCTTCGCGGACCACACTCCGCACCAACTCCCGAAGCGCCTCGTCCGCGGCGACTGGCACTGCCGCAAAGTGGCAGCAACACTTCTCTGAAGACTGTACTGCACACTGCCTTCATGCAAGGAACGGTCCATACCCGTGGTTTCTTTGGGGGTGGTGGTTAAAAAATTATCGTCTATTAAATTTTTACAGAAAGGTGATTGGAGTAGGACCCTCATGGCCTTTACCCCCCAAATACTAGGTGGAGCCCCTATTCCAGGGCCTCGTTGGCAAGGAACTCCACCCACGTCCGTTGAACCAAGGCCTTTTGGGTCTTTAGTTCTTGACAGCCGAGCAGGGCCGCCTCCCAGTTCTCTCTGGTGGGGTTGGGGTTGGGGAGATAGAAGGGTTTGGCTGACACACCGAAACCATGTGGAAGGTGGCAGCCACCTCCCCACAGAACTGGCACGCGCCATCAAAGGATGTATTGAAATGTTTAAGCACCGCCGGGCACAGTAGAGTGTTAGTGAGAACTTTGATGAGGAGGCGCTCGTCAGCGCAATTCAGTCTCTTACAAGGGGCCGGGTAGCGCGAGTGCTCCTCCTTGTAGTAATCGGTGATGTGTTTGAATGTAAGGGCCAGATTGTCTGATTGGGAGTAGGCTTCCAAGGACAGGGGGATAGCCCGAGGAGAGAGTGCGCGGGTGGCCTGATCGGCCAGTTCGTTTGCCTAGAGTTCCTGGAGACCTGGAACCCAATTCAGGTTGCGTGGAGTTGGATCTCCGCATCGGCAGCTATATTCCAGTATGCGCAAGGCAAGCGGGGCAGCACAGCCCAGCTCATTTTACCGACACGCCCCTCGCGAGTCGGCGATGATGTGTTTTGACTTGGGATTAGTGAGAGCCGGAGAAACGGCGATCTCCTCCGCGTGTGTCGCGCTGTAAGCTTTGGAAGTGAGCCAGTTAACTGTGTTTTAGTTGTGTACAACTGTGGACACGTGCACCACCCCCGTTGTGTGTGGCGTCAACGTCCACGCAATACACGGGTTGTTGCTTGCCACAGTATGGTGCCAAAGGTTGCGCGCGCGCCCGGCGACGACCGCTATGGTTTTCTCTGGACATGTTGCGGGGGAGGGGTCGGACTCGGAGGGCGCGTCTCCAGTGTTCTGGCATTCTCTCCCTTTCCTGGATGTGGTAGTCGTGTTTCATGTGTAGCCCATCCAAGAGGCGGCGACCGGACGTGGTCTGTGCAAGACGCGTGTATTGGTTCACTAATTGGGCTTCTCGAAGCTCCGGGAATGTGTTCACCGCGCCCAAGGCCAGAAGTCTCTGGTTGGACTTGGCGACCGGGAGACCGAGAGCCCGCTTGGTGACTTCCTGTGGATGACCTCCAGTTGGTCATCATAGTGTTTGCTCAGGTGCAAGTAGGCGATTGAGTAGAGGATTCCACACGTTACGAAAGCATGGGTAAGCCGCATTGTATCATTGCATCGTAATCCGCCCCGCTTGTTGGAGACCCGGCGGACCAAGCGGCTCACCTGGTCTCCCACCGTGCAAAGTTTGGCTACGGTGGTGTCGAACGTGCGTTGGTGGTGTAGAAAGAGGCCTAGGACGCGCATCTCCTTGGCTTGCCGTATCGGTACCGAAAGGAGACTGATACAATGCGGAGTTGTGTGCCGAGGGGTGGGACGTGAGTGTACAAATTGTGATTCAGCTGGAGAGCACTGGAGTTCACACTAGGCCGCGTAGTCGTTCAATAGGGTCGCCGCTGCCTTCCAGCAGGATTCCATGTGGCCCAGGTTACCTTATGTGGCCTAGATTGTAATGTCATCCGCATAAAGAGCGTCATGTGTCCAGGGCAAAGACAATTTGGAGGGAAGATGAAGCATTGCCAAACTGAAGAGCAGGAGAAACAGGACTGCACCTTGAGGTGTTCCCCTCTAGCCGATGGTTTATGGCCCGTGTTCCGCACCTCGTATGCATTAGTAGAACGTTAAGGTGGGCGAGTTGGTATATGTTCATGGTTGAAAAACAGCGCACAAAAGACTAGAGACAAGATTAGAGGCAACGACAGGACAAGCGCTGAGCTCACAACTAAGGCTTTATTGCGAAAGCCTGGGTATATAAGGAAGGCATAATACATGAAAAACAAAACTGAACAAACAAACCTATGACAGTGACAAAACTTGCGTGCGCCCGAAGCCCAAAATCTGCCATAAAACGTGATCTCGTTATCACTTAAAGCAACCGAAGGTTTGCTAACGCAACCCTGTTGCTCCGTTGCGATGAAGTATGCTACTGCTACTTCCTGTGTGGGTTGATCTCTGTGAGAATAGAACACCTTTGCTTGACTTAACAATCCGGTGGACTTGTTCTTCTTGTTTTTCATCACGGCGCACCCCTTACAATGAGTAACAAGATAAGCTTGGTCATTGCCTTTATCTAAACTGTTAGTGTTCTTGCAAACGCTTGGTCAAGCAACGGCCGGTCTGTCCGATGTAGCGGGCTCCGAAGGAAAGGGGAAAGCTGTAGACGACACACGTGCGGCAGTTGACGAACGGATCCGTGTGCGCGACACCGCAACCTTTTTCTTTTTCGACATTTTCTTCTTTTCTATCGCAGCACACACTTCTTAAAGCTTGACAGGAGCAGACAGCAATACATCAACGTTGAACCTTTTTCCTACATTTTTCGGCATTGCCTTCAGCTGACACGCGAACAACTCCAGAAAACGAGACGGGCACGCTGGCGCCAACTGACCTCAGCTGCGCTTCCTGCAGATGTCAGGGACTTCGGCTGGCTGCGAGGCTGGCGGGTCCTGCCCACAAGAGACCGCCTTGCGGCGTGGGGCGTGGCGCCCTCCGCCCGATGCCCGCAGTGCGGTCTCTTAGAAACATTGCGGCACGCAATGTTCGACAGTGTAGTGGCGCGCACCTTTTGGGTACTAGTGTCACGAATGTTGTAACCCGCCTCGAAGCGCGCACTAGTTCACGCGAACTGTTTACAAATATGCTCTTGTGTGTCGGCATGTTCGTTTTGTGGCGGCAGCGTGGAGCGGCTTCCTTAAATGGGCGTCCGCAAAGAGCAGTGTTTCCAATGTTGCAGCGCCTCCGCACGCGCCTCTTTGAGCAAGCATGCGTGGACGCACTGACAATGAGCGAGGCTGAGTTCTTGCGCAAATGGTCGACATACTTTATCGTCCTGCGCGGCGGTCGAGTGTCGGCTTTCATACTGCCATACTGACGTGCTCAGTGCTTCGTCACTGCGCATATGCTTGAAAGATCAGACTTCAGTTCAACTGTTTTGTTTCGTATTTTTGAAAAAACTGTTTTGTTTCGTATTTTTGAAGTATATTTTCGAAAAAAATATACTTTTCTTTCTATGCCTTCAGCACTGACGTTACCGACCTTTACTACAGCCTTCCGCACGACACCCTGCTTATGCGGGTGAAGATGTTAATCACAGAAGAGAACGACGAAATGGTTTTCTCCAACAACACAGGTCTGAGCGTTGAAAGTTTCCTTGAGCTTTTGCGGTTTTACCTACGTTCCACCTTCGTAGGCTGGGAGCGCAAGCTCTACTCGCAGAAAAGTGGGAGACCTGGTGCAAATATGGCACAACTCAGGTGCTTTTCTTTTCTTTTACCGGACGGTTGAGTGGTGCCGAAAGCTACTCGCAGAAAGCTGGAATATGCATTGGGTCCAGCGTTGCTCCCGTGTTGAGCGAAATTTTCCTGATGTATGTGGACAGGGATCTTGAAAAGGACTTGATAGGACTGCATCACACCACCGTTAGGTATGTAGACGATTATCTGATTTTCACTGAGCGCGATCGGTTCGATGCGAGCGTGCTTGACATCGCCAAAGTGGTTACAGAGTGCGGGTCTGGATTGCTGTTCACTTTCGAGTTGCCCGTAAGCGATGAACTACAGTATTGAGATTTGCAACTGCGGTTCGCCCATGAGCATGTCTGCTGGAAATACAACTTAAGGTCTGTAAAGCCGTTGCTGAGTTCTCAATCGGGGCACTCAAAATTGGTGAAGAATTGCATTGTAAGTTCTTGCCTGAGGTATGCATTTGATAAAATTCTGCCACCACGGTGTTGCTGACAGTTTCCGATCACAACTCATCAGGATAAAAAATGCCGGCTACCAAGATGCAATGGTGAAGGAGTCTTCCTCAAGGTTACTTAAGTGCTTCAAGCGACAGATGGCCCTGAATGCGCCACTCAACAGTCCGCGAAAAGAAAGGAAAAGCACCTCAGTTGTGCCATATTTGCACCAGGTCTCCCACGGACTGAAAAATGTAGGAAAAAGGTTCAAATTTGATGGATTGCCGTCTGCTCCTGTCAAGCTTAAACAAGTGTGTGCTGCGATAGAAAGGAAGAAAGTGTCGAAAAAGAAAAAAGGTTGCGGTGTCGCGCACACGGATCCGTTCGTCAACTGCCGCACGTGTGTCGTCTACAGCTTTCCCCTTTCCTGCGGAGCCCGCTACATCGGACAGACCGGCCGTTGCTTGAACAAGCGTTTGCAAGAACACAATAACAATTTAGATAAAGGCAATGACCAATTTTGTTACTCATTGTAAGGGGTGCGTAGTGATGAAAAACAAAAAGAAAAAGTGCACTGCTTTGTTAAGTCAAGCAAAGATGTTGTATTCTCACAGAGATGAAAGCACGCGGGAAGTAGCAGTAGCGTACTTCATCGCAACAGAGCAACAGGCTGCGTTAGCAAACCTTCGGTTCCTTTAAGTGATAACGAGATCACGTTTCTTGGCAAATTTTGGGCTTCGGGCGCACGCTAGTTTTATCATTGTCATAGTTTTGATTGTTCAATTTTGTTTTTCATGTATTATGCCTTCCTTATATACACAGGGTTTCACAATAAAGCCTTAGTTGTGAGTTCAGCGCTTGTCCTGTCGTTGCCTTTACTCTTTTCTCTAGTCTTTTGTGCGCTGTTTTTCAACCATGAGTTGTATTCATTATACGCGTGACTGTCTGTAAGAAATTGTTTTATGTAATGGAATATTTTGTGGCCACACTTCGTGTTACTGAGGTGGTCGAGGATTACTTCATGTTTGACATGGTCGAATGAGCCTTTAAGATCCAAGGCCAGGACCATCTTGTCGTTGTGGGGACATTCGACAGGATCTAAGATGTCGTGGTGGAGCTGCAGAAGTGTACCCTGTACTGAGTGTGAGGGCGAAAACCGAACATGGTGTCCGCGAAAATGGGCTGTGTTTCGAGATAATTGTGTCGAGCACCATAGTCTCCATCAGCTTAGCATCACAAAACGTGAGGGAGATGGGGCGAAGGTTCTCCACATCAGTAGGTTTGTCGGCCTTCGGGATGAAGCTCACGAGAGCCGATTTCCAATCGAGAGGGAGCGGAGTCTCTCTCATACTACTGATGTATTTGAGGAGCGCAGCGTAGGCTGCGTCGGGAAGTTTGGCAAAGAACTTGACCGTCACCTTGTCGCGCCACGGTGCAGTGCACCGCTTCATCTTCCTTAAGTCCGCCCGGAGGTAGTGGAGCTGGAACGGGGTGTCCCGCTCCGTGTTCTCTTCGCCTGCATACGGGTACGACGCCGGCCGGGGGTCTTTAGTGGTGCACAGGTATCGATCCATACGCGTGTGCGCAAGGCACTATGTAATTCGCGTTGGGTTTCCGTGCGTGTCTGTATTAGATCGATTAGAGCGCTGAACAGACGCCACGTTTAGCGACCAGACATCTGGCGCAGCCGCGTTGCATCGGTCTACTCAGTTAGTATCGGCTAGCTGAGTAGCATATTCCGTTGCCTGTTGTGTGAGTTCGAGGATGCGTTTCTTTGAGCTTCAGCTATTTTTCTGTTTCTTCCATCGTTTGCTGAGGCTGCGGCGGGCCTCCCAAAACTGGAGCAGGTGGTTGCCTACATCCGTTTGTGTTTCTGTGAGCTGTATCTGCTTTTCGAGTTGTGTGAGTGCAGATGTGAGTGATTTGGACCAGGCGTCGTATCCCGACTGGAGGGGTTCTACGATAGGTAGAGAGGTGCGGAAAGTCTTGCAGTCCGGTACACGAGCTTGTGTTAATGGTCGTTTCAGGGGACGCATGTAAATGGTTGTGTTGATTGTACAGGATCACTACCCAGAGTGTCCTTTGTAATCAGCCAGTCGGCATGGCGTATGCCTTTCTTGTTCCAACACGATGCAAGTCATGCCACGAGGCCGCACGGTGGCGCCGGAACTCTGTGAGCAGTGTGGGAATACGTTGTTAATTAAAAACTGAATTGCCCTTCTCCTTCCAAAAAAAAGAAGCAGAAAGTTCTTAGAACGAAATGCAAATAGCACGAGAACTCATTGTTACTTATTTTCATTACCAAAAATTATGAGCTAGGCTAGTGTGCGCGATGAAAAACCGTCGAGTCGAAATTTGCGACCCCCTAGTGACTGAAATTGTTCACGTTGATCGTGTTTGCTTCCTATTATGGTTCAGCAGTATCTCTAAAGAGCAGTGCTAGGACCATATTCAGGGAATCAGTGTAGACGATGCTGTTTTTGATGTTCTCTTTTACTATTTGCTCTACAGACACAGCGATGGCATAACACTCCGCAATAAAAGCCGATGCGCACTGTGGCAGTCAAGTCATCCTTTCGCTGTCGATTTGAACTACAGCGCTAACAAGAAGCACTTATGTTTTGGAGCCATCAGTATAAAATTCAGGGTAGGTGTTACATTTTACTTCCAGCCCGTAGAACTCTTGTAGTACATGTTTTTTTGACGTTTATTTTTGTGTAAATGTGGCCTCAAGGCTGCAACCCGAGGCCCTGGCTAAGCAATTAAGAAAACAATAGAAGGGGAATTAGGGAATCGTTATAAATATGAGACAAGCCAGCAGCCACAGAAACCAAGGAACAGAGGGGATTTTAAATTAATTTATTTACTTTGTGCTCTTGTTCGGTTTAGAATATTGCTGATTATGTTATCGCTTAAAGCTAATTGATTGCAAAAGCAGAAGAAAAAACAACCACATGCCGCCGCTGGTATCTGAGGCCACGAGCTCCTAATTACGCGTCGTGTGCTCTACCCCTGAGCTACGGCGACGCCTGTCAAATCTTCTAATCTTCTGCTTTCGGGGGTATTTATGTTTACAACTAACCTAACCTTGAGAGTGTTCATCAGCGCCACCCACGTTCTTGAGCGGTGGAAGTAGCACGTCCTGAGTTACCGCTGATATGACATAGAATGTCATCGAACATTGAGGGTGGAAGCTGTATGAGACCCTCTTATGCTTCCTATGGCGTCAAGGCTGCCAGAACCGAGGCCCTCGCTAAGCAATTAAGCAAATAAGAGAAGGGCAATGAGGGGCTCGTTATAAATCTGAGAGAAGACAACAGCCACGGAAACGAAAGGACAAAATAGATATTTAATTATTTTTTATTTTGTGCTGTTGTTCGATTTAGAGTATTACTGATTATGTTATCGCTTAAAGCTATTTGATTAGAAAAGCAGAAGAAAAAAACAACCAAATGCCTCGGGTGGGATCCGAACCCACGACCTCCGAATTACACGTGCGGAGCACTACCGCTGAGCTATACCGACGGCAGTCAAATCTTCTGCTTTCGGGGGTATTTATAAACGTTTACAAATAACCTAACCTTGAGAGTATTCATCAGCGCCACACACGTTCTTAAGCGGCGCAAGTAGCACGACGTGAGTTACCGCTGATATGACGTAGAACGTCGCCGAACGGCGAGAGTGGAAACTCTGTGAGAACACTCTTATGCTTCCTATGGCGTCAAGGCTGCCAGAACCAAGGCCCTCGCTAAGCAATTAAGCAAATAAGGGAAGGGGTATGAGGGGCTCGTTATAAACATGACAGAAGCCAACAGCCACACAAAAACGACACAGAGGGGATTTTTAATTAAGTTATTATTTCGTGCTTTTGTTCGATTTAAAATATTACTGAATATGTTACCGCTAAAAGCGAATTGATTAAAAAAGCAAGAAGAAAAAACAACCACATGCCGCCGGTTGGATCCGAACTCACGTTCTCCGAATAACGCGTCCGGTGCTCTACCGCTGAGCTACGGCGACGGCTGTCAAATCTTCTCCTTTCGGGATTATTTATGTTTAGAAATAACCTAACCATGAGAGTGTTCATCAGTGCCACCCAAGTTCTTAAGCGGCGGACGTAGCAGGTCCTGAGTTACCGCTGATATGACGTAGAACGTCGTCGAACGGTGAGGGTGGAAGCTGTGTGAGAACCCTCTTATGCTTCCTATGGCGTCAAGGCTGCCTGAACCGATGCCTTCGCTAAACAATTAGGCAAACAAGGAAAGGGGAATCAGGGGCTGGTTATAAATACCAGAGAAGCCAACAGCCACGGAAACCAAGGGACAAATGGGATTTTTAATCATTTTTTATTTTGTGCAGTTCTTCGATTTAGAATATTACTGATTATGTTATCGCTAAAAGCGAATTGATTAAAAAAGCAAGAAGAAAAAACAACCACATGCCGCCGGTGGGATCCGAGCCCACGACCTCCGAATTACGCGTCCGGTCCTCTACCGCTGAGCTACGGCGACGGCTGTCAAATCTTCTGCTTTCGGGGGTGTTTATGTTTACTAATAACCTAACCTTGAGAGTGTTCATTAGCGCCACGCATGTTCTTAAGCGACGGACGTTGCACGACCTGAGTTACCGCTGATATGACGTAGAACGTCGTCGAACGGCGAGGGTGGAAGCTGTGTGAGAACTCTCTTCTACTTCCTATGGCGTCAAGGATGAGAGAAGCGAGACCCTCGCTAAGCAAATAAGCAAACAAAGGAAGGGGAATGAGGGGCTCGTTATAAATCTGAGAGAAGCCAACAGCCACGGAAACCAAGGGACAGAGGGGATTTTTAATTATTTTTTATTTTGTGCTCTTGTTCGGTTTAGAATACTACTTAATATATTCTCGCTAAAGGTAATTGATTAGAAAATGAGAAGAAGAAACAACGACATGCCGCCGGTGGGATCCGAGCCCACGACCTCCGAATTACACGTGCGGTGCTCTACCGCTGAGCTACGGCGACGGCTGTCAAATCTTCTGTTTTCGGGGGTATTTACATAGTGACGTAGTGGTGACTGCAGTCCGGCGAACAGGGACACAGCGAGAATGTCTTCGAAACGAAGCTCTTTATTCGGGCTGACTTGCGCCCGCAAAGAACTGAATCACTTGGCGGCGGCGTACCAACAAGCGTGCCCGGCGGTCGTCGAACAGAATGCCCACCGCTGTCTGCCGTGCTCTTTTTAAAGCCGATAGCGAATCTTCGAGATAAAGCTTTCGAAGTTACTAGAACATTCTGGCACAAACAAGAGTCGGCTCCGTCCGGATGCGATCCGTCGATATAATTCTAGGCGCGTCTTCCGTCACAAACGAAGCGATAAAGCGGCGTGCCGGCAGCCTTGAAGCATGAACAAATAAAAACAACAAACAAACGCTACAAAGACTCGCGGCATTACTACCCTCTCAAAGAAGCATCGCTTCGATGCTTCTTTGCGGCTATCAATAATGCGGCTATCAACAATCAAAAACGGATTGTGCAAAAATAAACACCGAATGAGGAAACACGGCGTCCTTTAGCGTGCATGATAGGGCTTTAGGCGTACGACATGAACTAGTTCGGGTCGTACGCAGCGTCGCGGGGATGCAGTCATTTGGTCAGGGACGACTTCATAGTCCAATTCACCTAGCCGACTAAGAACCTTGTACGGGCCGAAATAGCGTCGCAAAAGCTTTTCGCTCAATCCTCGGCGGCGAATGGGCGTCCAAACCCAGACTCGGTCTCCTGGCTTGTATTCCGCGTCGCGTCTTCGTAGGTTGTAGCGCGCGGCGTCGGTCCGCTGCTGGTCTTTGATCCTTAATCGGGCAAGTCTTCGGGCTTCTTCTGCGCGTTATAGGTAAGCGGCGAAGTCGATGTTATCTTGCTCAGTAACGTTCGGCAGCATGGCGTCCATCGTGGTCGTGACCTCTCTGCCATGGACGAGCCTAAAAGGCGTCATCTGTGTGGTCTCCTGCACTGCAGTGTTGTAGGCGAAGACTACGTAAGGCAAGATGACGTCGCAAGTCTTGTGTTCGGCATCGACATACATGGCGAGCATATCGGCGATGGTTTTGCTGAGGCGCTCGGTCAGTCCGTTGGTCTGCGGGTGGTATGCAGTTGTTCTCCGGTGGCTGGTTTGGCTGTAATGGAGGATGGCTTGCGTCAGTTCCGCCGTGAATGCTGTTCCTCTGTCGGTGATGAGCACATCGGGAGCGCCGTGTCGCAGAAGAATGTTCTCCACGAAAAATTTGGCGACTTCTGCTGCTGTTCTGTTCGGTAGGACTTTTGCCTCGGCGTAGCGGGTCAGGTAGTCGATTGCTATAATGATCCACTTATTTCCAGATGTTGATGTCGGTAACGGCCCAAGCAAGTCCATGCCGATCTGCTGAAGGGGCCTTGAGGGGGGTTCAATGGGGTTCAGAAATCCTGCTGATCGGCTTTGAGGGGTCCTTCGTCGTTGACAATCTCGGCAGGTTTTCACATAATGTGCGACATCGGCAGACAGTCGGGGCCAGTAATACTTTTCTTGAATGCGGCGGAGGGTGTGTGAAAACCCAAAATGTCCAGCTGTCGGCTCGTCGTGTGAGGCCTGAAGAACTTCTTCGCGCAGACTTACAGCTACAACAAGGAGGTAGGCTGTCTTGTTTGCTGCAAAGTTCTTCTTCACAATGACATCGTTCTGTAAACAGAACGAAGACAATCCTCGCTTGAACGAGGCGGGGAGTGAAGAAACCTTGCCTTCCAAGTATTCGATGAGGCATTTTATGTCGGCGTCCTCGCGTTGCTGTCGTACAAAAGAGCTGAAGGTGATGGGTCCCAGGAAGGCGTCCTCATCGTGGTCCGGCGGCGGTGCATCTACAGGGGCTCGTGACAGGCAGCCGGCGTCAGAGTGCTTGAATCCGGACTTGTAAACGACGGTTACATCAAACTCCTGGAGCCTCAGGCTCCATCGAGCGAGGCGGCCGGTGGGGTCCTTCAAACTGGCGAGCCAGCACAGTGCGTGGTGATTGCTGACCACCTTGAACGGTCGTCCGTACAGGTGGGGGCGGAATTTCGACGTAGCCCAGATGATGGCAAGGCACTCCTTCTCAGTTGTCGAATAATTAGCTTCGGCTTTGGACAGGGAACGGCTAGCGTACACAATGACCTTCTCCACTCCGTCAATTTCCTGAACGAGGACAGTGCCTAGGCCCACACTACTTGCGTCGGTATGAATTTCAGTCTCAGCGTTTTCATCGAAGTGCGCGAGGATCGGTGGGGTCTGTAAACGGCGCTGAAGTTCCTTGAAGGCTTCTATTTGCGGCGCTTCCCATTTAAATGGCACATCTGCCTTTGTCAGGTGGGTCAGTGGCTCGGCGATGCGCGAAAAGTTTTTGACGAAACTTCGGTAATACGCGCACAGTCCGAGGAATCTGCGCACAGCTTTCTTATCGGCCGGCGGCGGAAACATTGCAATAGCAGCTGTTTTCTGCGGGTCTGGCCGTACTCCCTCCTTGCTAACTATGTGGCCTAGGAACAGCAGCTCTTCATAGGCAAAGTGGCACTTCTCTGCTTTTAAAGTTAGGCCGGACGACTTGATTGCCTCTAGTACTGTTCGAAGCCATTTTAGGTGTTCCTCAATGTTCGAGGCGAAGACAACGACGTCATCTAAACATACCAGACAAATATGCCTCTTCAGGCCTGCCACCACTGTATCCATTACTCGCTGAAATGTGACTGGTGCGGAACAGAGACCAAATGGCATCACCTTGAACACGAAGAGGCCATCTGGAGTGATGAATGCGGTCTTCTCGCGATCTCGTTCATCGACCTCAATTTGCCAGTAGCCGCTCTTGAGGTCCATCGATGAGAAATACCTGGCGTTGCAGAGCCGGTCCAGTGTGTCGTCGATGCGAGGGAGGGGGTAGACGTCCTTCTTTGTGATGTTGTTCAAGCGCCGGTAATCAACGCAGAATCGAAGTGCACCGTCTTTCTTTCTCACTAGGACAACAGGTGCTGCCCAGGGGCTCTTTGAAGGCTGAATAACGTCGTCGCGCAGCATTTCTTCCACTTGGTCACGGATGGCTTGTCGTTCTCGCGGCGACACTGGGTAGGGGCTATGGCGGAGAGGTCGGGCGTGCTGGTCGGTTATAATGCGATGCTTGGCAATCGGCGTTTGTCGGACCTTCGGCGATGACGAGAAGCACTCGCTGTAGCTTCGAAGGAGATTACGGATATGGTCTTGTCTGTTCCGGGGCAGGGCTGGGGCGAATTCTCTTCGTGAGGCGAATCTTCTACGCATGGGTCGGAGAGCGCGAAGAAGTCTCGTACGTCAGATATTTCGTCGAGGAATGCAATCGTAGTTCCTCTGTCAACGTGCCGGTATTCTTCGCGGAAGTTAGTCAGCAGTACTTCGGCTTGTCCTTTGTGGAAATGTGTGATACCTCTTGCGATGCCGATTCCTCGGTCGAGAAGCAACTGCATGTTCCCCTCGGTAATGGCTTCATTGTTATTCGCTTCTTTGGCGCCTACGGTGATGATGACGCTTGAGCGGGGTGGGACACTCACTTGTTCCTCCAGGACACTAAGCGTAACGTGATGCTCCGGAGCTCTCATCGAAGGGATGGCCTCGTCTGTGGAAAATGTGATCATCTTAGATCGCAGGTCAATGATCGTTTGATGCTCATTAAGGAAATCCATGCCCAAGATCACTTCGCGGGAACATTGCCGTAGCACTACGAAGGTCGCGGGGTAGGTATGCCCCTTGAGAGTCACTCGCGCTGTGCATCGTCCTGATGGCGTAATGAGGTGGCCTCCTGCGGTGCGAAGTTGTGGGCCGTCCCAAGCGGTCGTTACTTTCCTCAGGTGCGCAGCGAATGGTCCGCTCATCACCGAATAATCAGCTCCTTTGTCGACAAGAGCGGTGACTTTCTGGCCGTCGATAACCACTTCTAAGTCGGATCTCCTGGCTCTGGAGTTACACGTCGTCCTCGGCGTCGGGTTACGGCTTCGTCGGGTACGTGAATCGTGGGTGGGGCATGTGGTCGAAGCTTTTCTTGATGGCGGCGTAGATTTGAAGGCGGTTTGCGTCGTGGTCGAGGTTGTATGCGTCGTCGGTGTAGTAGGTGCGGCGTCTTCATACGGCGTGGTCGCTGGAGGATCTTCGTCGTTTCCTCGGCAAGCAACCTGACCTCCACAGGTTGCTTTGTTTAGTTTCCCCTACGGGGGCTTGGGCACCTTCCCCGGACTGCCGCGGCGTAGCTGCGGCCCGATGATGCAAAGCGTGCGGTGGAGGGTGACGGGGAGCGGGAAAGACGGCTTCTCCCCTCTATGCAGACGTACTCCCCTCTATGCAGGTAGTCGTTGATTTCCCGTGGTCGCTGTCCAGGGAATCGTCGTGGGGCGTCGATAGCGAAACCTCGCAGGCCGATGCGTCTGTACGGGCAGTGGCGAAGTACATGACCGGCTTCGCCGCAATGGAAGCACAGCGGGCGGTTGTTGGAAGTCCTCCAGGCGTCGCACTTCCTGGGGCTTGGGCGTCGTTCATAGGCTGGGCGGGCGGGGGCAGGGAGGAAGCGTTCGGGAACAGCTGGTTTACGCCGAAGATGCGGACTTCGGCTCCCGCGTTGGGGCTGAGGACTGCGTAGTGCAGCAGCGTAGGTTAATGCTGCAGCTTCAGCAGGAGGCGAAGATGACGGAGTGCCAAGCGCATGCTCCACTTCTTCGCGTACGATTTCCTCAAGGGCCGCAACTTCGTGGCTGGTTGGAAGATGGTAGCAGGCGACGCAGCTCTTCCCGCACAATTTATTCATTTATTTATTTACCCTCAAGGCCTAGGGGGCGTTACAGAGGGGGTGGGTACATGGGTTGAACAAAATTTCAACAAAGCAATTTGGAGAAAAAAAAGAGAAAGCACACGCGTACAGGCACTCCTGCTTGGGCAGCACTGCTGCCCGCAGTATTTGGAAATAAATAAAAACTGAAACATATGTTGCAGGGCTTAAGAAAAGAAACAAAATGCTCCAGACACAGCAAACAAGTGACAAGAAAAAACATGAAATAAGCAGGCTAGACAGTCAAAATAATTTTTAGCGCGTTTTTGAATGCCACAGGGTCTTGAATATAGGCAATGGAGGGGGGAAGGTGGTTCCAGTCCGTTATAGTTTTTGGCAAGCAAGAGTCAGAAAACAGATTTGTACGGCAGTGTGGGGCGCGAACTTTATATGTGTGATCGACACGCGTTGATAGGTAAGTAGGTTCAGAAAAGAGTTCACTTTTAAGTAAAGGGTTATTGAAATAAATTTTATGAAACAGGCACAAACGGGAGATCTTCCTTCGAATATGCAAGTTCGGTAGACCTAGTTGTGATTTCATTAAGGAAACACTTGCAGTACGGGCATAATTAGACAGAATGAAGCGCACTGATCGATTTTGAATTGCTTCGATGTCGTCGGTTAGTGTCGAAAGAGCTGGGTCCCATATTGCGGAGGCATATTCTAGTTTCGGTCGAATTAATGTTTGATATAATATCACTTTGAGATGATTTGGTGCATGAGAAAAGTTCCTACGTAGATAACCGAGAGTGCGATTAGCATTGCTGGTAATATATTTCACATGAACATGCCATGAAAAGTTGTTTGTTATGTAAACACCCAGATATTTGTAAGATGTGACATTTTCGAGAGCTATGGAGTTAACTCTGTAGCTGTAAGGTATAGGCAGGTTGGTACGGCGGGATATTGTCATGATTTTGCATTTACTAGCATTTAAAGTCATCAGCCAATCGTTACACCAGTGTGAGATCACGTCAAGGTCGGACTGCAGGAGTATGTTATCATTAGCGTTTGTGATTTCACGAAAAAGAACACAGTCATCGGCATAAAGCTTCAGTCAGCGGATAAGATTCCGCAGGTTGCCTCCGAATGCTGTGCCATCCGAGAGGGCTGTCGAGGTCCCTTGGGGCTGTCTAGGAAAATGACGGGCTCGTGCTTCCGATGTTCTCTCAATGGCAGCTGCTTCAGTGGTGAATTCTGCGACCTTCGTCGGTGGGCTGCGGGTCAGACCACAGAAAAGTGTCTCTTTAACACCACGCATCAAAAGCTGCACCTTCTTCTCCTCCGTCATGTCAGGATCGACACGTTGAAAAAGGCGCTTCATATCTTCTACGTACGCGCTCACAGTCTCATTCGGGTGTTGGATGCGTGATTCTAGAAGCAGATGAGCTCTTTCTTTGCGTACGACGTTTGTAAACGTACCCAGGAGCTGCTTCTTGAAGGTCGCCGAGGTCGTGAAAGAAGATTCGCGGTTTTCAAATCATATTTTGGCAGGGCCGTCCAATGCAAAATAAACGTTTCGGAACTTAGAGCTGTCGTCCCAGGCGTTCAGTGCTGCCACACGGTCGTACATGTCCAGCCAGTCTTCTACATCTTCGTGTGGTTCTCCACAAAACGTCGGTGGCTCCCGGGGCTGGCGAAGCACGACAGGCGTTGGCTGTGCACCAGGTTCCATCTGAGGGGCAGAGCAAGGTAGCAGGTTAGCACACCACCAGATGTCACGTAGTGGTGACTGCAGTCCGGCGAACAAGGACACAGCGAGAATGTCTTCGAAACGAAGCTCTTTATTCGGGCTGACTTGCGCCCGCAAAGAACTGAATCACTTGGCGGCGGCGTACCAACAAGCGTGCCCAGTGGTCGTCGAACAGAATGCCCACTGCTGTCTGCCGAGCTGTTTTTAAAGCCGATAGCGAATCTTCGAGATAAAGCTTTCGAAGTTACTAGAACATTCTGGCACAAACAACAGTCGGCTCCGTCCGGATGCGATCCATCGAGATAATTCCAGGCGCGTCTTGCGTCACAAACAAAGCGATAAAGCGGCGTGCCCGCAGCCATGAAGCATGAACAAATAAAAACAACGAACAAACGCTACAAAGACTCGCGGCAGTATTCACAAATAACCTAACCTCCAGGGTGTTCATCAGCGCCACGCACGTTCTTAAGTGGCGGACGTAGCACGTCCTGAGTTACCGCTCATATGACGTGGAACGTCGTCGCACGGCGAGGGTGGAAGCTGTGTGAGAACCCTCTTATACTTCCTATGGCGTCAAGGATGAGAGAACCGAGGCCCTCGATAAGCAATTAAGCAAACAATAGAAGAGGAATGAGGGGCTCGTTATAAATCTGAGAGAGGCCAACAGCCACGGAAACCAAGGACCAAAGGCGATTTTTAATTATTTTTTATTTTGTGCAGTTCTTCGATTTAGAATATTACTGAAT
Organism: Amblyomma mixtum; assembly: GCF_055824585.1. Classification (NCBI taxonomy): domain Eukaryota; kingdom Metazoa; phylum Arthropoda; class Arachnida; order Ixodida; family Ixodidae; genus Amblyomma; species Amblyomma mixtum. The sequence goes on along the minus strand of NC_143013.1, from coordinate 153,005,360 downwards.
ATGTTATCGCATAAAGCTAATTGATTAGAAAATTAGAAGAAGAAATAACCACCTGCCTCCGGTGGGATCCGAGCCCACGATCTCCAAATTACGCGTCCGGTGCGCTACCGCTGAGCTACGGCAACGGCTGTCAAACCTGCTGCTTTCAGGGGTATTTATGTTTACAAATAACCTAACCTTGAGAGTGTTCATCAGCGCCTCCCACGTTCGTAAGCGGCGGACGTGGAACGTCCTGAGTTACCACTGATATGACGTTGAACGTCGTCGAACGGCGAGGGTGGAAGCTTTGTGAGAACCCTCTTATGCTTCCTATGGCATCAAAGGCTGCCAGAACCGAGGCCCTCGTTAGGCAATTAAGATGACAAGGAAAGGGGAATGAGGGGCTCGTTATAAATATGAGAGAAGCCAACAGCCCCAGAAACAAGGGGCACAGGGGATTTTTAATTTATTTCTTTTGTGGTGTTGATCAATTTATAATATTACTGAATATATTACCGCTTAAAGCTAATTGATTAGAAAAGCAGAAGAAAAAACAACCGCATGCCGCCGGTGGGATCCGAACCCACGACCTCCGAATTACGCGTCCGGTGCTCTACCTCTGAGCTACGGCGACGGCTGTCAAACCTTCTGCTTTCGGGGGTATTTATGTTCACAAATAACCTAACCTTGAGAGTGTTCATCAGCGCCACCCACGTTCGTAAGCAGCGGACGTGGAACGTCCTTAGTTACCGCTGGTGTGACGTAGAACACCATCGAACGGCGAGGGTGGAAGCTGTGTGAGAACCCTCTTATGCTTCCTATGGCATCAAAGGCTGCCAGAGTGTTCATCAGCGCCACGCACGTTCTTAAGTGGTGAACGTAGCACGTCCTGAGTTACCGCTGATATGACGTAGAACGTTGTGGAACGGCGAGGGTGGAAGCTGTGTGAGAACCCTCTTATACTTCCTATGGCGTCAAGGATGAAATAAGCGAGGACCTCGCTAAGCAATTAAACAAACAAGGGAAGAGGAATGAGGGGCTCGTTATAAATCTGAGAGAGGCCGAAAGCCACAGAAACCAAGGGACAAAGGCGACATTTAATTATTTTTTATTTTGTGCTGTTCTTCGATTTAGAATATTACTGAATATGTTATCGCTTAAAGCTAATTGATTAGAAAAGCAGAAGAAAAAACAACCACATGCCGCCGGTGGGATCCGAACCCACGACCTCCGAATTACGCGTCCGATGCTCTACCGCTGAGCTACGGCGACGGCTGTCAATTCTTCTGCTTGGGGGGTATCTATGTTTACAAATACCCTAACCTTGAGAGTGTTCATCGGTGCTAACCACGTTCTTAAGCGGCGGACGTAGCAGGTCCTGAGTTACCGCTGATATGACGTAGAACGTCGTCGAAGGGCGAGGGTGGAAGCTGTGTGAGCACGCTCTTATGCTTCCTACGGCGTCAAGACTGCCTGAACCGATGCCATCGCTAAACAATTAGGCAAACAAGGAAAGGGGAATGAGGGGCTGGTTATAAATATGAGAGAAGCCAACAGCCACGGAAACCAAAGGACAAAGTAGATTTTTAATTATTTTTTACTTTGTGCGGTTGTTCGGTTTAAAATATTACTGAATATGTTGTCGCTTAAAGCTAATTGATTAGAAAACGAGAAAAACAACGACATGCCGCCGGTGGGATCCGCGCCCACGACCTCCGAATTACGTGTCCGGTGCTCTGCCGCTTACCTACGGCTACTGCTGTCAAATCTTCTGGTTTCTGGGGTATATATGTTTACAAATAACCTAACCTTCAGAGTGTTCCTCAGCGCCACCCACGTTCTTAATTGGCGGACGTAGCACGTCCTGAGTTACTGCTGATATGACGTAGAACTTCATCGAACGGCGGGGGTGGAAGCTGTCTGAGACCCCTCTTATGCTTCCTATGGCGTCAAGGCTGCCAGAACCGAGGCCCTCGCTAAGCAATTAAACAAACAAGGGAAGGGGAATGAGGGGCTCGTTATAAATATGAGAAGGAAACAGCCACAGAAACCAACGGGCGGGAGGATTTTAATTAATTTATGTATTTTGTGCTGTGGTTCAGTTTAGAATATTATTGAATATGTTATCGATTAAAACTAATTTGGTAAGAAAAGCAAAAGAAAAAACAACCACATGACGCCGGTGCGATCCGAATCCACGACCTCCGAATTACGCGTCCGGTGCCCTACCGCTGAGCTACGGCGACGGCTGTCAAATCTGCTTTCGGGGGTATTTACATTTACTAATAACCTAACCTTGAGAGTGTTCATCAGTGCCACGCACGTTCTTAAGTGGCGGACGTAGCACGCCCTGAGTTACCGCTGATATGACGTAGAACGTCGTCGAACGGCGAGAATGGAAGCTTTGTGAGAACCTTCTTATGCTTCCTATCGCGTCAAGACTGCCTGAACCGATGCCCTCGCTAAACTATTAGGCAAACAAGGGAAGGGGAATGAGGGGCCCGTTATAAATATGAGAAGCCAACAGCCACAGAAACCAAGGGACAGGCGGGATTTTAATTAATTTATGTATTTTGTGCTGTTGTTCAATTTAGAATATTATTGAATGTGTTATCGGTTAAATCTAATTGATAAGAAAAGCAGAATAAAGAACAAACACATGCCGCCGGTGCGATCGAAACCCACGACCTCTGAATTACGCGTCCGGGGCTCTCGCGCTGAGCTACGGCTACGCCTGCGAAATCTTCTGCTTCCAGGGGCATTTATGTTTACAATTAACCTAACCTTTTTGAGTGTTCATCAGCGCCACGCACGTTCTTAAGTGGCGGCCGTAGCACGTCCTGAGTTACTGCCTATATGATGTAGAACGTCGTTAAATAGCTAGGGTGGAAGCTTTGTGAAAACCGTCTGATCCTTCCTATGGCGTCAAGGATGCCAAAACTGAGGGCCTCGCTAAGCAATTAACCAAACAAGAGTAGGTGAATGGGGGGCTTGTTATGAATATGAGAGAATTTTCAGCTTTCGGGGCTATTTATATTTACAAATAACCTAACCTTGAAAGTGTTCATCAGCGCCACGCACGTTCTTAAGTGGCGGACGTAGCACGTCCTGAGTTACTGCTGATACGACGTAGAACGTCGTCGAACGGCGAGGGTAGAAGCTGTGTGATAACCCTCTTTTACTTCCTGTGGCATCAAGACTGCCATAACCGAGGCCCTCGTTAAGCAATTAAGCATACAAGGGAAGGGGATGAGGAGCTCGTTATAGATATGAGAAGCCAACAGCCACAGAAACCAAGGAACAAGGGGGATTTTAATTAATTTATGTATTTTGTGCTGTTGTTGAATTTAGAATGTTACTGAATATGTTATCGATTTAATTTATGTTTACAAATAACCTAACGTTGAGTGTTCATCAGCGCCACGCACTTTCTTTAATGGTGGATGCAGCACGTCCTGAGTTACTGCTTATATGACGTAGAACGTTGTCAAAGAGCGAGGGTGGAAGCTGTGTGAGAACCCTCTTATGCTTCCTATGGCGTCAAGGATGCCAAAACCGAGGCCCTTGCTAAGCAATTAAGCAAAGAAGAGAAAGGGAATCAGGGGCTCGGTATGAATATGACATAAGCCTACCCTTATAAAAATGGTCTATAGACTTTCTATAGACTTTTTATAGACTCTATAGCCATCCTATAGACTTTTCCTTTTGTCTATAGACAGTCTATAGAAAATCTATGGACTGAAGTCTATAGCTGCTTCAATTTCCTTTTGTCTAAAGACGGTCTATAGACTCTCTATAGACTAAGGTCTATAGCCGCTTCAATTTCCTTTCGTCTATAGACTGTCTATAGACCCTCTATAGACAGGTCTATAGCTGCCTCAATTTCCTTTTGTCTATAGACTGTCTATAGACTCTCTCTAGACTAAAGTCTATAGCTGGATCAATTTCCTTTTGTCTATAGACGGTCTATAGACTCTCTATAGACTAAAGTCTACAACTACCTCCATTTCCTTTCTTCTATAGGCGGTCTATAGACTCGCTATAGCCTAAGGTCTATAGCCGCCTCAATTTCCATTTGTCTATAGACTGTCTATAGACTAAAGTCTATAATTGCTTCAATTTCCTTTCATCTATAGACGGTCTATAGACTGCTATAGACTAAGGTCTATAGCTGCCTCAATTTCCTTTTGTCTATAGACTGTCTATAGACTAAAGTCTATAACTGCTTCAGTTTCCTTTCGTCTATAGACGGTCTATAGACTCGCTATAGACCAAGGTGTATAGCTGCCTCAATTTCCTTTTGTCTATAGACTAAAGTCTATAACTGCTTCAGTTTCCTTTCGTCTATAGACGGTCTATAGACTCTCTATAGACTAAGGTCTACAGCTGCCTCAATTTTCTTTTGTCTATAGAGTCTCTATAGACTAAAGTCTACAACTGCTTCAATTTCCTTTCGTCTATAGACGGTCTATAGACTCTATAGACAAAGGTCTATAGATGCCTCAATTTCCTTTCGTCTATAGACGGTCTATAGACTCTCTATAGACTACAGTCTACAACTACCTCAATTTCATTTCGTCTATAGACTGTACACTATAGATAGCCTAGTGCCTATAGACCAGTCTATAACAATCGCAATTTTATCTAACTATGTTCGATACACTGACTTTCGGCTAAGTCCAGAACAATGTCAATTTCTTTTTGCACTGCATGTTAAGGGGATGCATCTAGTGACCGCAACTATGTCGGGAGTCCCCCACCTCCTTCGTTATTACGGAAATTAAAAAGTATTGCGTAAGGCCATTACAGCACCCTCTTGTATATTGTTTTCAGGAGCATTGACAAGCTCCTTTTCGTTATACCATGACGTATATTGTCAATACAATTAGATGTTTAACCCTTACAAAAATGGATATCAACTTTCTTTAGAATTTGTATTAACATTATATTGACTCTAGTAACCTTGTAGTAACTTTTACATTCTATCAACAATTGTTCATACAACGTTGGTAGAAGTTACTTCTTTGTATGTACTCTGTCAATAGAAAGTTACTAGAAAATAATTTTTACATTCTATGCACCTTTGTCAATACAAAGTTGGTAGACTGTTACTTCTTTGTATTTACTCCTGTCAATAGAAAGTTACTAGAAAATCTGGGTGCAGTTTGACACGTTGAGAGAAGTAAATGAACAAACTGCATGGTGTTCGAGGTGATTAACACTGTCTTGTTCGCATAATCGTGACAACATCTTACCTGATTGCATGGTGGAATCTGTTGCAGCTAGCCAACAATTTCACTATATCGAAAAGCGACCAACATTATTCGCAGCAAATGCTTTTGGAATGTAATCAGGATATGGGAAAACGTTTTAAAACAGAAGATATATTCCATTTTAATACTTTCTGTACTCTAGAATACTCTAGAAATACTCTAGAAAGTGACAAAACATTTTTGGTCATGCGAATAGATGCCTCAAATCATGTACTGTAGGCGAACACTTCAAAGCTATTAAAACAACCTTGAACACGAAACAAACATTACACTCACATTCCCTTAGCCGAGCATATTCTATTAACATTCGTTGATAGGAAGTTCATACAATTTCCTTACTGCTTTCTATGTACTGCTGTCAGTAGAAACATACTAGACACCGACAGAACGTTTTATAATGAGAATAAATGCCTAAATTAATTAAGTACTCTAGTCTAACATGTCAATGCAACTGAAGCAACCTTGAACACGAAACAAACATTTGCAGTCACATTTTCTTAGGGCATATTTTATCAACATTTGTTGATAGAAAGTTCATACAATTTTCTTACTGCTTATATACTGCTGTCAATAGAAATATACTACGAACCGAGAAAGCATTTTGGTGATGCGAATAAACAAATAAAAGCCTAAAATAATCAAGTACTGTAGCCGACAACTTCAAAGCGGCAGCTTAACTAACCTTGAAGACGAAACAAAAATTTGCAATCACATTCCCATAGCCGAGCACGCTGTGGATTTTTAGAAATTTCAGTTCAATTTTCTCAATACTAGCTTTACTGCTTTTGCATTTTCGAGTGCGGGGAAAAGGGCAAAGTTCATAACAGAACATTTATCCCGAAATTCAGAAACGTGCCTTGAATTGAAGACATTTAGTGACAATTTTTGATTGTATGAAGTGTACGAAAAAAGTTACCAGCAAACGAAATAATTTTGGTACAAAGTGAATGAATTCATAGAATACTCAAGTATTATTGCCTCGCACTTCAAGGAAATTAAAAGAACTTTAAGAAAAAATAGGAGCTAGTGACATATTTTGTTACATAAGCGCAATGATGACTTCGTTACAGCGAATCAGTTTCGCTGATGGCTCATTCTACACGAAAACAATGCTTTCTGCTGCGTATTCGTCCTTAAATTCTGTACTCAGGCAGTCATTAAACAGATTTAACATTTCAGAACTAACAAAGAATTTCAGCAGACCTGTACAAAAACTCTTCCAATTCGAAACACGTTGCTGTTGCTATTGTTGTAATTCTTGATAGGTCATATTTTAACGTGCAGTTGAACAGTGATGTACCGTACGACGGTGCTAAAACACACTAGCATTAAGAGCGTTTCGCTCTGAGGTGTCAGAGGGATTATTGTTGCGAGCTACAAAAAAATTCAAGTTTAGCATTGCACCGATGTGTTTCCACACTCATTGAATGACATGTTCTCGCTAGCTCAAAAGGCGCCCAAATTATATCACCAGCTTCCTGAACCTCCACCGCAAGCACACTTTCCCTGCGCACTGCCGGCCATGCAAAAGTGTCCGGTACACATTATGCCACTCCACGTGGGAGCGCCCAATTTAAACCCTCGCACTACCCTCCTCCTCGAGCGACCAGCAATGGCTGATCGCACCGGACGGAAAACCCCGCGCGAAAAGGGCCGCACCGCTTCGCGCTCTGAGTAAATTCTGTGTAACGTGTGCAGGCTTACAGCTTCAAGAACTCAAGTTGCTTCGTTCTTCAGCGACTGTACATGCGAAATTTCAGGCAAGGCAATATTAATTTTTATGTATGTTCGGCGGCCGATACTATAAAGAGAAGTATAGAGAAACAAAACAGGTAACAGCGGCCCGCTGTACTCAACTGCGGTAACAAGGGCTTTGCATGAGGAAGGTGCACGGCAATTGGAGCACTATAAGCCCTCATTCTTGACTTGTTACATTTTTCGCTAGTACTAAGCCACACAGGAGCTTCCAGTATGGAAAAAGCTAGGGTGATAGCAGCCCCCACTTTGAGCACCGCTAAAGCACAGGCGCAGTGCCTCTTCCGCATCTTCACTTGCATCTCCTTCAACGCAAACACGGTACGAAGCTGTGGCGGGGGAAAACGTGGTGATAGCTGTATTTTCTATTTTCCCGTAATGCAAAGACTAAGGAATCCTGGAATAAAGTGTTGGGTTTTAACGTAGTCATACGGAGTAGACGCGCGAAAGCATATGTTCATTCTTCGCCTTTTCTTACTGCCATCAGCGGACGTGAGGCCGAGCCGAGGACCGTGTAAGGCAGAGGCAAAAAAAAATCAAGGAAGCACACAAAAAGACTACGGTAGCGCGACTGTCGGCGGGGCTCGCTCGAGCAAAGAGCGTGCAAGGTGTCCAATGACGTGATATAAACATACACAAAACAGAGGCGATGCTGCAGCGCAGCCTTGAAAGTTTCGCGCGTCACGCTAGAGCGCCGTGCGAACGCTCGTGTTCCCTAGGTACACACACGTACACTAAATCGCATGAGCCAAGCTGTGTAGAGTACGCTAAGCCACCCAATACGCGAAAATAAAAACCGAAACCAGTAGCGTTTGGCAACATCATCATCATTCCTTATTCTGCGACGCAGTTACGGGGAGCTGAGTTATAGACTTAGAACTAGGCAGACAGTGCAGCCGTGCAGCGGCTGCGGCTTTCCTGGCCCCAGATGCGTCGCCTGTAGCTGCCCGGCATGCTGCCCGGTTTTCCAAGCTTTCGTTCGCAGCGCCGCCAGAAACAGATGGTTGTGAGTAGTCGCACTTTTTCACCTCAATCATTCCAATTTGCTGACTTTGTAACTGAAACAAAATATTTTGTCGTTTAATGCAACAAGTTTGTGGCAAAAAGGGCTTTATCAATTCTTTTCTTTAACGCGTGTAAAGTTAGGCGACGTTAGCGCCATCTTTCCGTTCGCTGGCGGCGGATTGCGAGTCTCATGTTGACCGCGCGCTACACTGTCTTGTTTAGGACGCTGAAACAACTCTTTGTTGACGGGGTGCGACGGTTGTGAAGTTGTGGGTGCATTTCTTCAGTTTGTTAGTGTTAAATGTGCGGCCTCGTTAGTGTTGTGGTAGTGTGACTGAACTCGGAAGGTGACAGATGGGCCAGTGCTGCGGAAGACGTTCTTACGCGCACGCAGTGCTCAAAAACTGCTCTGACGTACTGCACGCAACCACGCCGAGAGCGGCCGGCGCCCGATGCCCGATAGAAGAAACGGCTTGCCGTGAACGTTGACAAATGTAAGTACAGAACTGTAAAATGACTTCTGCGATGTGTGGGGGGTATGATTAAGGGCTGCAAATGCATTTGGGTTGGTCTTCACGTCTTGTTCGCAGTTAGGTGCAAAATGCGGGCACCACGCGCTCGTTTGCAGAGAGAAGGTGTTCTGACACGCTCGCTTGCCAACTATGCAACTTTTAACCCGCCGCCTCACGCTCTTTGCGTCAGCTCCTCGGCGCAGGAGTTATGTGATAGAATTTGGTTGCACGCCGAGAACTATGGGGTGCTGCTTGATTCGTTATTCCGACTGAACAGGAGCAGCGCGTGAAAAGGAGACCATAAGAACGAAAAGTGCTTGTAGCGGCGTGCGTCTTTTGATTCGGCTGCCTGAGTGTTTACTGGATAAGGAGCATTGCCCGTTCTACGTCGCAGTCACATCAAGTGCTGTGTTTCTTGATAGTTCTGGTCAACGAAACGACGATTAAAAATAGCAGAACCATTCCATTGCAGTGCAGCTGAGGTAATCGCACAATGGAAGGTTTGTTGTCATTTTATTTTTTACGTACACTACATTTATGTCATTCCCCCATTTTCAGTCTGAAGCGATAAAAGTATAACGTGATTCGCGAATAATAGCTTTAAGAAAAGTATGACAAGCTTTGTAAACCATTTTTTCGCTAACTATTGGAGGCATAGGTAATTAATCATTAGCCTCCACTCATGAACACTTTGGACTGAACAGCTAGAGGTTGTAATGGGATGTGGCTTGTGTGATGATGTTTATGAAAGCATGGCTCTAATGCAGCCTTTCTTCAAATGCACCCGCAGTCAAGCCCTGTACAGCTGCTCCACTGGTATCATCACGCTACTTTGCATCAGCTTTCATCTGTCATCGAGCCAATGCTACCTCAACCAGAGGCAAATGACATCAAGACCTGCTGGTTCAGCCTATCAGCCATTGACACTGGATATCAAGCATGTGCCACTTGTAAAAGGATAGGTAGACAAGTGGGTATACTTTCCTTGTCTTTTTTAGCCTGCCAAAAATCTTCTGGTCCAGGCTCCCTCTCGCTTTCGTTTTTTTTTCTTTTAAAAGAGAACCAACAGAAAGGAAAAAGATATTGCGGGCATCATGAAAGCACTCCCCTAGTCAAGTGCATTGTGTTATAGTGTGAAATGCTTTTTATAGTTTTTTCCCTCATGCCTCTCGTGCTTGGAAATCTTGACCACAGTATAGACCAAATTAAAACAATTATCTGCTTCTTGACCTTTATACAGCAGTCTAAAAGCAGCAAATAAATTTTATAGGTTTACTTCAGCAGTACCTACCTCTTACAAGGTATGGCATGTTTGAAGTGAACCAGTCATGTGATAGGCACGGCCTAACGGGCAGTGCATAATTGAATATTGGCGTTCAAGTGGAGCACTCTGCTTTAGAAGCATATTTGTTGCTAGCATCAATAATTGGTACCTTACCAGGTTATCCTTGCATTACATGAAACCCTGTAGAGCTTATATTTTAGCTGTACAGAAGAAAGGTGCTTATTCGATGTCATGAGTATTGCTGAGGTTTTCTTTCACACTCCCTTTGTCACAACTGACTGCACTGTACAGTTGAAATGCATTTGGAATTGAGTGTTGGTGCATTGTTATTTTTATTCATGCCGACGTTCAGTTACTGATTGCGTTACACTAGCTTAGCCTAAGTCAACAAATATTGCTGTGACCTTAAGACCCCTGGCTTTACTTGAACCGATGCATTTGATGTTGCCTTTCTCCTCTGCCATCAAGGTTTGTAATAAGCTGTGTAAATAACTTAATTTACTTTCTCGAGGTATTTATTGCTGCAATTAGTGACAGGTAATTTCCTAAAGAACAACTTAAGTGCACATTTTTATCTTCTTTGGAACACTTGTTTGCTTGTTTCCCTTGTATTCTTAACTTAAACAGATATGAGCAGGCCTCAGCACTGGAGGGATGTGCTGCGGGACAAATAAAAAACTACCAGTCCAGCTGCTCCCTTAGGGGCACGTTTCTGAGGCTTTTATCGCTTGTAGTTCTATGCAGCTTTACTTACAAGTATTGTATCTGACGCAGTGTGTGCCTTAATATTTTTGATTCATTTTCTTTAGAGTGTGCCACTCTTGCCCTGGCAAACTTGCTCACCTTTGTACTCTTTGTTCATACATTTTCTCCTAACACCTGGTGTAGCTCCAAATGATACATTATCTACAGCAACATGTGCATTATATTGCATTGTCTTTGTGCCATCACTTTTGAAAACAAAAGCTGCCTGAATTTTTGTGCAGACAAATCAGAAACACAAAATAATTTTCATATTTGATGGCCTGCATGTTATCTTCATATGACTGGAATGGCTAAATATCTCTTCGTGGTAGCCTAATTAGGTGTAACACGTTAATGTCAGTTCCTGTGAATATCATTCAGTCTTCGAATGTGGGGGCAGAATTGAACACAACAGCATGTTATAGCTTTTTCTTGTTCAAGGACGCATTACATTTAGTTCTAGTCTTGTGACTGCTGCTTATGCTATTACTCAGCAGCCTTATTAAACTCACTCGGAGTGCTGCATTTTAGTGCACATTTAACTGATTGTTGCTTCTCCGTGTTTGATTCTATTAGAAGTTACTATAACTGTATACTTTGAATGTTTTCTTGTGCAGTTCTCTTGCTGCTGCATTCTGCCATGGAGGAGGCTACCTGTTCGTGCACACGTCTCATCACTAGGACGCTACCTCTTCCGCTGGTGATGCAGACAAGTAACGACAGGGTTAATTGGAGAGACATGAGAGAGGCCTTTGGCCTGTAGTGGGCATAGTCAGGCTGATGATGGTGATGAACAACAAACAGGCTGCCTGATATTGAGGACAAGTGTCAGGATAGTGCATCAACAAAGCCGCTTAAGCATTTCTGTGCTGATGCATTTTTATTAAAATCAGCTCATAGCTTAATATCTACATCCATGGGGACATTTAGCTTATGTTTGGCATCTGTTTGACTTTTAATTCGCTAGTGTTTGAAGCCTTTAATGTTGGTCTTAAGACAGTGTAAGCATTGTTTCACTGTGTGGGATTTTTTAGCTGTTTTGGAGAGATGTGTGTGTATGCATGCAGTTTTTTTCCACGGGTTTGTTATGTGGCTCATGGAACCTTCATGTTACAGAAGAAATTATTTCGTTTCTGTGTTGTACAGGAAAGTGAGCAGTATTTATATGCACCAGGTGTTTCAGGGAAGAATAAGTAGTTTTCAAAAATATGGCTTTTGCTGCATAATATTACCACTGTTAGCAGACACCAGAAAGCCGGTGAGGTGTATTTAGTAAGCTGGTTAACTAATTTCTGATAATTAACTTTTTAACTAACACAGGTTTGCAACTGGTTGCACTTAGAGACTTTTAGCCAGTTGTTTGTAATAGCCATATCAGTTTCTGGAATGTACAAAACATGATTACTTTCGCCGCTGTGGCTCGACAAAATTTGGCTGCATCGTGCGAAAATACATGCGCTTTTGAAAGCACACAGGGAAAGGAACCCCTCCAGTGCATGTAACTGCTACAAATCTCTAATGGCAACTAGACGCCTAACTCTGATAGTGAAGGAATCGTACTCTTAGCGGTAAGAACACACACAACACCAAGACACACACACACACAGGCCACCCGCTAGACTTCAACTATCTTTACTGGACACTTGTACGACATAAATATGTATCACTGAGCACACGCAGGTGCCTCGTCATCGGCATCAGGTCTAACTACGCCCTCCCCTCTCCTCCAAGGCATAGGGTTGCGCCGATAAACAATCTATTTTTCTGCCAACGCCAGGGAGGGAGTGCTTACACATGTCGCCCGCCTCTTGAATACGAAAGACTTCGATAATTTCTCTTTCTTTTTTCTCGGCTCCCAGGCCTTTCGTATTCGAGGCGGGTGACGTGTGTAAGCACTCCCTCCCTGGCATTGGCAGAAAAAGGGATTGTTTACCGGCGCAACCCTATGCCTTGGGGGAGAGGGGAGGGCGTAGTTAGACCTGTTGCCGATGACGAGGCACCTGCGTGTGCTCAGTGATACATATTTATGTCGTACAAGTGTCCAGTAAAGATAGTTGAAGTCTAGCGGGTGGCCTGTGTGTGTGTGTCTTGGTGTTGTGTGTGTTCTTACCGCTAAGAGTACGATTCCTTCAAGCCGTTACCAACTAGCCCAACTTAATGTTTTAACGAAGTTTCTGGTAGTGAAAAGGTTCATTAATAAAAATTAGCTAACCAGCTTACTACGTAAGACTCTTCACAAGTTTTCTGGTGCCTGCCAACACTGGTAATACTATGCTGAAAAAGCCATACATTCATCTCAAAATACCTGTTTTTTGAAAATTACTTAGTCTTCCCTGAAACACCTCGTATATATGTAAGAAAAACCGAACGGGATTTAATTGACGACGTTTTGCTTGGAGGGCCAGCCGTTTTCAAGTGTACTACAGCATTTGAAGCACACAGCTTTTGTTTCGAATGCTATACTATACTCGAAAAAGGCTGGTCCTCCAGCCGAAACATCGTGAATTAAAACCTGTTGTTTTTCAATTGCTGTGTGTCAGTCATTGTTACTAAGAGGGAACTGAGGGGAAGTGTGCCGAAAGCAATATTCTGTTCCTCTATTGTTCTCCATAAAATATTTTGATGCATCATGCATGTGTTGTAGCGCGTATGTACACTTGTGCACAATAAATGTAATAATTTGCATTTTGCTTCTATTATTCTTTAAGCACTCCAGGATAGTGTTCAAAAAATGATTTTGAAGTGATAAAACTATGTTGGTAAAAGTGTTGTACTGTGTAGAACATACACTTTTGCAAAAGTTGATGTAGGAATTATACTTTCTTCGTACTTGAGTCTTTTGAATAACGGTGGCCAATTGTCGGAAGACCGTTGATAGGGTGTTGGTAGACATTGTCGGTATGTGGTTCATAAGAAGTGTAAAGACTTTCTATGTACTTGAGTCTTGGATAACGGTGGCCAATTGTCGGAAGACCGTTAATAGGGTGTTAGTAGACTTTGTCGGTATGTGGTTGATAAGAAGTGTAGACTTTCTATGTACTTGAGTCTTTTGGATAACGGTGGCCAATTGTCGGAAGACCGTTAATAGGGTGTTGGTAGACATTGTCGGTAAGGGGTCAATAGGAAGTGTATACAAACTCGATAAGGGGATGATAGGAAGTATAAAGACTTTCTATGTACTTGAGTCTTTTGGATATCGGTGGCCAATTGTCGGAAGACGGTTGATAGGTTGTTACTACAATGTACAAAGACATTTAAAAGACTTTCTATTCAATGTTGATAGGTTCTATTAACAATTGTCGAAAGACTTTCTAAAGAATGTTACTAAAAATTTTTGTAAGCGAATGCTAACAAGTAAGCCGAGGAAAGGCAGCCGTTCTTGAAGTAAGGGCGCCCGCAAACTGCACTACATCGAACGAATACGCTGTCCCTTAAAGGAATCGCTCTACACAATTCCATTCCATCTTTCGATCGTTACTGTCCAACGCGCTGAAATCAGAAACATTTCATCAACGGTTCTACATTTCTCTTTTAAACGTCCCGAAAATAAAAGGGGAAATACGGGTGTGAGAATTCAAGGAAGCGCCCATCCCATAGAAACATCTTATATTAATCTCGAAGAGCCTGGTCCCCTGTGCGATTAACATCTGCCATTTCTACCTTTGCAGTTTGTATTCACGTGAATAAGTGCTGCGACGCAACAATCACAAAGCCAGTATTTTTTCGTTCCTACCCTTAGACCTGTTGCTTCGGAGCCGATGACACGCTGATGTGGCGCATATCAGTTTTCTAAACACGAACACACGCAAAAAAGACATTATGCTATGCAACCTTATAATTATTATTTGAGAATTGTACCACATACTATTCGGTGGGAGATGCGGCGCGTATACCGACAAGAAGTTAGATTTCCGTTCTGTTTTCACGAAAAAATAAGTAAGCGAAGAATTTAAGCTTATAAACCAATCTCTTTTTGTGGTCTTGGATATCAGATAAAGCTGCACACGGCAAGAGTGCGAGCGATAAAGATACGACCGTGAAATGGGTTTCTGTTTCACGTTTTACCCATTTTACCGCGAGACGGCGGAAAATCATTCGGGCTGCAAACAACCCTGTGCGTGGCTGCATCAATGGCGTTGGCGTGTGGTTCCCGGATTACGTTTTCTTCAAAATCCAGCTTCATCGTCCGCTTACGGTAAGTCTGCACGTTTATATTTTATTAATTTGGTCTCCTAAACCACACTAAGCAGAGCTGTGTGTGCAGAACAGATTATGTGCGCAGTTACAAACGTCCTATCTTCGTTTCTAAGGCGGAAGCCATCGGGTTCTCGACTAATGCCGCTTATCTCTGTCCCGCTGTCTTTACTAACGCGCGGAAAGGCAGTCTGTGCGATGCCCTTGATGATAAGCCGCTCCTCGCGAGCTGTCTACTAGATTTTTCGTGTTTCAAGGTAGATGCGCGGCCAGAATGTCGTTTAGCCTGTGAATAACGGCCGAAATGGAACTGTGTGTTAGTTAGCGCCGTGTGAGCTCAACTTACTTTGCACCTCCGAAAACGTACTTACATACAGTCTCGTTCAGTGGTGGATTACATTTATTTTCTTATCTTTGTGTTATCGCCTGTCTGGACAATGGAGTGCTGCTCTTTTTGAGGTGTGCATTTCTTGCTACGTATGGACGCTCGCTCGGTGCGCGTCGTGGATGCCGGCGTTTCAGCAAAGGTGTCTTGTAACGCTATAGGCTGGAGCGCGAGACGTTTGTCA
This sequence comes from Amblyomma mixtum, assembly GCF_055824585.1. NCBI lineage: Eukaryota > Metazoa > Arthropoda > Arachnida > Ixodida > Ixodidae > Amblyomma > Amblyomma mixtum. Next base: position 152,990,044 of record NC_143013.1, on the reverse strand, counting down.
AAGTTGTATTCAAGCGGCGCTGGAGGAATGCTTGTAGTGTGATGGGTGAATAAAATTCGTTGCCGGCGCGAATGGCCGGCGTGCTCAAACACCGCGAAGAACACACGAGCTCTATTTCATCTCCCCTTCGTTGCACACGTATGGATTCCTCCGTGTCTGTCATCAGAGCCGTTGGCCGCCGCCGCTGGCTTGCGGGCACTTCATTTTGAAAGCTGGGTAAAGGTCGGCTCGACAAGAGGTTACGAAAGCGCCGTTACGTTACGAAAGCGCCGATGTGACTCGCCGCTTATTTGCGCCTAAAATTAAATTAAGCTCTCGTGTTATTATAGCTGCGCCTGTTGAAGGCGTTAATTGTTTCATTGAAAAACTTCCTACTTTGAGCACGTTCAATGCTTTCGCTGATTTTTCTAACAGCGTTGGGTTAGGCTTCCTCCATGCAAGAAACACACCTCTTTACTGCGCTGTTGGAGCTGCACTTGAAGGAAAAACTAAGTGAATTTCAGACGGTATTTTGTCGTGACAGTAATTTGCTGTTTCAACCTCGCCACTGCTTTTGAAACGGCGCAGCTGCAGCCTCTGTGTGCTGTATTAGTTTTCTGAATAATGAGCGCGGCATGGAAGCGCTGCAACCCGCTTGTTAGAGCGCGCGCAGATGTACGAGTATGCTGTTCCGTCTTTGTGCTTCAAGTTATAGGCGCAAATCTGTGGTGAACTGGTTGCTTCTGCCTGCTGGTTTTGTATAGCTTGTGCCCGTTTGAGTATCGGCTTACGTACACTCGGCCAAATCTTTAACTGACTTAAGTGTTGCATCGCTAAATGCACCTTGTAAAAAGGTGCCTTTTGGCTACACTGCTGGCATATTCATGTTGTAATTTGACGCGTGAGATGGCATTTCATAGTTTCTGTTTGTTAATATAATGTTTGAGTGCAGTAGTTGCATGTTTATATCAAAGTTATCAGAAATATTCATCGTCTGCCGCTACGAAGAGCCGAAACAAGCGGAATACACAGCAATGGTTCTGGTAGCGCATTTGCACTAATCTGGGTAAACGATTTGTCCGCCATGAAAAGAGTGGTACTTTACCAAGAGGATGAGGCCATATGGACCAGATCCATTGCTGCGTATGCCGCTTGTTTCAGCTGTTCGTAGTGGCATACGAATGGTACTGATAACTTTGATCTAAACACGCAAGTACTGCACTCAAACATTATATGAACAAAAAGGAACCACGAAATGACATTTCACTCGTTAAATTACAGCATGAATACACCAGCAGTGTAGCCGAAAGGCACCTTTTTTACAAGGTGCATTGAGCGATGCAACACCCGAGCCAGTTAAAAATTTGGCCGGGTGTACCAGACTTAATTCACGCAGGGTATTCTGAAGCGCTTCTTCTATAGCGGTTATAAGAATAAATGCTGCAATATTCTCCTTTTTGGATCCCTCTGTGAGGTGCACTGAATCTGTATTTTATGGAGGCGACATTCTTAACAGCTCCTTGCGAGTCAATGCAGATATGTGGCACAATTGTTCGAAGTCTTCTGTTACAAATAGTGTAAAAGGATTGCCATAAAAAGATCAGTATTGGCTGTAACAGTATTGCCATACAGAAATCAATATCAGTACTGGATTCAGAGTAGAGTGTCCAGGGATTAGGGGTCTTTGTTACAATGTTTTATGACGACACTTATAATCTGTCGTGTATTTACTGAAATGATTGAGCCGGCGTGATAGCTCAGTGGCTATCATGTTCGTATGGCGACCTGAAAGATGCAGGTTCGATTCCGGCCTAGGCGGTCGCATTTTAATAGAGGCAAAATGCTAAAGGCCTGTGTACTACGCACAGGTGACCGAAATTATTCCCCAGCTTTTCACTTCAGCGTCTCGTAGCCTGTGTCGCCTTGGGTCTTGGAACCCCATAAAACCAAACCAAAAGATCAAGATTGCCTTTCTAGAATGGCATAGCCAGGATATGCCTTGCATTGTAAAGCACATGTGTCGAGATGGAATGGGAATTTTTTTTTCAGTTCCTCTTATATTATTTTTTTCCTTTGTGCTGTACAGGTGAACATGCCCGGATGATTTACTGCAGACAACATGCCACGAGAATGCTTCTGAGGAAACCAGCCGGACTGTTGCTTTCAACTTTTATGTTACTGTGGTGCATTCTTATGGTGCATGTATTGCATATTCCCAGCCTGGATAGCTTGGAAATAAACTAAATTTGTAAGTATATTGATTGTTTCATGTGTGAACTCTGTCTGGTGACCTTTTTCAATGATTGTGGACAGTCTATAGGCAGTCTATAGATAATGGTCTACCAATAGTTTAGTAGACAGAGGTCTATAGACTGTCTATAGACAAAGGTCTATAGCACTGCCAGGCCACACACCTATGGAATGTCTATAGACAGTCTATAGACATATGTCTACTGGACCAGTAGTCTTTTGTCTGTAGACTGCCTATAGACAGTAATCGACAGGATGTCTATGGCCATAAGTCTATAGGTCGTCTATAGTCCGTCTATAGACAATTGTCTATAGACGGTCGATAGACAGCTCTATACCCAATGGGCACTGAACGTCCCTTGGACGTCTTGAAGACATCCTGAACGTCCCCAGGGCGTCCAGGGGAGGTTCAATGCCCATTGGGATAGGAAATCTATAACCATAAGTCTATAGATCGTCTATAGACTGTCTATAGACATGTGTCTATAGACTTCCTATAGTCCTATAGACTTTCAGTAGACATTTGTCTATAGACAAAAGTCTACTAAAAGTGTATGGCCATAAATTTATAGACTGTCTATAGACCAGTCTAAAGGATTTGTCTATAGACAGTCTATAGACTTCATAGACTAAAGTCTATAGACAGTCTATGGACTGTCTATAGAAATTTTTATTAGGGTACAGCCACAGAAACCAAGAGCAGAGGGGGTTTTTAAATAATTCATTTATTTTGTGTTTTTGTTCGATTTAGAATATTACTGAATATGTTATCGCTTCAAGCTAATTGATTAGAAAACGAGAAGAAACAACGACATGCCGGCGGTGGGATCCGAACACACGACCTTCGAATTACGTGTCCCGGTCTCTACCACTGAGCTACGGCGACGGCTATCAAATCTTCTGCTTGGGTGCGTATTTATGTTTACAAATACCCTAACCTTGAGAGTGTTCATTGGCGCCACCCACGTTCTTAAGCGGTGGACGTAGCAGGTCCTGAGTTACCGGTGATATTATGTAGAACGTCGTCGAACGGTGCGGGTGGAAGCTGTGCCGCCAGTGGGATCCGAACCCACGACCTCCGAATTACGCGTCCGGTGCTCTACCGCTGAGCTACGGCAACGGCTGCCAAATCTTCTGCTTTGGGGTGTATTTATATTGCAACGTATCATTGCAGTATTTGTTCGGTCACGCTCAAGGCAGCAGGAAAGGGTCGTTATCACTTTTGTTCGTGACGCGAGAAGCGACCAGACTAATCTCGATTGTTTGCAGCCATGAAAGGCTGCATCTAGGTTTTTCCGGATTACCGTAGATGATCTTGACCTGTTCTCTGGAAGTTTCCTTGCCGGCTTTACATTGAGCGATGCCGCGAGCGGCGGGCATTCGTAGTTCGACGACCGACGAGCACGCTTTTTGCTTACGCCGCCGCCGAGTGATTCAGTTCTTTTCCGGGCGCAAGTCAGCCCAAATAAAGAGCTTCATTCGCAAGTCTTTCTGGTGTCTTCCTGACCGCTGGACTGCCGTCACTAAGACGTGACATCTGGTGAAGGTGCTGGGTAGCCTTCCATGTACCGGACACCCCCTAAAAGCCGTGACGCCAGCCCTCTGAGTCATCAACCGCAAGACCTGAGTCCAGTCCACCGCGCTAGCCCACGCCTGCAAGGGGACGCACCAGAGTTCGGGAATCTGCCGGACCCTACCCGGAAGCGGAAGCCAGCCGCAACGTCTACCATGAGCTTGCCCCAGACGACGACTCCAATCATTCTTCACCAGCCCCGGGTGCCACCAACCTTCGACGCTTCGCCTGGCGCCGACCCCGAAGAATGCTTGGAGCAGTTCGACCGTGTGGCTATCTTCAACAACTGGGACGATGCCACGAAACTTAGGTACGTCTTCTTCGCCTTGGAGGGACCAGCAAAAGTCTGGTTTGAGAATGAGGAAGCTAACCTCACGAACTGGGAAACCTTCAAGGAGCAGCTTCTAAAGACCTTCAAGAACGTCGTGCGAAAGGAGAGAGCCCAGCAGCTGCTACAGTCTCGCATACAACACCCAAACGAGACCGTTGCTGTGTACACTGAGGAAATGAAGCGTCTCTTCCGGCGTGCCGACGCGAGCATGAAGGAAGAAGAGAAGGTGAAGTTGCTTATGCGAGGAGTTAGAGCAACTATTTGCCGGCCTCGTTCGCAACCCACCGAAAACCATCGCGTCCGGTGCTCTACCGCTGAGCTACGGCGACCGTTGTCAAATGTTCTGCTTTCGGGGGTATTTATATTTACTAATAACCTAACCTTGAGAGTGTTCTTCAGCGCCACGGACGTTCTTAAGCGACGGACGTAGCACGTCCTGAGTTAAAGCTGATATGACGTAGAACGTCGTCGAACGGCGAGGTTGGAAGCTGTGTGAGCACCCTCTTATGCTTCCTACGGCGTCAAGACTGCCTGAACCGATTCCCTCGCTAAACAATTAGGCAAAAAGGAAAGGGGAATGAGGGGCTGGTTATAAATATGAGAGAAGCCAACAGCCACGGAAACCAAGGGACAAAGTAGATTTTTAATTATTTTTTACTTTGTGCGGTTGTTCGGTTTAGAATATTACTGAATATGTTATCGCTTAAAGCTAATTGATTAGAAAACGAGAAAAACAACCACATGACGACGGTGCGATCCGAACCCTCGACCTCCGAATTACGGGTCCGGTGCTCTAGCGCTGAGCTGCGGCGACGGCTGTCAAATCTTCTCCTTTCGGGGGTATTTATGTTTACAAATAACCTAACCTTGAGAGTGTTCATCAGCGCCACGAACGTTTTTAAGTGGCGGACGTAGCACGTCCTGAGTTACTGCTTATACGACGTAGAACGTCGTCAAACAGCGAGGCTGGAAGCTGTGTGAGAACTCTCTTAAGCTTCCTATGGCCTCAGGGGTGCCTGAACCGAGGCCCTCGCTAAGCAATTAAGCAAACAAGGGAAGGGGAACGAGGTGCTGGTTGTAAATATGAGAGAAGCCAACAGCCACGGAAACCAAGGAACAGAGGGGATTTTTATTTTATTTTTTTGTGCTGTTGTTCGGTTTAGATTATTACTGAATACGTTATCGCTTAAAACTAATTGATTAGAAAACGAGAAGAAGAAACAACGACATGCCGCCGGTGGGATCCGAGCCCACTACCTCCGAATTACGCGTCCGGTGCTCTAGCGCTGAGCGGCGGCAACGGCTGTCAAATGTTCTGCTTTCGGGGGTATTTATGTTTACAAATAACCTAACCTTGAGAGTGTTCATCAGCGCCACGAACGTTCTTAAGTGGCGGATGTAGCACGTCCTGAGTTACTGCTTATACGACGTAGAACGTCGTCGAACAGCGAGGGTGGAAGCTGTGTGAGAACCCTCTTATGCTTCCTATGACGTCAAGGATGCCAGAACAGAGGCCCTCGCAAAGCAATTAAGGAAACAAGGAAAGAGGAATGAGGAGCTCGTTATAAATCTGAGAGAAGCCAACAAACACGGAAACCAAGGGACAAAGAGGATTTTTAATTATTTTTTATTTTGTGCTGTTCTTCGATTTAGAATATTACTGAATATGCTATCGCTTAAAGCTAAATGATTAGGAAATGAGAAGAAGAAGCAACGACATGCCTCGGGTGGGATCCGATCCCACGACCTGCGAATTACGCGTCCGGTACTCTACCGCTGAGCTACGGCGACGGCTGTCAAATCTGCTTTCGGGGGTATTTACATTTACAAATAACCTAACCTTGAGAGTGTTCATCAGCGCCACGCACGTTCTTAAGTGGCGGACGTAGCACGTCCTGAGTTATTGCTGATACGACGTAGAACGTCGTCGAACGGCGAGGGTGGAAGCTCTGTGATAACCCTCATATACTTACTATGGGGTCAAGGATGCCAGAACCGAGGTCCTCGCTAAGCAATTAAGCAAACAAGGGAAGAGGAATGAGGGGCTCGTTATAAATCTGAGAGAAGCCAACAGCCACGGAAACCAAGGGGCAAAGGGGATTTTAAATTATTTTTTATTTTGTGCTGTTCTTCGGTTTATAATATTACTGAATACGTTATCGCTTAAAGCTAATGGATTACAAAATGAGAAGATGCAACGACATGCCTCGGGTGGTATCCGAGCCCACGACCTCCGAATTACGCGTCCGGTGCTGTACCGCTGAGATACGGCGACGGCTGTCAAATGTTCAGGTTTCGAGGGTATTTATATTTCCTAATAACTTTACCTTGAGAGTGCTCATCAGCGCTACGCACCTTCTTAAGCGACGGACGTAGTACGTCCTGAGTTACCGCTGATATGACGTCGAACGTCGTCGAACGGCGATTGTGGAAACTGTGTGAGAACCCTCTTATGCTTCCTATGGCAGGGCCACGGGGGATTTTACTTAATTTATGTATTTTGTGCTGTTGTTCAATTTAGAATATTACTGAATATGTTATCGATTAAAGCTAATTGATAAGAAAAGCAGAAGAAAAAACAACCACATGCCGCCGGAGGGATCCGAACCCATGACCTCCGAATTACGCGCCCGGTGCTCTACCGCTGAGCTACGGCGACGGCTGTCAAATCATCTGCTTGGGGGGGTATATATATTTACAAATACCCTAACCTTTAGAGTGTTCCTCAGCGCCACCCACGTTATTAATTGGCAGACATAGCATGTCCTGAGTTACCGCTGATATGACGTAGAACTTCATCGAACGGCGGGGGTGGAAGCTGTCTGAGAACCCTCTTATTCTTCCTATCGCGTCACGACTGCCTTAACCGATGCCCTCGCTAAGCAATTAAGCATACAAGAGAAGGGGATGAGGAGCTCGTTATAAATATGAGAGAAGCCAACAGCCACAGAAACAAGGGGCACAGGGGATTTTTATTTATTTATTTTGTGGTTTTTGTCAATTTATAATATTACTGAATATATTACCGCTTAAAGCTAATTGATTAGAAAAGCAGAAGAAAAAACAACGGCATGCCGCCGGTGGGATCCGAACCCACGACCTCCGATATACGCGTCCGGTGCTCTACCTCTGAGCTACGGCGACAGCTGTCAAACCTTCTTCTTTCGGGGGTATTTATGTGTACAAATAACCTAACCTTGAGAGTGTTCATCAGCGCCACCCACGTTCGTAAGCGGCGGACGTGGAACGTCCAGAGTTACCGCTGATAGGACGTAGAACGTCGCCCAACGGTGATGGTGGAAGCTGTGTGAGAACCCTCTTGTGCTTCCTAAGGCGTCAAGGAAGCCAGAACCGAGGCCCTCGCTAAGCAATTAAGCAAACAAGTGAAGGGGAATGAGGGGCTCGTTATAAATATGAGAAGCCAACACCTACAGAAACCAAGAGATAGAGGGGATTTTAAATTTATTTATTTTGTGCTGTTGTTCGATTTAGAATGTTACTGAATATGTTATCGCTTGAAGTAATTGATTAGAAAACGAGAAGAAGAAACAACGACATTCCGCCGGTGGGATCCGAACCCACGACCTCCGAATTACGTGCCCGGTACTCTGCGCCTGAGCTACGGCGACGGATGTGAAATCTTTTGCTTTTGGCGGTATCTATATTTACTAATAACCTAACCTTGAGAGTGTTCATCAGCGCCACGCACGTTCTTAAGCGGCGGACGTAGAAAGTCTTGAGTTACCGCTGATATGACGTAGAATGTTGTCGAACGGTGAGAGTGGTAGCTGTGTGAGAACCCTCTAATGCTTCCTATGGCGTCAAGGCTGCCAGAACCGATGCCCTCGCTAAACAATTAGGCAAACAAGGAAAGGGGAATGAGGGGCTCGTTATAAATATGAGAAGCCAACACCTACAGAAACCAAGAGATAGAGGGGATTTTAAATTAATTTATTTATTTTGTGCTGTTGTTCGATTTAGAATATTACTGAATATGTTATCGCTTAAAGTAATTGATTAGAAAACGAGAAGAAGAAACAACGACATGCCGCCGGTGGGATCCGAACCCACGACCTCCGAATTACGCGTCCGGTGATCTGCCGCTGAGCTACGGCGACGGCTTTCAATTCTTCTGCTTTCGGGGTTATTTATATTTACTAATAACCTAACCTCGAGAGTGTTCATCAGCGCCACGCACGTTCTTAAGCGACGGACGTAGCACGTCCTGAGTTACCGCTGATATGACGTAGAACGTAGTCGAACGGAGGGGGTGAAAGCTGTCTGAGAACCCTCTTATGCTTCGTATGGTAGCAAGGATGCCAGAATCGAGGCCATCGCTAAGCAATTAAGCAAACAAGGGAAGAGGAATGAGGGGCTCGTTAAAATCTCAGAGAAGTCAACAGCCACGGAAACCAAGGGACAAAAGAAATTTTTGTATATTTTTTATTTTGTACTGTTCTTCGATTTAGAATATTCCTGAATATGTTATATATTAAAGCTAATTGATAAGAAACGCATAAGAAAACACAAACACATGCGGCCGGTGGGATCCGAACCCACGACCTCCGAATTACGTGTGCGGTGCTCTGCCGCTGACCTACGGCGAAGGCTGTCAAATCTCTGCTTTCTGGGGTATTTATATTTACTAATAACCTAACCTTGAGAGTGTTCATCAGCGCTCCAAACGTTCTTAAGCGACGGACGTAGCACGTCCTTAGTGACCGCTTATATGATGTAGAACGTCGCCGAACGGCCAGGGTGGAAGCTTTGTGAAAACCCTCTTATTGTTCCTATGACATCAAGACTGCCAGAACCGAGGCCCTCGCTAAGCAATTAAGCAAAGAAGGGAAGGCGAAGGAGGGGCTCGTTATAAATCTCAGAGAAGCCAATAGAGATGGAAACCAAAGGACAAAGAGGATTTCTAATTACTTTTTATTTTGCGCTGTTGTTCGATTAAGAACGTTACTGAATAAGTTATTTATTTATTTATTTATTTATTGTACACCTCAAATGCCCCTGAATAGGGGTATTACATGAGGGGAAACAGTACAAAAAAAAATGAATCTGAAATGAATGACATGGGGTTTAAGACAGAACATTTTCAATGGCTTTTTTAAAATGGACGGGGCTGGTGTGGAGTGCGGCATCGGCAGGCAGGCCATTCCAGTCTACTGCAGTCTGGGAAAAGAAGGAATGAAGGTGCGCAGTGGTGCGTGCGCGGGGGGGATAAACGGCTTTGCTGTGACTGGTGCGAGGAGACACGTGATGAGCTGGTTTTAGATCTGCAAGGGATGAATGATAAAACTTGTGGAAAAGGATTAGTCGGCAGATTTTGCGTCGCAGCTCGAGGTCAGGCAGGTTAGCTCTTGATTTCATGGCAGTCACACTAGAATGATAAGAGTAGTCTGAATGGATGAATCTAGCAGCACGGTTTTGCACTGATTCAAGTGCTTTAGTTAGATAAGAAATGTGAGGGTCCCAAACTGCGCATGCATATTCCAGCTTGGGACGAACCAACGTTATGTAGGCGAGAGTTTTAATAGACGAAGAAGCTACTGACAAATTACGTCGTAAGTAAGACAGGACACGATTAGCTTCATTAGTAATGGCAGTGATATGGGTGGACCAAGAAAGATCATGCGATATGTTAATTCCCAGGTACTTACATGTTGATGTCGGAGAAATAACGGAACCGCAAAGTACGTAGCAAGGAGTTGGGTAAGTGCGTCGCCGATGAAAAGAAATTAACGAAGTTTTTTTCACATTCAAGGACATTAACCATGTTTTGCACCAAGTTTCTATGTGTGAAAGGTCAGTTTGGAGGGCATGAGCATCGGCTTGATGGTTAATAGGACGGTAAATAATGCAATCGTCGGCAAATAGGCGAATGGAAGATGAGATGTTTGAAGCAATGTCATTTATATATATTAGAAAGAGTAGAGGACCAAGGGCAGTACCCTGAGGCACACCTGAAAGTACGGGAGACCTGAAAGAGGCGGTATTGTTAGCATACACAAACTGCTGGCGGTTAGTTAAGAAATCACATATCCATTCATATATGCGCATATCAAGGTTAAGACACGAAAGTTTTAAAAAGAGCCGTTTGTGAGGAACCTTGTCAAAAGCCTTTTCAAAGTCTAAAAATATGGCATCAACGGGAATGTTATTATCGAGGCTAGAACTAAGATCATCAATGAATAAAGCTAGCTGAGTGTCACAAGAGCGACCCTTACGAAACCCATGTTGGTTGGGATGAAAGAAATTATTAGATAATAAAAAGTTTACGACATGCGAGTGAATTACATGTTCCATTAGTTTAGAACAAACGCAAGTGAGAGATATAGGACGATAATTACTGGGTGACTGTGAAGGGCCTTTTTTCGGGACTGGAATGACCTTGCCTACCTTCCAATCCTGTGGAACAGTGCTTGAAGAAAGGGACTGTTGGAAGATATGAGCTAAAATGATACTTGAGATGTGCTTGGTATTAACTAATATTTTGGCATTAATTCCATCCACACCAGCAGAAGAAGTAAGTTTGAGTGATTCAATTAGTTTCAGGATTCCGCGAGGTTCAAATATTAAGTCAGGCATTAAAGGGTGATCAAAACACGGAAAAACTGGTAAGGTGGTATCGGGTTCACGCGTAAACACAGAGCAGAATGTTGAATTCAAAACTCGGGCAGCGTCCTGGTCTGGTACAGTGGTTCCATCATGGTCGAGCAGAGACAAGGGCTTGGAATAAGTGGGGTTAATAAGTTTCCAGAATTTTTTTGGGTTATTACGTAGCATTGAAGGCAGGGTAGTTGAATAAAAAGATCGTTTTCTTTCTTTTGCCAAGGAATCAAATGTTTTTTCGGCATCGTAATACTTGTTCCAAGCTCCTGTATTACAAGACCCTTTCGCAAGGCGGAATAATCGTTTTTTCCTCTTATACAGACGGCTCAGAGCATTATCAAACCATGGGGATTGTGTTTTCTCGGCTATTGTGACAGTAGGTACATGCGCATGGATAAGAGCTTGCATTTTGTTTTTAAAGAGTTTCCAGTTGGTGTCAACGGAGCGCTGGTGGAAGTCGATTAGGAACCAGTTACAAAACTCACAGAGTGCTTCATTAATTTTTCCATAATCGGCTTTATCGTACAAGGTAATTTTCTTCTTAATTTTAGCGGAATGTGGAATGTGGCATTCATAAGTTGCATGAATCGTTACATGGTCGCTAAGCATGGGAAGCTGCGAAACCGACAAGAAGTTATCTGGGTGTGACGTGAGGATGATGTCGAGAATGTTAGCTGATGTATGCGTTTGCCTGGTTGCGAAGTGTACCATTTGCGATAAACCAAATGTGAGACATGAATTTACGAAATCACTTTCAGAACTCTGTGTCGCTGTCGTTAGCGTCATATCCGTCCAGGTTATAGCGGGGAAGTTGAAATCTCCAACGATTATTATGGGGGCATGGGGGCGTAACCTAGTTAAGTCCTCGAGTGCGTTATGAAAATGCGCATTGAAGGAACTGTCAGCATCTGGCGGTCGGTAAAATGCTGCTATAGTTGTGGTTGGGAAAGTAGCGGAACAGGAGATAAAAACAGCCTCAAGTGGGCAGGAGATGTCGAGGCTAGTGCACTGTAGGTTGCTATGTGCGGCGATAAGGACACCTCCACCACGTTTACCAGAACGATCACGCCGGAATACATCAAAGTTAGTTAAGGGAGAAAGTAATTCGGAATTGGAAACTGAAGAGTTTAACCATGTTTCAGTTAATACAACAATATTACTATCGGTGGTGTTAATGAGGCTGATAAGAGAATCACGTTTTGGGATGATGCTTCTAATATTGGCGTATAGAACTGAAAGACAGCTACGATTTAATTTCTGGTGTGCTTTAGCCCGTAGCTATGCAGGTCGTAAAATGACATTTTGGCTCACCTGGTCGAAAATATATGTTTTTCCGTCAATCTCTAATCTTTTATACTTAAGTTTCCATTTACCGAGTTGGCCTTTGCCGAATGCAATGAGCTGTTTTCGTGCAAACCGAGTGCTGGGTGAAAAGTCTTCAGATATGCTGAAGTTCTTTCCCTTTAGTTTTCCAGCACATGACAGCACTTTGTCTCTATCTTTGAAGTGCGCGAATTTGACAATAATCGGTCGTTTTTTGCTTGGTTGACTGGTGCCAATTCTATGTGCGCGCTCGATATCTCTAGGCTGCAAAGTGATACCTAGATCAGTACTGCAGTGCCGTAGAACAATTTCCTCCGATTGTGCCCACGTTTCACCCGCGCTGTCGTCATGGCCGTAAAACAAAAGGTTGCAACGACGTGCTCTGTCCTCACTATCATCAATTCTTTGAGTGAGGTCTTTAATGTGATTAGCATTTTGCCCTGCAAGTTCTTGAACATCCTCAACGACCGCCTTCATCGCGAGAAGATTAGAACAGTCATTTTCTATTTTACTGAGGCGTTCTTTAATATCGTCGAATGTCTTTTCGTTCTGCGATAGTGTGGCCTTAATTGACTTAACATCACTTAGCAAAGATGCTTGACCAGCACGGATTTCATCAAGGACAGCTAAGACGTCAGATAAATCTTTAGGATCGTTGGAACGAGTGTTGGGACCGCGGTTTTCTTCAACATCACCGCATAATTTAAGCAGATTCAAAAACAAACAGGTGTAGTCATAAGCAACAGAAGCACAAAACCGTGGGCTCGGCAGCACTATTAATGCGGCGTAAGAGGTACGCGGAGCGTACAAAGAATAACGATTGGTTACCTGCACAAAAAGCAGCAAAGCTAGGTGAGGCGTATGCATCGTGGCTGCGCTGCCGAGCCCACTGGAGACCGAGTAGATTTCCGCCCGCCTTTTAAGGAGCAGTAGTGATGGCAGTAGCGATGTGGTTGTCCAAGGTGATGACGAGGGTGGTGGCCAGAGGTAATTCATATCGGGAAAAGGTAGCGCCGGGCAGGAATGCAGTGCGTCGGGCGGTGTGTCCGGAATGTTCCAGCGATGAATCGGCACTGTCTGGCGCGGAAGCTCAAGCTGCAAGCGGGACGTTGTCGACTGGTTTCCGGGGTAGGGTTCTTCTGCAGCGCTCAGCAGAAGACAAGCGGACATCTGCACAAAAAGCAGCAAAGGTAGGTGAGGCGTATGCATCGTGGCTGGAGCTGCCGAGCCCACTTAAAGCGAATTGATTAGTAAAGCAGAAGAAAAAACAACCACATGCCGCGGGTGGGATCCGAACCAACGACTTCCGAATCACGCATCCGGTGCTCTACCGCTGAGCTACGGCGACGGCTGTCAAATCTCCTGCTTTCGGGGGTATTTATATTTACTAATAACCTAATCTTGAGAGTGTTCTTCAGCGCCACGGACGTTCTTAAGCGACGGACGTAGCACGTCCTGAGTTACCGCTGATATGACGTAGAACGTCGTCGACCGGCGAGGGTGGAAGCTGTATGAGAACCCTCTTATGCTTCCTATGGCGTAAAGACTGCCAGAACCGAGGCCCTCGCTAAGCAATTAAGCAAACAAGGGAAGGGGAATGAGGGGCTCGTTATAAATCTGAGAGAAGCCAACAGCCACGAAAACCATGGAACACAGGGGTTTTTTAATTATTTTTTATTTTGTGCGGTTGTTCGGTTTAGAATATTACTGAATATGTTATCGCTTAAAGCTAATTGATTAGAAAACGAGAAAAACAACAACATGCCGCCGGTGGGATCCGAGCCCACGACCTCCGAATTACGTGTCCGGTGCTCTGCCGCTTACCTACGGCTACGGCTGTCAAATCTTCTGCTTTCTGGGGTATATATGTTTACAAATAACCTAACCTTCAGAGTGTTCCTCACCGTCACCCACGTTCTTAATTGGCGGACGTAGCACGTCCTGAGTTACTGCTGATATTACGTAGAACTTCATCGAACGGCGGGGGTGGAAGCTGTCTCAGAACCCTCTCATGCTTCCTATGGCGTCAAGGCTGCCAGAACCGAGGCCCTCGCTAAGCAATTAAGCAAACAAGGGAAGGGGAATGAGGGGCTGGTTATAAATATGAGAGAAGCCAACAGCCACGGAAACCAAGGAACAGAGGGGATTTATAATTATTTTTTATTTTTTGCTGTTGTTCGGTTTAGAATACTACTGAATATGTTATCGCTTAAATCTAATTGATTAGAAAACGAGAAGAAGAAACAGCGACGTGCCGCCGGTGGGATCCGAGCCCACTACCTCCGAATAACGCGTCCGGTGCTCTAGCGCTGAGCTGCGGCGATGGCTATCAAATGTTCTGCTTTCGGGGGTATTTATGTTTACAAATAACCTAACCTTGAGAGTGTTCATCAGCGCCACGAACGTTCTTAAGTGGCGGATGTAGCACGTCCTGAGTTACTGCTTATACGACGTAGAACGTCGTCGAACAGCGAGGGTGGAATCTGTGTGAGAACCCTCTAATGCTTCCTATGACGTCAAGGATGCCAGAACAGAGGCCCTCGCAAAGCAATTAAGGAAACAAGGTAAGGGGATTGAGGGGCTGGTTATAAATATGAGAGAAGCCAACAGCCACGGAAACCAAGGAACAGAGGGGATTTTTATTTATTTTTTATTTTGTGCTGTTGTTCGGCTTATAATATTACTGAATATGTTTTCGCTTAAATCTAATTGATCAGAAAATGAGAAGAAGAAACAACGACATGCCGCCGGTGGGATCCGAGCCCACTACCTCCGAATTACCTGTGCGGTGCTCTGCCGCTGACCTACGGCGAGGGCTGTCAAATCTCTGCTTTCTGGGGTATTTATGTTTACAAATAACCTAACCTTCAGAGTGTTCCTCAGCGCCACCCACGTTCTTAATTGCCGGACGTAGCACGTCCTGAGTTACTCCTGATATGACATCGAACTTCATCGAACGGCGGGGGTAGAAGCAGTCTGAGAACCCTCTTATGCTTCTTATGGCGTCAAGGCTGCCAGAACCGAGGCCCTCTCTAAGCAATTAAGCAAACAAGAGAAGGGGAATGAGGGGCCCGTTATAAACATGAGAAGCCAACAGCCACAGAAACCAAGGACAGGGGAGATTTTAAATAATTTATGTATTTTGTGCTGTTGCTCAATTTAGAATATTCGTGAATATGTTATCGATTAAAGCTAAATGATAAGAAAAGCAGAAGAAAAAACAAACACATGCCACCGGTGCGATCCGAACCCACGACCTCTGAATTACGCGCCCGGTGCTCTAGCGCTGAGCTGCGGCAACGCCTGCGAAATCTTCTGCTTTCAGGGGTATTTATGTTTACAAATAACCTAACCTTGAGAGTGTTCATCAGCGCCACGCACGTTATTAAGTGGCGGCCGTAGCAGGTCCTGAGTTACTGCCTATATGATGTAGAACGTCGTCAAACGTCGCCCCGCACATTGTTAAGCGACGGGCGTAGCACGTCCTTAGTGACCGCTTATATGATGTAGACCGTCGCCGTACGGCCAGGGTGGAAGCTGTGTGAGAGCCCTCTTATGCTTCCTATGGCATCAAGACTGCCTGAACCGAGGCCCTCGCTAAGCAATTAAGCAAAGAAGGGAAGGGGAATGAGGGGCTCGTTATAAATCTCAGAGAAGCCAATAGAGATGGAAACCAAAGGACAAAGGGGATTTTTAATTATTCTTTATTTTGTGCCGTTGTTCGGTTTACAATATTACAGAATATGTTATCGCTTAAAGCTAATTGATTAGAAAACGAGAAGAAGAAACAACGACATGCCGCGGGTGGGATCCGAACCCACGACTTCCGAATCACGCGTCCGGTGCTCTACCGCTGAGCTACGGCTACGGCTGTCAAATCTTCTGCTTTCGGGGGTATTTATGTTTACAAATAACCAAACCTTGAGAGCGTTCTTCAGCGCCACAAACGTTTTTAAGTGGCGGACGTAGCACGTCCTGAGTTACTGCTTATACGACGTAGAACGTCGTCGAACAGCGAGCGTGGAAGCTGTGTGAGAACCCTCTTAAGCATCCTATGGCGTCAAGGGTGCCAGAACCGAGGCCCTCACTAAGCAATTAAGCAAACAAGGGAAGGGGAATGAGGGGCTCGTTATGAATATGAGAGAAGCCAACAGCCACAGAAACCAAGAGACAGAGGGGATTTTTAATTAATTTTTTTATTTTGTGCTGTTGTTCGATTCAGAATATCACTGATTATGTTATCGCTTCAAGCTAATTGATTAGAAAACGAGAAGAAGAAACAACGACATGCCGCCGGTGAGATCCGAGCACACGACCTCCGAATTACGCGTCTGTTGCTCTGCCACTGAGCACCGGCAACGGGTGCCAAATCTTCAGCTTTCGGGGCTATTTATATTTAAAAATAACCTAACCTTGAGAGTCAATGATAGAGAGAGGGTGCGGTAGATGGTCCTTGGCGATCACAAAATGAACAAGGGAGGGGAAAACCTCAGGTTGCTAGAGCCAACGTTTCGACAAGGGGACTTGTCTTCGTCTGGGCAAAGCGTTCATCATCGGCAGGGATTAAATAGGGCCTTCGCTCCGAGGAGGAAGGCCCCGGGGGTGGGGAAGGAAAGTGGTGTGGGAGGGGATGCGTGTCAGGAAGGGGAGGGAGGTGAATCATGATTCGTTAGGCTGCAATAGTGGAACAACTTATATCCGGGGTGTGTGTAATGAACAAAAGGCTTTGAAGGGGCTGCGATGGGGGAATGGGATGAGGCGCTGGGTGAACCTGCAAAACTCAGATAAAAGGTTTAGTCAGCGTGGTACAGGGAAATGAGAACAAGGAAAAAAAAAAGGGCTGGCACTGGAAGTAGAAAGGAAGGGGGACATTTCCAAGGAAGGACAAGGCAGGGGGGGGGAATGGCTCGTGTTCAGAGAAAGCCAAAAAGTGGGGGCGGAGGGGGTAACAGGAGTGCCATGGTTTCCGAGAACTGGTAGCAGGGGATTAGGAGAAAAAGAAGAGAGAGAAAAAAAAAGGTGAACAAAGGGAGAGGGTGACAAGGCCGGAAATGGGGTGGAAGATATGACGTGGGAAGGGTGCAAGGAGCGATAGTATACTTATGTGAGGTTCTAGGAAATAGTCTGACCACGTACAAGACATTTGTTAATTTAAAATTATGCTGACCCTGGAATGTACCTGAGAGATTCCAGGTTTCCTCTGGACATGTTGATCCCTGTTGGTTGCAGTGTTTTAAATTTGTGGATTAGGAATGCTTCTCTGTATTTTCTGTCCCTAGTCGATTTCAAGCCTGACTGAAGAATGAACAATTTGAGTTCGTCGAATTTGTGATGGCGTTGATTAAAATGGGTCGACACTGCCTTCTGTTCATTCCGTGTTGTGTCAGCCCGGTGCCCGTTTAATCTGGCACTCATTGTTTGTCCGGTTTCTCCGATATATTGTTTCTGGCAGTAGGAGCACTGGAGCATGTAGATAATATTGGACGATGTGCAGTCAAAACTGCTCTTTATATCGAAACTGAAATCGCTTGCCGTACTTTTAACCGTAGTGTCCCTTTGTAAATGTTTGCATGTCTTGCATCTAGGTCGAGAGCATGAAGTTACTGTCGGTGGTGGTTTCTTACCGAGCCTAGCATGCACACAAACCTGAGGGACATCCTGGTGCATGCTAGGCTCGGTAAGAAACCACCACCGACAGTAACTTCATGCTCTCGACCTAGATGCAAGACATGCAAACATTTACAAAGGGACACTACGGTTAAAATTACGGCAAGCGATTTCAGTTTTCGATATAAAGACCAGTTTTGACTGCACATCCTCCAATATTATCTACATGCTCTAGTGCTCCTACTGCCAGAAACAATATATCGGAGAAACCGGACAAACAATGAGTGCCAGATTAAACGGGCACCGGGCTGACACAACACGGAATGAACAGAAGGCAGTGTCGACCCATTTTAATCAACGCCATCACAAATTCGACGAACTCAAATTGTTCATTCTTCAGTCAGGCTTCAAATCGACTAGGGACAGAAAATACAGAGAAGCATTCCTAATCCACAAATTTAAAACACTGCAACCAACAGGGATCAACATGTCCAGAGGAAACCTGGAATCTCTCAGGTACATTCCAGGGTCAGCATAATTTTAAATTAACAAATGTCTTGTACGTGGTCAGACTATTTCCTAGAACCTCACATAAGTATACTATCGCTCCTTGCACCCTTCCCACGTCATATCTTCCACCCCATTTCCGGCCTTGTCACCCTCTCCCTTTGTTCACCTTTTCTTTTTTTCTCTCTCTTCTTTTTCTCCTAATCCCCTGCTACCAGTTCTCGGAAACCATGACACTCCTGTTACCCCCTCCGCCCCCAATTTTTGGCTTTCTCTGAACACGAGCCATTCCCCCCCCCCCCTGCCTTGTCCTTCCTTGGAAATGCCCCCCTTCCTTTCTCCTTCCAGTGCCAGCCCTTTTTTTTTCCTTGTTCTCATTTCCTTGTACCACGCTGACTAAACCTTTTATCTGAGTTTTGCAGGTTCACCCAGCGCCTCATCCCCTTCCCCCATCGCAGCCCCTTCAAAGCCTTTTGTTCATTACACACACCCCGGATATAAGTTGTTCCACTATTGCAGCCTAACGAATCATGATTCACCTCCCTCCCCTTCCTGACACGCATCCCCTCCCACACCACTTTCCTTCCCTTCCCCCGGGGCCTTCCTCCTCGGAGCGAAGGCCCTATTTAATCCCTGCCGATGATGAACGCTTTGCCCAGACGATGACAAGTCCCCTTGTCGAAACGTTGGCTCTAGCAACCTGAGGTTTTCCCCTCCCTTGTTAACCTTGAGTGTTC
This sequence comes from Amblyomma mixtum, assembly GCF_055824585.1. NCBI lineage: Eukaryota > Metazoa > Arthropoda > Arachnida > Ixodida > Ixodidae > Amblyomma > Amblyomma mixtum. The sequence continues at coordinate 152,971,119 of NC_143013.1, read as the reverse complement.
ATCAGCGCCACGCACGTTCTTAAGTGGCGGACGTAGCATGTCCTGAGTTACTGCTTATATGTCGTAGAACGTCGTCAAGCAGCGAGGGTGGAAGCTGTGTGAGAACCCATTTATGCTTCCTATGGCGTAAAGACTGCCAGAACCGAGGCCCTGGCTAAGCAATTAAGCAAACAAGTGAAGGGTAATGAGGGGCTCGTTATAAATCTGAGAGAAGCAACAGCCACGGAAACCAAGGGACAGAGGGGATTTTTAATTATTTTTTATTTTGTGCTGTTGTTCGGTTTAGAATATTACTGAAAATGTTATCGCTTAAAGCTAATTGATTAGAAAACGAGAAGAAACAACGACATGCCGCCGGTGGGATCCGAACCCACGACCTAAGAATTACGAGCCCGGTGCTCTACCGCTGAGCTAAGGCGACGGCTGCCAAATCTTCTGCTTTCGAGTGTATTTATGTTTACAAATAACCTAACCTTGAAAGTGTTCATCAACGCCACCCACGTTCTTAAGCGGCGGACGTAGCAGGTCCTGAGTTACCGCTGATATGACGTAGAACGTCGTCGAACGGTGAGGGTGAAAGCTGTGTGAGAACCCTCGAATGCTTCCTATGGCGTCAAGGCTGCCGGAACCGATGCCCTCGCTAAACAATTAGGCAAACAAGGAAAGGGGAATGGGGGCTGGTTATAAATATGAGAGAAGCCAACAGCCACGGAAACCAAGGGACAGAGGGTATTTTTATTTTTTTTTTATTTTGTGCAGTTGTCCGGTTTAGAATATTACTGAATATCTTATCGCTTCAGGCTAATTGATTAGAAATCGAGAAGAAGAAACAACGACATGCCGCCGGTGGGATCCGAGCCCACGACCCCCGAATTACGCGTCCGGTGCTCTACCGCTGAGCTACGGCCACGGCTGTCAAATCTTCGGCTTTCGGGGGTATTTATATTTACAAATAACCTAGCCTTGAGAGTGCTCATCAGCGCCACGCACGTTCTTAAGTGGCGAACGTAGCACGTCCTGAGTTACCGCTGATATGACGTAGAATGTCGTCGAACGGCGAGGGTGGAAGCTTTGTGAGCACCCTCTTATTCTTCATATGGTGTCAAGACTGCCTGAACCGATGCCCTCGCTAAACAATTAGGCAAACAAGGAAAGGGGAATGAGGGGCTGGTTATAAATATGAGAGAAGCCAACAGCCACGGGAACCAAAGGACAAAGTAGATTTTTAATTATTTTTTACTTTGTGCGGTTGTTCGGTTTAGAATATTACTGAATATGTTATCGCTTAAAGCTAATTGATTAGAAAACGAGAAAAACAACGACATGCCGGTGGTGGGATCCGAGCCCACGACCTCCGAATTACGTGTCCGGTGCTCTGCCGCTTACCTACGGCTACGGCTGTCAAATCTTCGGCTTTCGGGGGTATTTATATTTACAAATAACCTAGCCTTAAGAGTGCTCATCAGCGCCACCCACGTTCTTAAGCAGCGGACGTAGCAGCTCCTGAGTTACCGCTGATATGACGTAGAACGTCGTCGAACGGCGAGGGTGGAAGCTATGTGAAAACCCTCTTATACTTCCTATGGCGTCAAGGCTGCCAGAACCGAGGTCCTCGCTAAGCAACTAGGCGAACAAGGAAAGGCGAATGAGGGGCTGGTTATAAATATGAGAGAAGCCAACAGCCACAGAAACCAAGAGACAGAGGGGATTTTCAATTACATTGTTTATTTTGTGCTGTTGTTTGGTTTAGAATATTACTGAATATGTAATCGCTTAAAGCTTATTGATTAGAAAATGAGAAGAAGAACCAACGAAATGCCGCCGGTGGGATCCGTGCCCACGACCTTCGAATTACGCGTGCGGTGCTCTACCGCTGAGCTACGGTGACGGCTGTCAAATCTTCTGCTTTCGGGGGTATTTATGTTTACAAATAACCTAACCTTGAGAGTGTTCATCAGCGCCACGCACGTTCTTAAGTGGCGGACGTAGCACGTCTTGAGTTACCGCTGATATGACGTAGAACGTCGTCGAACGGCGAGGGTGGAAGCTTTGTGAGAACCCTCTTATACTTCCTATGGCGTCAAGGATGAGATAACCGAGGCCCTCGCTAAGCAATTAAGCAAACAAAGGAAGGGGTATGATGGGCTCGTTATAAATCTGAGAGAAGCCAACAGCCACGGAAACCAAGGGACAAAGGAGATATTTATTTATTTTTTATTTTGTGCTGTTCGATTTATAATGTTACTGAATCTGTTATCGTTTAAAGCTAATTGATTAGAAAAGCCGAAGAAAAAACAACCACATGCCACCGGCGGGATCCGAACCCATGACCTCCGCATTACGCGTCCGGTTCTCTACCGCTGAGCTGCGGCGACGGTTGTCAAATCTTCTGCTTTCGGGGGTATTTATGTTTACAAATAACCTAACCTTGAGAGTGTTCATCAACGCCACCCACGTTCTTAAGCGGCGGACGTAGCAGGTCCTGAGTTACCGCTGATATTACGTAGAACGTCGTCGAACAGTGCGGGTGGAAGCTGTGTGAGAACCCTCTTATGCTTCCTATGGCGTCAAGGCTGCCATAACCGATGCCGTCGCTAAACAATTATGCAACCAAAAAAAGGGGATTGAGGGGCTGGCTATAAATAAGAGAGAAGCCAACTGCCACGGAAACCAAAGGAAAGAGGGGATTTTTAATTATTTTTTTATTTGGGCTGCTCGGTTTAGAATATTACTGAATATGTAATCGCTTAAAGCTAATTGATTAGAAAACGACAAGAAGTAACAACGACATGCCGCCGGTGGGATCCGAGCCAACGACCTCCGAATTACGCGTGCGGTGCTCAACCGCCTAGCTACGGCGACGGCTGTCAAATCTTCTGCTTTCGGGGGTATTTAAATTTGCAAATAACCTAACCTTGAGAGGGTTCATCAGCGCCACGCACGTTCTTAAGTGGCGGACGTAGCACGTCCTGATTTACCGCTGATATGACGTAGAACGTCGTCGAACGGCGAGGTTGGAAGCTGTGTGAGAACCCTCTTATACTTCCTATGGCGTCAAGGATGAGATAACCGAGGCCCTCGCTAAGCAATTAAGCAAACAAGGGAAGAGGAATGGGGGGCTCGTTATAAATCTCAGAGAGGCCGAAAGCCACGGAAACCAAGGGACAAAGGCGACTTTTAATTATTTTTTATTTTGTGCCGTTGTTCGATTTAGAATATTACAGAATATGTTATCGCTTAAAGCTATTTGATTAGAAAAGGAGAAGAAAAAACAACCACATGCCGCCGGTGGGATCCGAACCCACGACCTCCGAGTAACGCGTCCGGTGCTCTAGCGCTGAGCTACGGCTACGGCTGTGAAATATTCTGCTTTCAGGGGTATTTATGTTTACAAATAACCTAACGTTGAGAGTGTTCATCAGCGCCACGCACTTTCTTAAATGCTGGACGCAGCACGTCCTTAGTTACTGCTTATATGACGTCGAACGTCGTCAAAGAGCGAGGGTGGAAGCTGTGTGAGAACCCTCTTATGCTTTCTATGGCGTCAAGGATGCCCGAACCGAGGCCCTTGCTAAGCAATTAAGCAAAGAAGGAAAGGGAATCAGGGGCTCGTTATGAATATGACAGAAGCCTACACCCAGAGAAACCAAGAGCAGAGGGGGTTTTTCATTCATTTATTTATTTTGTGCTTTTGTTCGATTTAGGATATTACTGAATATGTTATCGCTTGAAGTTAATTGATTAGAAAACGAGAAGAAACAACGACATGCCGCCGGTGAGATCCGAGCACACGACCTCCGAATTACGCGTGCGGTGCTCTACCGCTGAGCTACGGCGACGGCTGTCAAATCTTCTGCTTTCGGGGGTATTTATGTTTACAAATACCCTAACCTTGAGAGTGTTCATTGGCGCCAACCACGTTCTTAAGCGGCGGACGTAGCACGTCTGAGTTATCGCTGATATGACGTAGAACATCGTCGAACGGCGAGGGTGGAAGCTATGTGAGAACCCTCTTATGCTTCCCATGGTGTCAAGGCTGCCAGAAGCGAGGCCCTCGCTAAGCTAATAAGAAAACAAAGGAAGGGGTATGATGGGCTCGTTATAAATATGAGAGAAGCCAACAGCCACGGAAACCAAGGGACAAAGGTGATATTTATTTATTTTTTATTTTTTGCTCTTCGATTTATAAAGTTACTGAATCTGTTATCGTTTAAAGCTAATTGATTAGAAAAGCCGAGGAAAAAACAACCACATGCCACCGGCGGGATCCGAACCCATGACCTCCGCATTACGCGTCCGGTTCTCTACCGCTCAGCTGCGGCGACGGTTGTCAAATCTTTTGCTTTCGGGGTATTTATGTTTACAAATAACCTAACCTTGAGAGTGTTCATCAACGCCACCCACGTTCTTAAGCGGCGGACGTAGCAGGTCCTGAGTTACCGCTGATATTACGTAGATCGTCGTCGTACGGTGCTGGTGCAAGCTGTGTGAGAACTGTCTTATGCTTCCTCTGGCGTCAAGGCTGCCAGAACCGATGCCCTCGCTAAACAATTATGGAACCAAAGAAAGGGGATTGAGGGGCTGGCTATAAATATGAGAGAAGCCAACTGCCACGGAAACCAAGGGAAAGAGGGGATTTTTAATTATTTTTTTTGGGGCTGTTGTTCGGTTTAGAATATTACTGAATATGTAATCGCTTAAAGCTAATTGATTAGAAAACGACAAGAAGTAACAACGACATGCCGCCGGTGAGATCCGAGCACACGACCTCCGAATTACGCGTGCGGTGCTCTACCGCTGAGCTACGGCAACGGCTGTCAAATCTTCTGCTTTCGGGGGTATTTATATTTACAAATAACCTAACCATGGGAGTGTTCACCAGCGCCACGCACGTTCTTAAGTGGCGGACTTAGCACGTCCGGAGTTGCCGCTGGTATGACGTAGAACGTCGTCGAATGGCGAGGGTGGAAGCTGTGTGAGAACCCTCTTATACTTCCTATGGCGTCAAGGATGAGAGAACCGAGGCCCTCGCTAAGCAATAAGCAAACAAGGGAAGAGGAATGAGGGGCTTGTTATAAATCTGAGAGAGGAGAACAGCCACGGTAACCATGGGAAAGACGGGATTTTTAATAATTTATTTATTTTGTGTTGTTGTTCGATTTAGATTATTACTGAATATGTTATCGCGCGAAGCTAATTGATAAGAAAAGCAGCAGAAAAAACAACCACACGCCGCCGGTGGGATCCGAACCCACGACCTCTGATATACGCGTCCGGTGGTCTACCGCTGAGCTACGGCGACGGCTGTCAAATAGTCTGCGTGGGGGGGTATTTATGTTTACAAATACCCTAACCTTAAGAGTGTTCATCAGCGCCACCCACGTTCTTAAGCGGCGGACGTAGCAGGTCCTGAGTTACCGCGGATATGACGTAGAACGTCGTCGAACGGCGAGGGTGGAACCTGTGTGAGAACCCTCTTATACTTCTTATGGCGTCAAGGCTGCCAGAGCCGAGGTCCTCGCTAAGCAATTAGGCGAACAAGGAAAGGCGAATGAGGGGCTGGTTATAAATATGAGAGACGCCAACAGCTACAGAAACCAAGAGACAGAGGGGATTTTCAATTACTTTGTTTATTTTGTGCTATTGTTCGGTTTAGAATATTACTGAATATGTAATCGCTTAAAGCTTATTGATTAGAAAATGAGAAGTAGAACCAACGAAATGCCGCCGGTGGGATCCGAGCCCACGACCTCCGAATTACGCGTGCGGTGCTCTACCGCTGAGCTACGGCGACGGATGTCAAATCTTCTGCTTTCGGGGGTATTTATGTTTACAAATAACCTAACCTTGAGAGTGTTCTTCAGCGCCACGCACGTTCTGAAGTGGCGTACGTAGCACGTCCTGAGTTACCGCTGATATGACGTAGAACGTCGTAGAACGGTGTGGGTGGAAGCTTTGTGAGAACCCTCTTATGCTTCCTATGCCATCAAGACTGCCAGAACCGAGGCACTCGCTAAGCAATTAAGCAAACAAGGGAAGGGGAATGAGGGGCTCGTTATAAATCTGAGAGAAGCCAACAGCCACGGAAACCAAAGGACAGAGGGTATTTGTAATTACTTTTTGTTTTGCGCTTTTGTTCGATTTAAAATATTCCTGAATATTGTAGCGTCCAACGCGAATAGAACATCGGCGCAGAGACGAAAACCCTGCGGCGGTCCCTCAGTGGTTCGAGCGCGCGCGCGAGAGACCACCATCTTCTTCCTCTACTAGCGCATGTACTACTTCTGTCTCTTCGAAGGCATGTATCACTGCCCCCCTCTTCTGCAGCATCGACACGATGCGGCTAGGAGAGAAAAGACAGCAAGAGGGTAGAACACAGCTGCAGGGAACCGCAGTTCAGTCAGGTAGCCGGTCGTGATAAGGCTTCATGCGAACAATGTGCACGACTTCAGTTCGGTGCGACCGGCGCGATGAAGAAGCTGTCGGGACGGGAGCATCTGCATAAGTCACTTCACTGATGCGGCGCACTACTTCGTACGGGCCGAAGTATCGGCGCAGAAACTTTTCAGAAAGCCCACGGCGACGAACAGGTGTCCAAATCCACACAAGGTCGCCGGGCGCGTAACTGACGTAACGGCGTGCAAGGTTGTACCTAGTGGCGTCAGTCTCCTGTTGGCGGTTAATTCGCAGGCGTGCCAATTGCCGCGCTTCCTCAGCACGCGGAACGAAGGTGTCTACGTCGAGGTCAGCGTCAGAGTCGCAGTAAGGGTCGACGGGCAACGTAGCATCCAATGGAGTGGTCACCTGCCGACCGAAGACAAGCTGAAAGGGAGTCAGTCGGGTTGTTTCCTGCAGGGCGGTGTTGTACGGAAACGTTACGTATGGCAGAATGGTGTCCCAAGTTCGATGCTCGACATCAACGTATATTGATAGCATGTCGGCTAGTGTGCGGTTGAGTCGCTCTACCAACTTGTTTGTCTGCGCGTGATACGCCGTAGCCCGTCGATGGGTCGTGTGCGTCAGAGTCATCACGGACTTGGTTAAGCGGGCCGTGAAAGCAGTTGCCCGGTCAGTAACAACAACGGCGGGTGCTCCATGACGCAAGACAATGTTGTGGACGAAGAACTGCGCCACTTCAGCAGCAGTGCCTTTGACAAGAGACGTGGTGTCTGCATACCGTGTGAGGTAGTCAGTCGCAACGACTATCCAAAGCTTTCCAGACGAAGACTTCGGAAATGGACCAAGGAGGTCCATGCCCACTTGTTGGAAAGGGGTCTTCGGTGGATCGACGGGTTGAAGAAATCCGGCTGGTTTCAATGGAGGAGTCTTCCGACGCTGGCATTCACGGCATGTTTTTACGTAGGCCCGCACCGATGGGAGTAACCTGGGCCAATAATACTTTTGTCTAATTCGCGCCAGTGTACGGCTGACACCAAGGTGGCCGGCGGATGGTGCATCATAACAGGCACTCAAGATCTCAGACAGCAGCTGTGATGGTACGACAAGTAGGAACACTTCTTCGCTGTTGGCAAAGTTGCGCTTGTAGAGAACAGCAGACCGTAAAGTGAAGGCGTGAAACCCTCGAAGAAAAACACGAGGAATGGGAGCTTCACTGCCTTCGAGGTAATTGATGAGCGGCGCTAACTCCGAGTCCGCCCTCTGAAGCTGCGCCATTTGGGTGGTACTAACAGAGCCCAGGAAAGGAAAATCATCGGTGGTTTCTTCGGTATTGATTGGGATAGGCGCGCGCGACAGACAATCCGCATCCTGATGCTTACGGTCAGACTTGTAAACTACTGTTAAGTCGTAATCTTGCAGGCATAAGCTCCATCTAGCCAAGCGTCCTGAGGGGTTTTGAGGCTCGCCAGCTAGCATAAGGAGTGGTGGTCGCTTACCACACGGAAGGGTCGTCCGTAGAGGTACGGTCGGAACTTGCAGATGGCCCATATCACTGCAAGACATTCTTTTTCCGTCGTAGAATAATTGGTCTCGGAGCGCGTAAGTGTTCGACTAGCATAACTGATGACCCGTTCTGCACCGTCTTGCCACTGGATCAGTACTGCACAGAGGCCAACATTGCTGGCGTCAGTGTGGATGTCCGTGGCAGCATGCTGGTCGAAATGACCGAGTATCGGAGTGCTTTGCAGACGGCTGCGAAGCTCGATAAATGCAGCCTCTTCATCGGTCCCCTACAGGAAGGGCGTGTCGTCACGGGTCAGTGCGTTCAGCGGTTCCGCGATGTTCGAGAAATCTTGAATAAAGCGCCTAAATAGGAACACAGGCCCAAAAACCGGCGAACGGCCTTCTTGTCAGTTGGGCGTGGAAAACCTGAGACGGCAGCGGTTCTGTCAGGGTCCGGGCGAACACCTTGTGCGCTGACAACGTGACCAAGAAAGCGAAGTTCCTCAAAGCCAAAATGGCATTTCTCGGCTTTGATGGTGAGTTGCGCGGATTTGAGCGCTTGCAGCACAATGCGCAACCGCTCCAAGTGTTGGTCAAAGGTGGTCGAAAAGATAACGACATCGTCTAGGTACACCAAGCAGGACTGCCATTTCAAGCCGGAGAGAACAGTGTCCATCATGCGTTGGAACGTGGCCGGTGCTGAGCACAGACCAAATGGAAGCACTTTCATTTCATTTTATTTATTTGTCCCTTAAAGGCCCGAAGGCATTACACAAGGGGGGGGGGGGGGGGCGTACATACAGGTTGGAGGTTAGTGGCAGAGAACACACACAAAAAAAGAAAGGGGGAAAAATACACGGGGTACAAAAAGAGTACAATAATATACAAACTAAAAGCAAGAAATATACATACAAAAAGAAAACAAGGAACAGTTGGCACTTCGGTGTCGCAGTATGAATATGTTTATGAGAAGTGATTAGCAAGTTTTTCGCGGAAAAGGCGGCGATCGGAGCATGTTATGTTGTCGGGAAGGCCATTCCAGAGCACTATGTCGTCGGGAAAAAAATGAACTGCTCATTGCGGAGGTGCGGGTTTTAATGCGTGCGATTGGGTTACTGTGGTTTAGGCGGGATGACGTACGTGGGGGTGGCTGCAGCAACAAATGTCTTGGTGAGCGATAAAAGAAAGAGTGAAAGAGGCATAGCCGAGAAATAACACGGCGAGTTGCTAGTGTTTGAAGGCCGACGGATCGTTTTAGTAATGTTACGCTGGTATTTCTTGAGTACTGCGATGTAATGAAACGGACGGCGCGATTTTGAATGGCTTCAAGGTCTGAGATGAGATACGATTGTGATGGATGCCAGACAGATGACGCGTACTCCAGTTTAGGACGTACGAATGTTATATATGCCAACTTTTTTACTTCAGGTGATGCAGATTTTTGATTGCGCCGGAGAAAACCAAGTGTGCGTGATGCTTTGGAACAGATGGTCTGAATGTGTGTTTTCCATGACAGCGATGATGTGATGTGTACTCCTAGGTAGTTATAAGATGATGTTCTGGTGACGGTGACCGATTTTATGTTGTAAGTGCTATCAATAACTGTATTTTTTGCGGGAGAATGATATGGATTGGCATTTATTTAGATTATGAGGCATGTGCCATTTGTCACACCACGCGGAGATAGTGGTTAGATCCTGTTGAAGAGCGGCAATGGCGCTAGCGCCGTGGATGGGGCTGTAAATTGCGCAGTCATCTGCGAATAAACGTAGCGTGGATTTTATGTTGATCGGTAGGTCATTGATGTGGATGAGGATTAAAAGAGGTGGTAAGCCTCATATAGGCCGTCAGGCGTCACGAAAGCCATCTTCTCCCGGTCTCGCTCGTCCACTTCGATTTGCCAGTACCCACTTTTAATATCTAATGACGAGAAGTATCGGGCATTCCGCAATCGGTCGAGCGCGTCATCTGTCCTGGCCAGCGGGTAAACGTCCTTTTTGGTCACGTTAAGTTTCCTGTAGTCCGCGCAGAAACGCAGAGTATTGTTCTTTTTTTTTGACAAGAACCACAGGCGATGCCAACGGACTGGTGGACGGCTGACTGACATCGTCTGCAAGCATCTCGGCAACCTGATTCTGAATGGCTTCTCTCTCCACCGGGGAAACACGATAGGGGCGCTGGCAGACGAGTCGCGTAGTCTCATCAGTGATGATACGATGCTTGGCGAGTGGAGTTCGGCCGACCTTCGAGCACGTAGCGAAACAGTCCGCAATATCTGCCAAGAGGTCCGACAGAAGATCCCCCTGAACCGACGGCAGGGCAGGATTTATTCTGACTGACTGAAGAACGTGATGTGGGCCAGCATACTCCGGAGTGGGTGCTCCCACGGTGCACAAACCTGGAACCTCAACAACGTCGTGGAGGAAGGCAATAGCCATGCCTTTGGCCAGGTGCTGATATTCGTTGGCAAAGTTAGTCAGGAGGACGTGGGTGTGGCCGTCACGTAGTTGGACGAGAGCTCTTGCAACGGCAAGTCTCCGCTTAAGCAGCAGTGGACTATTGCTGTCCGCTAGGCCCTCGTAGTCGTGAAAGAGGTCATTCCGCACGAGAACCAGAACACTGCACCGCGGCGGCACCGTAACGTCGTTCTCGACAATGCGCAGGGCGTTGCTGCAGGGATCGCGGGAGTCAAAGCGCGCCACGGCCTGTTTGGTCGAGAACGTGACGCGTGCCTCCTGAAAGTCAATCACAGCGCCGTTCGACTGCAGGAAGTCGATCCCCAGAATCAAGTCTCTGGAACACTCGGGGAGTACAACAAATTGACCAACGTACGTGAAACCACTAATCCCAACTCTAGCCGTGCACTTGCCCACAGGGGAAATTAGGTGGCCACCAGCGGTGCGAATGGAGGTCCCCGTCCACGGTGTCAGAACCTTCTTGAGTTCTCCAGCAAAGGCACGGCTCATAACAGAGTAATCAGCACCGGTATCGAGCAGCGCGGTAATCTGAGTGCCATCAATTGTCACACACAAATCGGATGCAGCGTATCTGATACTGTCGCTGCCTCTCTCTGTCGAGGTATCGTCGGCTCGAGGGTTGCACGATGGAGGATCTTGACACGTTTCGACGTCAGCGGCCTTGCCTCCAGAGGTCGCTGGTGTTAGTTTTCCCGACGCGGACTCGGCGAGCGACGGCCAGCAGAGGTACTCTGGAGGCCAGGGCTGGAAGAGCGATAACGTAGAGGCGAAGGCGAACGGGACTCGCGCCTTCCAGAGTAGACAGGGTTCTGGCGTGCCCAGAGATGCTGCGCAATCTCATGCGGTCGTTCGCCGTTCTGAGGGCAAGGTGCGTCGGGATGGAAACCGCGAAGGCCGACTTGGCGGTCCGGACACGCTCGGTAGAGGTGACCAGGCTCCCCACAGTGGTAGCAAAGAGGCCTGCGGTCCGGTGTTCGCCACAAATCCGACTTGCGAGGGCGTGGACCAGCTGTAGCAGCGGCGATGTTACTGACGGGGGTCGTAGGGGTCATACCGTAGCCAGGCATGTTTGCGTGACACGTACCGATGTTGGTCACGCCAGGCGTCGGGGTAATGGGACCGTAGCCAGTCGTGCGACGTACAACGGATGCGTACGTAGGTCTCTCATCGAACCGGGGCGGCGCTTCGGGTACAGGAGGCGCCTGCGCAACCTGTCGCACCCCGTCCCTGACGACTTCGGTCAGCGCTGCCAGCGGCGCAGGTGGTGCAGCCTGGGGCAGATGGATCCGTTTAAGTTAGTTCGCGCAGTGTGTCTGCACTGCCTCTGAGACACGACGAAAAGCCTTCGGGCACCATGCTGTTGATGTCCCGGATGTACTGGCGGGCCCGATGCTGCAGCGTCGTCTCCATCGTGGTCGCCTCGGTTATAAATTCCGCCACCGTGCTTGGTGGGCTGCGCACGAGGCCCGCGAACAGATCCTGCTTAACCCCACCCTTGAGATGGCGCAGCTTCTTCTCCTCTGTCATGTCGGGGGCGGCGCGCTTGAAGAGACGGGCCATATCTTCGGCATACATGCGCACACTTTCGTTCGTGCGCTGATTTCGGGAGTGCAGCGCAGCTTCAGCCTTCTCCCGGCGGTCAGCGTTGGGGCACGTGGCCAGGAGACTCCGGCAAAACGCCTCCCAGGTGGGAAGGGTAGCCTCGTGGTTCTCAAACCACGTCCTGGCAGACTCTTCAAGGGCAAAGTAGACGTTATTTAGCTTGCGCTCGTCGCACCAACCGTTGTAGCGTGCCACCCGCTCGAAAGTCTCCAGCCAATCCTCAGCGTCTTCGAACACGTCACCGTGAAAAGATGGCGATGTTCGCGGTGGGTGGCAAAGGATCGGCGCCAGGGACCTGGTGTCAGCGGCCATGGCAGTTGGACTCGACGGTAGAGGCTGGATCGGCGGCGGGGGCCTGGTTTCAGTGGCCATGTCAGTTGGGCTCGGCGGTCAAAGTTGCGTCGTCCTTGTTGGCGGGGGAAGAAGCCCAAATTCAGGCGACTCTCCGCGGAGACGGCGGCAGGGTCGCTGGTGAACCGGTGTGAGGTCCGTAGTGACGCTCTACGGAGTGCGCGGGTCGGGAGGCGTACCCAGCACTGCTCCACCAAACTGTAGCGTGCAACGCGAATAGAACACCGGCGCTGAGACGAAAAACCTGCGGCGGTCCCTCAGTGGTTCGAGCGCGCGCGCGAGAGACCACCAACTTCTTCCTCTACTAGCGCATGCACTACTTCTGTCTCTTCGAAGGCATGTATCAATATGTTATTGCTTAAAGCTATTTGATTAGAAAAGCAGAAGAAAAAAAATTACCGACGATTACGTTACTTCCTAATGCGAAATTTGAGCGCAGCAAATAAGCTGTTCCACCTTTTCGATAGATTGAGGCAAAGAAATCGAGCAACACATGTATGCGCTATCACAGAATTTTTTTTTAGCAGACGGAGGACTTCCATCGGTCGTCTCGCTCATGGCTCAGAAAGAACTGGCAGATAATTTCGCAGTGGCGAACGGCAGCGGCAATTTCGGCTCGGGCGGTGCACATATACAGATCCGCCGCCACCGATCTGGCTCTCTGATTGCCACCGCACAGGGCGAACGGCAGCGGCAATTTCGGCTCGGGCGGTGCACATATACAGATCCACCGCCACCGATCTGGCTCTCTGATTGCCACCGCACAGGGCGAACGGCAGCGGCAATTTCGGCTCGGGCGGTGCACATATACAGATCCACCGCCACCGATCTGGCTCTCTGATTGCCACCGCACAGGGGTTGCATTGGAGGAGGAGCGAAGAAAGGAATTAAGTTCGAGCCGGCGCTTTGACAACCGGAGACTCGCAGGAAGAGGGGGGAGGGGGGCGGCGTGTACACCCAGCCGCAAACGATGGGGGCAGAAGCGCACGCAGCAAGCGGACAACACGATAAAGGGAGGAGGGAAGAGATAGCAGCGACTGACTGATGCCGCTGACGCCTATAGTGAGTCAACCCCAGCTGCGGATGAAAGGGGGGCGGAGCTGGTTACGAGGCCGACGCCGACGACAAGGGCCGACGACGACGCCGACGCGAAACCCAGGAACGGACGCCAAAGAGCTGCGCTCTAAAAACAACCACATGCCGCCAGTAGGATCCGAACCCACGACCTCCGAATTACGCGTCCGGTGCTCTACCGCTGAGCTACGGCGACGGCTGTCAAATATTCTGCTTGGGGGGGGGGAGGGGGGTATTTATGTTTACAAATACCCTAGCCTTGAGAGTGTTCATCAGCGCCACCCACGTTCTTAAGCGGCGCACATAGCAGGTCCTGAGTTACCGCTGATATGACGTAGAACATCACAGAACTGTGAGGGTGGAAGCTGTGTGAGCACCCTCTTATGCTTCCTATGGCGTCAAGACTGCCTGAACCGATGCCCACGCTAAACAATTAGGCAAACAAGGAAAGGTTAATGAGGGGCTGGTTATAAATATGAGAGAAGCCAACAGCAACGGAAAACAAGGGGCAGAGGGGATTTTAAATTATTTTTTATTTTGTGCTGTTGTTCGGTTTAGAATATTACTGAATATGTTATTGCTTAAAGCTATTTGATTAGAAAAGCAGAAGAAACAACGACATGCCGCCGGTGGGATCCGAGCCCTCGACCTCCGAATTACGCATCCGGTGCTCTACCGCTGAGCTACGGCGACGGCTGTCAAATCTTCTGCTTTCGGGGGTATTTATATTTAAAAATAACCTAACCTTTAGAGTGTTCATCAGCGCCACGCACGTTCTTAAGTGGCGGACGTAGCACGTCCTGAATTACCGCTGATATGACGTAGAACGTTGTCGAACGGCGAGGGTCGAAGCTGTGTGAGAACCCTCTTATGCTTCCTATGGCATCAAGACTGCCAGAGCCGATGCCCTCGATAAGCAATTAAGCATACAAGGGAAGAGGAATGAGGGGCTCGTTTAAAATCTGAGAGAAGCCAGCAGCAACGGAAACCAAGGCACAGGGGGGATTTTAATTAATTTATGTATTTTGTGCAGTTGTTCACTTAGAATATTACTGAATATGTTATCGATTAAAGCTAATTGATAAGAAAAGCAAAAGAAAAAACAAACACATGCCGCCGGTGGGATCTGAACCCACGACCTCCGAATTACGCGTCCGGTGCTCTAAGCACTGAGCTACGGCTACGGCTGTGAAATCTTCTGCTTTCAGGGGTATTTATGTTTTCAAATACCCTAACCTTGTGAGTGTTCATCGGCGCCACCCACGTTCTTAAGCGGCGGACGTAGCAGGTCCTGAGTTACCGCTGATGTGAGGTAGAACGTCGCCGAACGGTGACTGTGGAAGCTGTGTGAGAAACCACATATGTTTCCTATGGCGTCAAGGCTGCCAGAACCGATGCCCTCGTGACCATTGGCAGTTCACACTACCTTCTCTTGCAGCATGAATAATCACAAAAGAATTAAAAAGACAATTACACTTTATGATAAAGGCAATTACGTAAGCATAAATCGCGACCTTACAACCTTCTTAGATAAGTTTACACCTGGGTTTCCTTCTCGCTCCGTCGAATCAAACTGGATACTTTTCAAATCGGAATTTCAGCGTCTCTTAAAGCTATATATACCAACCAAAGAAATAACCAAGCGGGCTGGTTCCCCATGGTTTAACGTATCGTTAAAACGATAAATAACAAGAAAAAACGCATATTTCGAAAGGCTAAGCTCACTAACTCTCCCCTAGCATGGACGAAGTATTACGGCGCCGAAAAACACTACAACACGCAAACAGCGCAAGGAAAACGTACCTTCTTCTCCAACACTTTACTATCAATGCTACAAAATAACCCCAAGCGATTTTGGAAAACCATTATGCCTCATGAACCTTCTGTCATTACGCTCTGTGATAATTCCGTATTTCCGATTAATGAATCTGATGTGGCGAGTGTCCTTATCTGTGCGTTTTCTTCTGTGTTCACTAATGAACCTGCCGATAACCTTCCCGATATCCCATTTTTGGATCATCCTGTCATGGAAAGCATATCATTTGAACCTCAAGGCATTGCAAAAATTATTGACTCGCTAACCAATACTTCGTCCTCTGGTATCGACGCCATAAATTCAATAGTTCTCATGAATACTAAAGATATTATCAGTGTGATCTTGTCGCTCATTTTTCAGCAATCGCTGTCATCAGGGTCTTTACCACGTGACTGGCGGATCCGCAAAATCATTCTGGTGTTCAAAAAAAGGTAACCGTTCATTCCCGTTAAAATATCGCCCGATTTCACTCACCTGCGTTTGCTGCAAAATCATGCAGCATATTTTGTACTCGCATGTTGCTGCCTATTTAACTTCTGCAAATTTCTTCCATCCTAATCAACATGGATTCATTAGAGGCCGCTCACTCATGTGAGACACAGCTTGCCCTTTTCCTACACAATTTACACTCGTACTTAGACCGTATTATTCATTGTGACGCTGTGTTCCTTGATTTCGAAAAGGCGTTCGATAAAGTTTCTTATGGTCGCTTAATACACAAACTCTCCCGTCTAAATCTGCACCCCTTCATCGTTAATTGAATTCGTGCCTTTTTAACTGACCGTCATCAGTTCGTCTATGCTAATAGTCACTCATCATCTCTTTCACCTGTGAAGTCTGGTGTCCCACAGGGAAGTGTACTAGGTCCCCTTCTTTTCCTAATATATATTAACGATCTTCCACCTAGTCTTTCTTCCCATGTCCGACTGTTTGCTGATGATTGTGTCATATATCGCCCCATAACAAATTCTTCAGATATCGTCGCTCTTCAAGAAGACCTTTCACAAGTGCAACATTGGTGTAACACGTGGCTCATGTCTCTTAATATTTCAAACACCTCACTGATTTCTTTTCACCGTCGCCCCAACTTCATCGCGCCAGTGTACACTATTAATAACTGCCCCATTTCTTCGGTCAATCATTAGAAATACTTGGGCGTCCAATATCTCTCTTGATCTAACTTGGACTCTCCATATCACCAATATAACTAACTCCGCAAGCAGTGTCCTTGGGTACCTTCGGCGCAACCTTGCTCTAGCACCAATTTCTCTCAAATCGCTCGCTTACAAGACTTTCGTCAGACCTAAACTTAAATATGCTAACTCTGTCTGGGATTCCCAACAAACTAACCTAATTAGTACCATTGAGTCAGTTCAGAATCGTGCCGCGAGGTTCATCTCATCTGACTACTCCTATCATACCAGCATCTGAGGTCTGAAATCACGATTATAATTGCCTACGCTAAACACCTGTCGGAACACAGCACGTCTCTGCTTATTTTATAAATTCTTCCACAACTTTACAGAAGCCAACCAATTAATTCCACGTGTGCATCGCATTTCCCGCCATAATCACCCGAACGCTGTTTACCCTGAACGTGTCCATACCACGACTTTCCAGCAATCGTTTTTCTTAAAGACTGCCCGTGACTGGAATGACCTCCCTGCTGAAGTGGCCACCATCATGATTCACTGACTTTTCAAGACCACCATCGAGGAAGCTTATTCATCAATGTAATTTTTGTCCATTTTCTTATTAATGTATAATATTTTTTTTGCCGTGTTGTCCCCACTCCTCATGTAATGTCCCGAAAGGGACCTTTGAGGGATAATAAATAAATAAATAATTAAATAAATAAACAATTAGGCAAACAAGGAAAGGGGAATGAGGGGCTGGTTATAAATCGGAGAGAAGCCAACAGCCACGGAAACCAAGGGACAGAGGGGATTTTTAATTATTTTTTATTTTGTGCTGTTCTTCGATTTATAATATTACTGACTATGTTATCGCTTAAAGCTAATTGATTAGAAAAGGAGAAGAAGAAACAACGACATGGCGCCGGTGCGATCCGAGCCCACGACCTCCGAATAACGCGTCCGATGCTCTACCGGTGACCTACGGCGACGGCTGTCAAATCTTCTGCTTTCGGGGGTATTTATATTAACAACCTAACCTTGAGAGTGTTCATCAGCGCCACGCACGTTCTTAAGTGACGGACGTAGCACGTCCTGAGTTACTGCTGATATGACGTAGAACGTTGTCGAACGGCGATGGCCGAAGCTGTGTAAGAACCCTGTTATGCTTTCTATGGCGTCAAGGATGCCAGAACCGAGGCCCTCGCTAAGCAATTAAGAAAACAAGGGAAGAGGAATGAGGGGCTCGTTTTGAACATGACAGAAGCAAACAGCCACGGAAACCAAAGGACAAAGGGGATTTGTAATTATTTTTTATTTTGCTTTCTGGGGTATTTATGTTTACAAATAACTTAACCTTCAAAGTGTTCCTCAGCGCCACCCACGTTCTTAATTGGCGGACGTAGTATGTCCTGGGTTAATGCTGATATGACGTAGAACTTCATCGAACGGCGGGGGTGGAAGCTGTCTGAAAACCGTCTTATGTTTCTTATGGCGTGAAGGCTGCGAGAACCGAGGCCCTCGCTAAGCAATTAAGCAAACGAGGAAAAAGGAATGAGGGGCTCGTTATAAATATGAGAAGCCAACAGCCACAGAAACCAAAGGACAGGGGGATTTTAATTAATTTATGTATTTTGTGGTGTTGTTCTGCTTAGAATATTATTGAATATGTTATCGATTAAAGCTAATTGATAAGAAAAACAGAAGAAAAAACAAACACATGGCGCCGGTGCGATCCGAACCCACGACCTCTGAATTACGCGTCCGGTGCTCTAGCGCTGAGCTACGGCTACGGCTGTGAAATCTTCGGCTTTCACGGGCATTTATGTTTACAAATAACCTAACTTTGAGAGTGTTCATCAGCGCCACGCACGTTGTTAAGTGGCGGACGTAGCACGTCCTGAGTTACTGCTTATATGACGTAGAACGTCGTCAAACAGCGAGGGTGGAAGCTGTGTGATAACCCTCATACTTCCTATGGCGTCAAGGCTGCCAGAAACGATGCCCACGCTAAGCAATTAAGCAAACAAGGGAAGAGGAATGAGGGGCTAGTTATAAATATTAGAAGCCAACAGCGACAGAAACCAAGGGACACGGGGGATTTATAATTATTTTTTATTTTGTGCTGTTCTTCGATTTAGAATATTACTCAATACGTTATCGCTTAAAGCTAATTGATTAGAAAAGGAGAAGATGCAACGCCATGCCGCCGGTTGGATCCGAACCCACGACCTCCAAATTACGCGCCCGGTGCTCTAGGGCTGAGCTACGGCTACGGCTGTGAAATCTTTTGCTTTCAGGGGTATTTCTGCTTACAAATACCCTAACCTAGAGAGTGTTCATCGGCGCCACCCACGTTCTTAAGCGCCGGACGTAGCAGGTCCTAAGTTACCGCTGATATGACGTAGAACGTCGCCGAACGGTAAGGGTGGAAGCTGTGTGAGAAGCCACTCATGCTTCCTATGGTGTCAAGGCTGCCAGAACCGATGCCCTCGCTAAATAATTAGGCAAAAAAGGAAAGGGGAATGAGGGGCTGGTTATAAATATGAGAGAAGCCAAGAGCCACGGAAACCAAGGGACAGAGGGGATTTTTAATTATTTTATTTTGTACTGTTGTTCGGTTTAGAATATTACTGAATAGGTTATCGCTTAAAGCTAATCGATTAGAAAACGAGAAGATGCAACGACATGCCGCCGGTTAGATCCGAACCCACGATCTCCAAATTACGTGTCCGGTGCTCTAGCGCTGAGCTACGGCTACGGCTGTGAAATCTTCTGCTTTCAGGGGTATTATGTTTACAAATACCCTAACCTAGAGAGTGTTCATCTCCGCACCCACGTTCTTAAGCGGCGGATGTAGCAGGTCCTGAGTTACCGCTGATATGACGTAGAACGTCGCCGAACGGCGAGGGTGGGAGCTGTGTGAGAACCCTCTTATGCTTCCTATGGCATCAAAACTGCGAAAACCGAGGCCCTCGCTAAAAAATTAAGCAAACAATGGAAGGGGCATGAGGGACTCGTTATAAATCTGAGAGAAGCCAACAGCCACGGAAACCAAAGGACAAAGGGGATTTTTATTTATTTATTATTTTGTGCTGTTGTTCGGATTAGAATATTATTGAATATGTTATCGCTTAAAGCTGATTGATTAGAAAACGAGAAGAAGATGCAACGACATGCCGCCGGTGGGATCCGAGCCCACGACCTCCGAATTACGCGTCCGGTGCTCTACCGCTGAGCTACAGCGACGGCTGTCAAATCTTCTGCTTTCGGGGGTATTTATATTTACTAATAACCTAACCTTGAGAGTGTTCAACAGCGCCCCGCACGTTCTTAAGCGACGGACGTAGCACGTCCTGAGTTTCTGCTTATATGACGTAGAACGTCGTCAACCAGCGAGGGTGGAAGCTGTGTGATAACCCTCTTATGCTTGTTATGGCATCAAGGCTGCCAGAACCGAGGCCGTCGCTCAGCAATTAAGCAAACAAGAGAAGGGGAATGAGGAGCTCGTTATAAATAACAGAAGCCAACAGCCTCAGAAACCAAGGGACAGGGGGGATTTTAATTAGTTTATGTATTTTGTGCTGTTGTTCAATTTAGAATATTACTGAATATGTTATCGATTAAAGCTAATTGATAAGAAAAGCAAAAGAAAAAACAAACACATGCCGCCGGTGGGATCTGAACGCACGACCTCCGAAATACGCGTCCGGTGATATAGCGCTGAGCTACGGCTACGGCTGTGAAATCTTCTGCTTTCAGGGGTATTTATGTTTTCAAATACCCTAACCTTGAGAGGGTTGATCGGCGCCACCCACGTTCTTAAGCGGCGGACGTAGCAGGCCCTGAGTTACCGCTGTTATGAGGTAGAACGTCGCCGAACAGTGAGGGTGGAAGCTGTGTGAGAACCCACTTATGTTTCCTATGGCATCAAGGCTGCCAGAACCGATGCCCTCGTGATCATTTGGCAGTTCACACTACCTTCTCTTGCAGCATGAATAATCAAAAAATAATTGAAAAGACAATTACACTTTATGATAAAGGCAATTACGTAAGCATAAATGGCGACTTAACAACCTTCTTAGATACGTTTACACCTGGGTTTCCTTCTCGCTCCGTCGAATCAAACTGAATACTTTTCAATTCGGAATTTCAGCGTCTCTTAAAGCTATATATACCAACCATAGAATTAACCGAGCGGGCTGGTTCCCCATGGTTTAACGTATCGTTAAACCGACTAAATAACAAGAAAAAACGCTTATTTCGAAAGGCTAAGCTCACTAACACTCCCCTAGCATGGACGAAGTATTAGAGCGCCGAAAAACACTACAACACGCAAACAGCGCAAGCAAAACGTACCTTCTTTTCCAACACTTTACCATCAATGCAACAAAATAACCCCAAGAGATTTTTGAAAACCATTATTCCTCATGAACCTTCTGTCATTACGCTCTGTGATAATTCCGGATTTCCGATTAATGAATCTGATGTGGCGAGTGTCCTTAACTCTGCGTTTTCTTCTGTGTTCACTAACGAACCTCCCGATAACCTTCCCGATATCCCATTTTTGGATCATCCAGTCATGGAAAACATATCATTTGAACCTCAGGGCATTGCAAAAATTATTGTCTTGCTAACCAGTACTTCGTCCTCTGGTATCGACGCCATAAATTCAAAAGTTCTCAAGAATACTAAAGATATTAGCAGTGTGATCTTGTCGCTCATTTTTCAGCAATCGCTATCATCAGGATCTTTACCCCGTGACCGGCGGATCGGCAAAATCATTCCAGTGTTCAAAAAAGGCAACCGTTCATCCCCGTTAAATTATCGACCGATTTCACTCACCTGCGTTTGCTGCAAAATCATGGAGCATATTTTGTACTCGCATGTTGCTGCCTTTCTAACTTCTGTAAATTTCTTCCATCCTAATCAACATGGATTCCTTAAAGGCCGCTGATGTGAGACACAGCTTGCCCTTTTCCTACACAATTTACACCCATACTTAGACCGTAATATTCATTGTGACGCTGTGTTCCTTGATTTCGAAAAGGCGTTCGATAAACTTTCTCATGGTCGCTTAATACACAAACTCTCCCGTCTGAATCTGCACCCCTTCATCGTTAATTGGATTCGTGCCTTTTTAACTGACCGTCATCAGTTCGTCTATGCTAATAGTCACTCATCATCTCTTTCACCTGTGAAGTCTGGTGTCCCACAGGGAAGTGTACTAGGTCCCCTTCTTTTCCTAATATATATTAACGATCTTCCACCTTTTCTTTCTTCCAACGTCCGACTGTTTGCTGATGATTGTGTCATATATCGCCCCATAACAAATTCTTCAGATATCGTCGCTCTTCAAGGAGACCTTTCACAAGTGCAACATTGGTGTAACACGTGGCTCATGTCTCTTAATATTTCAAACACCTCACTGATTTCTTTTCACCGTCGCCCCAACTTCATCGCGCCAGTGTACACTATTAATAACTGCCCAATTTCTTCGGTCAATCATTAGAAATACTTAGGCGTCCAATATCTCTCTTGATCTAACTTGGACTCTCCATATCACCAATATAACTAACTCCGCAAACAGTGTCCTTGGGTACCTTCGGCGCAACCTTGCTCTAGCACCAATTTCTCTCAAATCGCTCGCTTACAAGACTTTCGTCAGACCTAAACTTAAATATGCTAACTCTGTCTGGGATTCCCATCAGACTTACCTAATTAGTACCATTGAGTCAGTTCAGAATCGTGCCGCGAGGTTCATCTCATGTGACTACTCCTATCATACCAGCATCTGAGGTCTGAAATCACGATTACAATTGCCTACGCTAAACACTCGTCGGAACTCAGCACGTCTCTGCTTATTTCATAAATTCTTCCACAACTTTACAGAAGCCAACCAATTAATTCCACGTGTGCATCGCATTTCCCGCCATAATCACCCGAACGCTGTTTACCCTGAACATGCCCATACCACCACATTCCAGCAATCATTTCTCTTAAATACTGACCGTGACTGGAATGACCTCCCTGCTGAAGTGGCCACCATCATGATTCACCGACTTTTCAAGACCACCATCGAGGAAGCCCATTCATCAATGTAATTTTTGACCATTTTCTTATTAATGTATAATATTTTTTTTTTGCCGTGTTTGCCCCACCCCTCATGTAATGTCCCGAAAGGGACCTTTGAGGAATAATAAATAAATAAATAAATAAACAATTAGGCAAACAAGTAAAGGGGAATGAGGGGCTGGTTATAAATATGGGAGAAGCCAACAGCGACAGAAACCAAGGAATAGGGGGATTTTTAATTATTTTTTATTTTGTGCTGTTCTTCGATTTAGAGTATTACTGAATACGTTATCGCTTAAAGCTAATTGATTAGAAAAGGAGAAGATGCAACGACATGCCGCCGGTTGGATCCGAACCCCCGACCTCCAAATTACGCGTCCGGTGCTCTGGCGCTGAGCTACGGCTACGGGTGTGAAATCTACTGCTTTCAGGGGTATTTATGTTTACAAATATTCTAACCTTCAGAGTGTTCCTCTGCGCCACCCACGTTCTTAATTGGCGGACGTAGCACGTCCTGGGTTACTGCTGATATGACGTAGAACTTCATCGAACGGCGGGGGTGGAAGCTGTCTGAGAACCGTCTTATGCTTCCTATGGCGTCAAGGCTGACAGAGCCGAGGCCCTCACTAAGCAATTAAGCAAACAAGGGAAGGGGAATGAGGGGCTCGTTATAAATATGAAAAGTCACCAGCCACAGAAACCAAGGGACTGGGAGGATTTTAATTATTTATGCATTTTGTGCTGTTGTTCGGTTTATAATATTATTGAATAGGTTATGGCTCCAAGCTGATTGATTAGAAAAGTAGAAGAATAAACAACCACATGCCACCGGTGGGACCCGAATCCACAACATCCGAATTACGCGTTCGGTTCTCCACCGCTGAGCTATGGCGACGGCTGCCAAATCTGCTTTCGGGGGTATTTATGTTTACAAATAAACTAACCTTGAGAGTGTTCATCAGCGCCACGCACGTTCTTAAGTGGCGGACGTAGCACGTCGTGAGTTACCGCTGATATGACGTAGAACGTCGTCAAACAGTGAGGGTGCAAGATGTGTGAGAACCCTCTTATGCTTCCTATGGCGTCAAGGCTGCCAGAAACGATGCCCTCGCTAAACTATTAAGCAAACAAAGGAAGAGGAATGAGGGGCTCGTTATAAATATGAGAGAAGCCAACAGCCACGGTCGCCAAGAGACAGAGGGGATTTTTAATTATTTTTTATTTTGTGCTGTTCTTCGATTTAGACTATTACTGAATATGTAATCGCTTAAAGATAATTGATTAGAAAAGCAGAAGAAAAACAACCGCATGCCGCCGGTGGGATCCGAACCCACGACCTCCGAATTACGCGTCCGGTGCTGTACTGCTGATCTACGGCGACGGCTGTCAAATCTTGTGCTTGGGGGGTATCTAACCTTGACAGTGGTGATCGGCGCCCCCCACATTCTTAAGCGGCAGACGTAGCACGTCCTGAGTTATCGCTGATATGACGTACAACGTTCTCGAACGGCCAGGGTGGAAGCTGTGTGGGAGCCCTCTTATGCTTCCTATGTTGTCAAGGCTGCCAGAACCGAGGCCTTCGCTAAGCAAATAAGCAAATAGAAGATGGGGAATAAGGGGCTCGTTATAAATCTGAGAGAAGCCAACAGCCACAGAAACGAAGGAGCAGAGGGGATTTTTAATTAATTTATTTGTTTTGTGTTCTTCGATTTAGATTATTACTGAATTTTTTATCGCTTAAAGCTAATTGATAAGAAAAGCAGAAGAAAAAACAACCACATGCCGCCGGTGGGTTCCGTACCCGCGACCACCGAATTACGCTTCCGGTGCTCTAGCGCTGAGGTACGGCAACGGCTGTCGAATCTCCTGCTTTCGCGGGTATTTCTGTTTACAAATACCCTAACCTTGAGAGTGTTCATCGGCGCCACCCACGTTCTTAAGCGGCTGACGTAGAAGGTCCTGAGTTACCGCTGATATGACGTAGAACGTCGTCGAACAGTGAGGGTGTAAGCTGTGTGAGAACCCTCTTATGCTTCCTATGGCGTCAAGGCTGCCAGAAACGATGCCCTCGCTAAACAATTAGGCAAACAAGGAAAGGCGAATGAGGGGCTGGTTATAAATATCAGAGAAGCAAACAGCCACGGAAACCAAGGGACAGAGGGGTTTTTAATTATTTTTTATTTTGTGCTGTTGTTCGGTTTAGAATATTGCTGAATATGTTATCGCTTAAAGCTAATTGATTAGAAAAGCTGAAGAAAAAACAGCCAGATGCCGCCGGTGGGATCCGAACCCACGACCTCCGAATTACGCATCCGGTGCTCTACCGCTGAGCTACGGGGACGGCTGTCAAATCTTCTGCTTGGGGGGGGGGGGGGTATTTATATTTACAAATACCCTAACCTGGAGAGTGTTCATCGGCGCCACCCACGTTCTTAAGCGGCGGACGTAGCACGTCCAGAGTTATCGCTGATACGACGTAGAACGTTGTCCAACGGCCAGGGTGGAAGCTGTGTGAGAACCCTCTTATGCTTCCTATGGCGTCAAGGCTGCCAGAACCGATGCCCTCACTAAGCAATTAGGCAAACAAGGAAAGGAGAATGAGGGGCTGGTTATAAATATGAGAGAAGTCAACAGCCATTGAAACCAAGGGACAGAGGGGATTTTTAATTATTTTTTATTTTGTGCTGTTGTTCGATTTAGAACATTACTGAATTTGTTATCGCTTAAAGCTAATTGATAAGAAAAGCAGAAGAAAAAGCAACCACATGCCGCCGGTGGGTTCCGTACCCGCGACCGCCGAATTACGCGTCCGGTGCTCTAGCGCTGAGGTACGGCGACGGCTGTCGAATCTCCTGCTTTCGGGGGTATTTATGTTTACAAATACTTTAACCTTGAGAGTGTTCATCGGCGCCATCCACGTTCTTAAGCGGCTGACGTAGAAGGTCCTGAGTGACCGCTGATATGACGTAGAACGTCGTCGAACAGTGAGGGTGTATGCTGTGTGAGAACCCTCTTATGCTTCCTATGGCGTCAAGGCTGCCAGAAACGATACCCTCGCTAAACAATTAGGCAAACAAGGAAAGGCGAATGAGGGGATGGTTATAAATATGAGAGAAGCCAACAGCCACGGAAACCAAGGGATAGAGGGGTTTTTAATTATTATTTATTTTGTGCTGTTGTCCGGTTTAGAATAGTGCAGAACATGTTATCTCTTAAAGCTAATTGATTAGAAAAGTAGAAGGAAAAAAACAACCATATTCCGCCGGTGGGATCCGAACCCACGACCTCCGAATTACGCGTCCGGTTATCCACCGCTGACCTATGGCGACGGCTGTCAAATCTTCTGCTTTCTGGGGTATTTATGTTTACAAATATCCTAACCTTGAGAGTGTTCATCAGCGCCACCCACGTTCTTAATCGGCGGACGTAGCAGGTACTAAATTACCGCTGATATGAAGTAGAACCTAGTCGAACGCTGAGGGCGGAATCTGTGTGAGAACCCTCTTATGCTTGCAATTGCGTCAAGGCTACCAGAACCGAGGCCCTCGCTAAGCAATTAAGAAAGCATGGGATGGTGAATGAGGTGCTCGTTATAAGCCTGAGAGAAGCAAACAGGCACCGAAAGCATAGGAGAAAAGGCATTTTTAATTATTTTTTATTTTGTGCTGCTGTTCGATTTAGAATATTACTGAATATGTTATCGCTTAAAGGTAATTGATTAGAAGACGAGAACAAACGACTTGCCGCCAGTGGGATCCGAATTACGCGTCCGGTTCTCCACCGCTGAGCTACGGTGACGTTTGTCAAAACTTCTGCTTTCCTGGGTATTTATGTTTACAAATAACCTAACCTTGAGAGTGTTCATCAGCGCCACATACCTTCTTAAGAGACGGACGTAACACATCCTGAGTTACCGCTGATATAACGTGGATCGTCGTCGATCGCTGAGGGTGGAAGCTGTGCGAGAACCCTCTAATGCTTCCTATGGCGTCAAGGCTGCCAGAACCGAGGTCCTCGATAAGCAATTAAGCAAACAAGAGAAGGGGTATGCGGGACTCTTTATAAATCTGAGAGAAGCCAACAGCCACGGAAACCAAAGGAGAAAGGGGATTTTTAATTATTTTTTATTTCGTGCTGTTGTTCGATTTAGAATATTACTGAATATGTTATCGCTTAAAGCTAATTGATTAGAAAAACAGAAGAAAAAACAACCACATGCCACCGGTGGGATCCGAAACCACGACCTCCGAATTACGCGTCCGTTTCTCTACCGCTGAGCTACGGCGACGGCTGTCAAATCTTCTGCTTTCGTGGGTATTTATGCTTACAATTATCCTTAACCTGAGAGCGTTCATCAGCGCCACCCACCTTCTCAAGCGCCGGATGTAGCCGGTCCTGAGTTAATGCTGATATGACGCAGAACGTCGTCAAACGGCTAGGGTGGAAGCTTTGTGAGGACCCTCTTATGCTTCCTATGGCGTCAAGGATGTCAGAACTGAGGCCCTCACCAAGCAATTAAGCAAACAAGGGAAGAGGAATGAGAGGCTCGTTATAAATCGGAGAGAAGCAACAGCCACGGAAACCAAGGGACAAAGGGGATTTTAATTATTTTTTATTTTGTGCTGTTCTTCGATTTAGAATATTACTGAATATGTTATAGCTTAAAGCTAATTGGTTAGAAAATGAGAAGAAGAAACAACGACATGCCGCCAGTGGGATCCGAGCCCACGACCTCCGAATTACGTGTCTGGTGCTCTACCGCGGAGCTACGGCGACGGCGGTCAAATCTTCTGCTTTCGGGGGTATTTATATTTACTAATAACCTAACCTTGAGAGTGTTCATCAGCGCAACGCACGTTCTTAAGCGACGGACGTAGCACATCCTGATTACCGCTGATATAACGTGGAACGTCTTCGAACGGCGAGGGTGGAAGCTCTGTGAGAACCCTCTTATGCTTCCTATGGTGTCAAGGCTACCAGAACCGACGCCCTCGCTGAGCAAATAAGCGAACAAAGGAAGGGGAAGGGGCTCGTTATAAACCTGAGAGAAGCCAACAGCCACGGAAACCAAGGGACAAAGGGGATTTTTAATCATTTTTTATTTTGTGCTGTTGTTCGATTGAGAATATTACTGAATACGTTATCGCTTAAAGGTAATTGAGCAGCCGCGGTGGTTCAGCGGTTATGGTGCTCGGCTGCTGACCCAAAAGGCGCGGGTTCGGTCCCGGCCGCGGCGGCTAGAATTTCTTTGGAGGAGAAATTCTAGAGGCCCTGTACTGTGTGATGTCAGTGCACGTTACAGAACCCCAGGTGGTCCAAATTTCCGGAGCCCTCCACTACGGCGTCTCTCATAGCCTCAGTCACTTTGGAACGTTAAACCCCATAAACCAAACCAAACTAAAGGTAATTGATTAGCAAATGCGAAGAAGAAACAACTTCATGTCAACGGTGGGATCCGAGCCCACGACCTCCGAATTACGCGACCGGTGCTCTACCGCTGAGCTACGGCGACGGCTGTGAAATCTGCTTTCGGGGGCATTTATATTTACTAATAACCTAACTTTGAGAGTGCTCATCAGCGCCACGCACGTTCTTAAGCGACGGACTTAGTACGTCCTGAGTTACCGCAGATATGACGCAGAACGTCGTCAAACTGCTAGGGTGGAAGCTGTGTGAGAACCCTCTTATGCTCCTATGGTGTCAAGGATGTCAGAACTGAGGCCTTCGCCAAGCAATTAAGCAAACAAGAAAAGAGGAATGAGAGGCTCGTTATAAATCGGAGAGAAGCCAACAGCCACGGAAACCAAGGGACAAAGGGGATTTTAATTATTTTTTATTTGGTGCCGTTCTTCGATTTAGAATATTACTGAATATGTTATAGCTTAAAGCTAATTGGTTAGAAAATGAGAAGAAGGAACAACGACATGCCGCCGCTGGGATCCGAGCCCACGACCTCCGAATTACGTGTCTGGTGCTCTACCGCGGAGCTACGGCGACGGCTGTCAAATCTTGTGCTCTCGGGGGTATTTATGTTTACAAATAACCTAACCTTGAGAGTGTGCATCAGCGCCACGCTCGTTCTTAAGTGGCGGACGTAGCACGTCCTAAGTGACCGCTGATATGACGTAGAACGTCGTCGAACGGCGAGGGTGGAAGCTGTGTTAGGAGCCTCTTATGCTTCCTATGGCGTCAAGGCTGCCAGAACCAAGGCCCTCGCTAAGCAATTAAGCTAACAACGGAAGGGGAATGAGGGGCTAGTTATAAATATGAGAAGCCAACAGCGACAGAAACCAAGGGATAGGGGGATTTTTAATTATTTTTTATTTTGTGCTGTTCTTCGATTTATAGTATTACTGTATGCGTTATCGCTTAAAGGTAATTGATTAGAAAAGGAGAAGATGCAACGACATGCCGCCGGTTGGATCCGAACCCACGACCTCCAAATTACGCGTCCGGTGCTCTGGCGCTGAGCTACGGCTACGGGTGTGAAATCTTCTGCTTTCAGGGGTATTTATGTTTATAAGTACCCTAACCTAGAGAGTGTTCATCGGCGCCACCCACGTTCTTAAGCGGTGGACGTAGCAGGTCCTGAGTTACCGCTGATATGACGTAGAACGTCGCCGAACGGTGAGCGTGGAAGCTGTGTGAGAAGCCACTTATGCTTCCTATGGCGTCAGGATGCTAGAACCGAGGCCCTCACTAAGCAATTAAGCAAACAACGGAAGGGGGTTTGAGGGGCTCGTTATGAATATGAGAGGAGCCAACAGCCACAAAAACCAAGAGACAGAGAGGATTTTTAATTTATTTATTTAATTTGTGCTGTTGTTCGATTTAGAATATTACTGATTATGTTATCACTTCAAGCAAATTGATTAGAAAACGAGAAGAAGAAACAACGACATGCCGCCGGTGAGATCCATGCACACGACCTACGAATTACGCGTCCGGTGCTCTACCGCTGAGCTACGGCAACGGCTGTCAAATCTTCTGCTTTCGGGGGTATTTATATTAAAAAATATCCTAACCTTGAGAGTGTTCAACAGCGCCACGCACGTTCTTAAGTGGCGGACGTAGCACGTCCTGAGTTACCGCTGATATGACGTAGAACGTCGTCGAACGGCGAGGGTCGCAGCTGTGTAAGAACCCTGTAATGCTTCCTTTGGCATCAAGGCTGCCAGAACCGAGGCCCTCGCTAAGCAATTAAGAAAACAAGGAAAGGCGAATGAGGGGCCGGTGTATAAATATGAGAGAAGCCAACAGCCACGGAAACCAAGGGACAGAGGGGATTTTTAATTATTTTTTATTTTGTGCTGTTGTTCGATTTAGAATATTACTGAATATGTTATCCTTAAAGCTAATTGATTAGAAAAGCAGAAGGAAAAACAACCACATGCCGCCGGCGGGATCCGAACCCACGACCTCCGAATTACGCCTCCGGTGCTCTGCCGCTGAGCTACGGGGACGGCTGTCAAATCTTCTGCTTGGGGGGGGGGGTATTTATGTTTACAAATACCCTAACCTGGAGAGTGTTCATCGGCGCCACCCACGTTCTTAAGCGGTGGACGTAACACGTCCTGAGTTATCGCTGATATGACGTAGAACGTGGTCGAACGGTGAGGGTGGAAGCTCTGTGAGAACCCTCTTATGCTTCCTATGGCGTCAAGGCTGCCAGAACCGAGGTCCTCGATTAGCAATTAAGCAAACAAGAGAAGGGGTATGCGGGACTCTTTATAAATCTGAGAGAAGCCAACAGCCACGGAAACCAAAGGAGAAAGGGGATTTTTAATTATTTTTTATTTTGTGCTATTGTTCGATTTAGAATATTACGGAATATATTATCGTTTAAAGCTAATTGATTAGAAAAACAGAAGAAAAAACAACCACATGCCGTCGGTGGGATCCGAACTCATGACCACCAGATTACGCGTCCGGTTCTCTACCGCTGAGCTACAGAGACGGCTGTCAAATCTTGTGCTTTCGGGGGTATTTATGTTTACAAATAACCTAACCTTGAGAGTGTGCATCAGCGCCACGCTCGTTCTTAAGTGGCGGACGTAGCACGTCCTGAGTGACCGCTGATATGACGTAGAACGTCGTCGAACGGCGAGGGTGGATGCTGTGTTAGGAGCCTCTTATGCTTCCTATGGCGTCAAGGCTGCCAGAACCAAGGCCCTCGCTAAGCAATTAAGCAAACAAGGCAAGCGGCATCAGGGGCTCGTTATAAATCTGTGAGAAGCCAAGAGCCACGGAAACGAAAGGAGAAAGGGGGTTTTAACAATTTTTTATTGTGGGTTGTTCGATTTAGAATATTACTGAATATGTCATCGCTTAAAGCTAATTGATTAAAAAAACAGAATAAAAACAACCACATGCCGCCGGTGGGATCCGAAACCACGACCTCCAGATTACGCGTCCGGTTCTCTACCGCTGAGCTACAGAGACGGCTGTCAAATCTTATGCTTTCGGGGGTATTTATGTTTGCAAATAACCTAACCTTGAGAGTGTGCATCAGCGCCACGCTCGTTCTTAAGTGGCGGACGTAGCACGTCCTGAGTGACCGCTGATATGACGTAGAACGTCGTCGAGCGGCGAGGGTGGAAGCTGTGTTAGGAACCTCTTATGCTTCCTATGGCGTCAAGGCTGCCAGAACCAAGGCCCTCGCTAAGCAATTAAGCAAAGAAAGGAAGGGGAATGAGGGGCTCGTTATAAATCTGTGAGAAGCCAACAGCCATGGAAACGAAAGGAGAAAGGGGATTTTTAACTATTTTTTATTGTGTATTGTTGTTCGATTTAGAATATTACTGAATATGTCATCGCTTAAAGCTAATTGATTAAAAAAAACAAAAGAAAAAACAACCACATGCCACCGGTGGGATCCGAAACCACGACCTCCGAATTACGCGTCCGGTTCTCTACCGCTGAGCTACGGCGACGGCTGTCATATCTTCTGCTTTCGTGGGTATTTATGCTTACAATTATCCTTACCTTGAGAGCGTTCATCAGCGCCACCCACCTTCTCAAGCGCCGGATGTAGCCGGTCCTGAGTTAACGCTGATATGACGCAAAACGTCGTCAAACGGCTAGGGTGGAAGCTTTGTGAGGACCCTCTTATGCTTCCTATGGCGTCAAGGATGTCAGAACTGAGGCCCTCGCCAAGCAATTAAGCAAAGAAGGGAAGAGGAATGAGAGGCTCGTTATAAATCGGAGAGAAGCCAACAGCCACGGAAACCAAGGGACAAAGGGGATTTTTAATCATTTTTTATTTTGTGCTGTTGTTCGATTGAGAATATTACTGAATAGGTTATCGCTTAAAGGTAATTGAGCAGCCGCGGTGGCTCAGCGGTTATGGTGCTCGGCTGCTGACCCAAAAGGCGCGGGTTCGATCCCGGCCGCGGCGGCTAGAATTTCTTTGGAGGAGAAATTCTAGAGGCCCGTGTACTGTGTGATGTCAGTGCTCGTTAAAGAACCCCAGGTGGTCCAAATTTCCGGAGCCCTCCACTACGGCGTCTCTCATAGCCTCAGTCGCTTTGGAACGTTAAACCCCATAAACCAAACCAAACTAAAGGTAATTGATTAGCAAATGCGAAGAAGAAACAACTTCATGTCAACGGTGGGATCCGAGCCCACGACCTCCGAATTACGCGACCGGTGCTCTACCGCTGAGCTACGGCGACGGCTGTGAAATCTGCTTTCGGGGGCATTTATATTTACTAATAACCTAACTTTGAGAGTGCTCATCAGCGCCACGCACGTTCTTAAGCGACGGACTTAGTACGTCCTGAGTTACCGCAGATATGACGCAGAACGTCGTCAAAAGGCTAGGGTGGAAGCTGTGTGAGAACCCTCTTATGCTCCTATGGCGTCAAGGATGTCAGAACTGAGGCCTTCGCAAAGCAATTAAGGAAACAAGGGAAGAGGAATGAGAGGCTCGTTATAAATCGGAGAGAAGCCAACAGCCACGGAAACCAAGGGACAAAGGGGATTTTAATTATTTTTTATTTGGTGCTGTTCTTCGATTTAGAATATTACTGAAGATGTTATAGCTTAAAGCTAATTGGTTAGAAAATGAGAAGAAGAAACAACGACATGCCGCCGGTGGGATCCGAGCCCACGACCTCCGAATTATGTGTCTGGTGCTCTACCGCGGAGCTACGGCGACGGCGGTCAAATCTTGTGCTCTCGGGGGTATTTATGTTTACAAATAACCTACCCTTGAGAGTGTGCATCAGCGCCACGCTCGTTCTTAAGTGGCGGACGTAGCACGTCCTGAGTGACCGCTGATATGACGTAGAACGTCGTCGAACGTCGAGGGTGGATGCTGTGTTAGGAGCCTCTTATGCTTCCTATGGCGTCAAGGCTGCCAGAACCAAGGCCCTCGCTAAGCAATTAAGCAAACAAGGGAAGGGGAATCAGGGGCTCGTTATAAATCTGTGAGAAGCCAACAGCCACGGAAACGAAAGGAGAAAGGGGGTTTTAACTATTTTTTATTTTGTGTTGTTCGATTTAGAATATTACTGAATATGTCATCGCTTAAAGCTAATTGAATAAAAAACAGAAGAAAAAACAACCACATGCCGCCGGTGGGATCCGACACCACGACCTCCAGATTGCGCGTCCGGTTCTCTACCGCTGAGCTACAGAGACGGCTTTCAAATCTTGTGCTTTCGGGGGTATTTATGTTTACAAATAACCTAACCTTGAGAGTGTGCATCAGCGCCACGCTCGTTCTTAAGTGGCGGACGTAGCACGTCCTGAGTGACCGCTGATATGACGTAGAACGTCGTCGAACGGCGAGGGTGGAAGCTGTGTTTGGAGCCTCTTATGCTTCCTATGGCGTCAAGGCTGCCAGAACCAAGGCCTCGCTAAGCAATTAAGCTAACAACGGAAGGGGAATGAGGGGCTAGTTATAAATATGAGAAGCCAACAGCGACAGAAACCAAGGGATAGGGGGATTTTTAATTATTTTTTATTTTGTGCTGTTCTTCGATTTATAGTATTACTGTATGCGTTATCGCTTAAAGGTAATTGATTAGAAAAGGAGAAGATGCAACGACATGCCGCCGGCTGGATCCGAACCCACGACCTCCAAATTACGCGTCCGGTGCTCTGGCGCTGAGCTACGGCTACGGGTGTGAAATCTTCTGCTTTCAGGGGTATTTATGTTTATAAGTACCCTAACCTAGAGAGTGTTCATCGGCGCCACCCACGTTCTTAAGCGGTGGACGTAGCAGGTCCTGAGTTACCGCTGATATGACGTAGAACGTCGCCGAACGGTGAGCGTGGAAGCTGTGTGAGAAGCCACTTATGCTTCCTATGGCGTCAGGATGCCAGAACCGAGGCCCTCGCTAAGCAATTAAGCAAACAACGGGAGGGGGTTTGAGGGGCTCGTTATGAATATGAGAGGAGCCAACAGCCACAAAAACCAAGAGACAGAGAGGATTTTTAATTTATTTATTTATTTTGTGCTTTTGTTCGATTTAGAATATTACTGATTATGTTATCACTTCAAGCAAATTGATTAGAAAACGAGAAGAAGAAACAACGACATGCCGCCGGTGAGATCCATGCACACGACCTACGAATTACGCATCCGGTGCTCTACCGCTGAGCTACGGCAACGGCTGTCAAATCTTCTGCTTTCGGGGGTATTTATATTAAAAAATATCCTAACCTTGAGAGTGTTCAACAGCGCCACGCAGGTTCTTAAGTGGCGGACGTAGCACGTCCTGAGTTACCGCTGATATGACGTAGAACGTCGTCGAACGGCGAGGGTCGCAGCTGTGTAAGAACCCTGTAATGCTTCCTTTGGCATCAAGGCTGCCAGAACCGAGGCCCTCGCTAAGCAATTAAGAAAACAAAGAAAGGCGAATGAGGGGCCGGTTATAAATATGAGAGAAGCCAACAGCCACGGAAACCAAGGGACAGAGGGGATTTTTAATTATTTTTTTATTTTGTGCTGTTGTTCGGTTTAGAATATTACTGAATATGTTATCCTTAAAGCTAATTGATTAGAAAAGCAGAAGGAAAAACAACCACATGCCGCCGGCGGGATCCGAACCCACGACCTCCGAATTACGCCTCCGGTGCTCTGCCGCTGAGTTACGGGGACGGCTGTCAAATCTTCTGCTTGGGGGGGTGGGGGGGGGGTATTTATGTTTACAAATACCCTAACCTGGAGAGTGTTCATCGGCGCCACCCACGTTCTTAAGCGGTGGACGTAACACGTCCTGAGTTATCGCTGATATGACGTAGAGCCTTGTCGAACGGCGAGGGTGAAAGCTGTGTGAGAACCCTCTTATGCTTCCTATGGCGTCAAGGCTGCCAGAACCGATGCCCTCGCGAAGCAATTAGGCAAACAAGGAAAGGCGAATGAGGGGCTGGTTATAAATATGAGAGAAGCCAACAGCCACGGAAACCAAGGGACAGAGGGGATTTTTTATTATTTTTTTATTTTGTGCTGTTGTTCGATTTAGAATATTACTGAATAAGTTATCGCTTAAAGCTAATTGATTAGAAAAGCAGAAGAAAAAACAACCACATGCCGCCGTTGGGATCCGAACCCACGAGCTTGGAATTACGCATCCGGTGCTCTACGAGTGAGCTACGGGGAGGGCTGTAAAATCTCCTGCTTGGGGGGGAGAGTATTTATGTTTACAAATACCCTAACCTGGAGAGTGTTCATCGGTGCCACCCACGTTCTTAAGCGGTGGACGTAACACGTCCTGAGTTATCGCTGATATGACGTAGAGCCTTGTCGAACGGCGAGGGTGGAAGCTGTGTGAGAACCCTCTTATGCTTCCTATGGCGTCAAGGCTGCTAGAACCGATGCCCTCGCTAAGCAATTAAGAAAACAAGGAAAGGCGAATGAGGGGCTGGTTATAAATATGAGAGAAGCCAACAGCCACGGAAACCAAGGGACAGAGGGGATTTTTAATTATTTTTTTTATTTTGTGCTGTTGTTCGATTTAGAATATTACTGAATATGTTATCGCTTAAAGCTAATTGATTAGAAAAGCAGAAGGAAAAACAACCACATGCCGCCGGCGGGATCCGAACCCACGACCTCGGAATTACGCATCCGGTGCTCTACCGCTGAGCTACGGGGAGCGCTGTCAAATCTCCTGCTTGTGGGGGGGGGGGTATTTATGTTTACAAATACTCTAACCTTGAGAGTGTTCATCGGCGCCACCCACGTTCTTAAGCGGCGGACGTAGCACGTCTTGAGTTATCGCTGATATGACGCAGAACGTTGTCGAACGGCCAGGGTGGAAGCTGTGTGAGAACCCTCTTATGCTTCCTATGGCGTCAAGGCTGCCAGAACCGAGGCCTTCGCTAAGCAAATAAGCAAATAGAAGAAGGGGAGAGAGGGGCTCGTTATAAATCTGAGAGAAGCCAACAGCCACAGAAACCAAGGAGCACACGGGATTTTTAATTAATTTATTTGTTTTGTGTTGTTGTTCGATTTAGATTATTACTGAATTTGTTATCGCTTAAAGCTAATTGATAAGAAAAGCAGAAGAAAAAGCAACCACATGCCGCTGGTGGGTTCCGTACCCGCGACCACCGAATTACGCGTCCGGTGCTCTAGCGCTGAGCTACGGCGACGGCTGTCGAATCTCCTGCTTTCGGGGGTATTTATGTTTACAAATACCTTAACCTTGAGAGTGTTCATCGGCGCCATCCACGTTCTTAAGCGGCCGACGTAGAGGGTCCTGAGTGACCGCTGATATGACGTAGAACGTCGTGAACAGTGATGGTGTAAGCTGTGTGAGAACCCTCTTATGCTTCCTATGGCGTCAAGGCTGCCAGAAATGATGCCCTCGCTAAACAATTAGGCAAACAAGGAAAGGCGTATGAGGGACTGGTTATAAATATGAGAGAAGCCAACAGCCCCGGAAAGAAAGGGATAGAGGGGTTTTTAATTATTTTTTATTTTGTGCTGTTGTTCGGTTTAGAAAATTACTGAATATGTTATCGCTTAAAGCTAATTGATTAGAAAAGCAGAAGAAAAAACAACCACATCCGCCGGTGGGATTCGAACCCATGACCTCCGAATTACGCGTCCGGTTCCCTACCGCTGAGCTACTGCGACGGCTCTCAAATCTTCTGCTTTCTTGGGTATTTATTAGGGGTGTGCGAATATTTGAAATTTTCGAATATATTTCGAATATTATATCTTTAGTATTCGAATTCGATTCGAAATCCAAGTATTCGTGTTGTTTCGAATATTCGACCCGACGCCAATATTCGTACCTTGCCGAATATTCATTGTGAGCACCGGCGTTCATTTCGGTCCGCAAGCCCTATCGACAGATACATAACAACATGGCGGCGCCTACACGGAAGGAAAATTATCTCTTCCTCCAAGGCCCATGCGGTAGCTGACTGCACTGATGAGCTTTTTTGTGGCTATACCTGCCAAGCTGGTATAGTCAGAGGTGTGCACGAAGTACCTCGCAATACTTGCCAGGTCAGTGCCAAGTGAGAGGGCATTTTCTGTAGCTGGAGGAGTCGTTTCAGTTAGAAGGGAATTACTTCTGCCTGACCATGTGGTGCAGCTGGTTTTACTTCATGACAACCTTTTACGTCATCCCAACAACGCGCTTTTCTGCTGAAGGCAAGCTATCCTTAATCAATGCTGTGTACTAGCCATCTTCTCGGATATTTCCACTCTTCTATGAATAATGTTCGAGACTTGGATACTTTTTGTGCAGCCACGCAAACCTTTTGTGTTCATTTAATCATCGATAGTTGAACTGCGATGTTCTTGGGTGCCCAAATAAATGTTTCGTAGTGATTAAATGCGTCTGTCCTTGATTATTCGATATTCCATTCGATATTCGGAACTAAGTATTCGTATTTGATTCGTATTCGAAAAATTGGATATTCGCACACCCCTAGTATTTATGTTTACAAATATCCTTACCTTGAGAGTGTTCATCAGGGCCACCCACGTTCTTAAGCGACGGACGTAGCACGTCCTGAGTTACCGCTGATATGACGTAGAACGTCGTTGAATGGCGAAGGTAGAAGCTGTGTTAGGAGCCTCTTATGCTTCCTATGGCGTCAAGGCTGCCAGAACCAAATTCCTCGCTAAGCAGTTAAGCAAACAAGGGAAGGGGGATATGGGGCTCGTTATAAATCTGAGAGAAGCCAAAAGCCACGGAAACCAAAGGAGAAAGGGGATTTTTAAATATTTTTTTATTTTGTGGTGTTGTTCGATTTAGAATATTACTGAATATGTTATTGCTTAAAGCTAATTGATTAGAAAAACAGAAGAAAAACAACCACATGCCGCCGGTGGGATTCGAACCCACGACCTCCGAATTATGCGTCCTGTTTCACTACCGCTGAGCTACGGCGACTTTTTTTGTCTTTATTGCCAGTTTTGACAGATTACAACAGATCATAAACAGATGTTCTGCGCTGCACTTTCAACCATCCAGAGCGGACACGTGTTTCACTCGCGTGAGAAAATCAAAACTGTTTCAGGGAACACAAATCTCACATCAACTCGATAACTTCATCTCCGAAACA
This sequence comes from Amblyomma mixtum, assembly GCF_055824585.1. Classification (NCBI taxonomy): domain Eukaryota; kingdom Metazoa; phylum Arthropoda; class Arachnida; order Ixodida; family Ixodidae; genus Amblyomma; species Amblyomma mixtum. The sequence continues at coordinate 152,933,152 of NC_143013.1, read as the reverse complement.
TAGCTCCTTGTACACTTCACGTAGCTTAAATATGTTTTCTTTGAAGTAATCGCGGACAGAACGCGCATCTTCATCACAGTGTCGTACAGCCATCCTGCTTCGCCAAATACTGTGCAGGCCAAGCAAGAAAATTACATCATATTTATAAAGATCCGGCTCAACGTCCAAGAATCGTATCCCATATGGCGTCAAGGGTAAATCTTCCTTTATTGTACGCTGGAGCACGTCCCATAAGAGCAGCGCATCCCAGCAATCAATAAAGACGTGTTCTATTGACTCTGGTTTGTGACAAAACAAGCAGTCAGCACCCCATGGTAGAAACAATCCCTTCTCCTCCATCCATGTTTTAACCGGCAACGTCCCAGTGTGTAACTTGAAGAAAAACGTCTTCACACCCGCTGGCGCCACCATTTTTCGTACTCTTTTTAAAACATTTCCTGCTTGGCCTCCACTATACAGAGATCGATAGATTGGCTCCGGAAAGACAGAGTTCAGCAAATCTTTTAAAAATTTCTTACGCGTGACATTAGAAAGATATTCTAAACTGAAGCGCGCATTCAGAAACCGGAAAGCAAAGACCACTTCTTTCAAAAACCTACTTGTACTGTATCTCATCCCGTCCACACTGGAAATAACATAGTTTGGCAAAGCCGAAGAAAGCCCCACTTGAATAAACGTCCGCAGAAAAGGGTCGCGTTGATCGCGAAGAAACAGAAATCTTGACACCACCTGCCCCAGGTACAAGTGTGGCAAGAAAAGACCCCCTTTTCTCAAACGCAGAATTAAATAATCACGTTTAGTCCTCTCCCATGAGGACTGCCAAACAAAAACTGCGAAGAGACGATGAAACTTTTGAATGCTAAGTCTAGAACATGAAAGGACCTGCAACAAATAGCACACTTTTGAAACCAGATATACATTGCATATGTTTGCGCGCGTGAATACAGACAGTTCCTTTCCCGACCATTTCTGTGCACGCGTGGAGAGTTCTTGAATTTTCTCCTTCCAAAAGTCATCGTTATCTCGATACTTGTCAAGAGGTACACCTAGGTATTTGGAAGGAACATGTGACCATTTTACACTTGCATGAAACAAAGGCGATGATGCCCAATTCCCATGCTAAAGGCCCGCACACTTCTCCAGGTTAACAACGCTATTGGTTACATCACAAAACCTACGAACAACCGACATCGCATGTTCTATGCTGCTGTGGTCACTACAGAAAACTGCCACATCATCGGCATAAGCCAATACTTTAATTTCACATGCTTCCAGTTCGAAACCCCAAATACAGCTGTTATTTCTTACATTTCGGCAAACTGGCTCCAGGTACAGAGCGAAAAGTAGCGGTGACATTGGGCAGCCTTGCCGCACGGATGCTCGAACGGCAATTCTGTCTTTGAGCTCTCGGTTAACAACCAGATTTGTGGTACAGTTCCTATAGGCCATTTTAACCCCTTTGAAAATAAGTTGTCCAACACAGAAATGTTCGAGGATTTTAAAAAGAATGTCATGACATACACGGTCAAAGGCCTTCTCTAAATCAATTTGCAACATTGCGGCTCGCCTAAAGTCAGCGTCACAGCATTCCAGTATACTCCGAGTGACATGAACATTCGTGAAGATGGTCCGCCCTTGAATTCCACACGTCTGGTGGGGGCCAGCCAAGATGTCCATAACTGATTGTAAACGTTTGGCTAATACTTTCATAAAGATTTTATAATCAACATTAGTAAGCATTATCGGCCGATATCCAGTAACTTGCTTAAGCTGAGCAGGATTGTCAGTTTTCGGTATAAGTACTGTATGTGCACGGGGACGGCTGTCAAATCTGCTTTCGTGCGCATTTATGTTTACAAATATCCTTATCTTGAGAGTGTTCATCAGCGCCACCCACTTTCTTATGCGGCGGACGTAGCAGGTGCAGAGTTACCGCTGATATGAAGTAGAACGTCGTTGAACGGTGAGGGTGGAAGCTGTATGGGAACCGTGTTATGCTTCCTATGGTGTCACGGCTGCCAGATAAGATGCTCGCGCTCAGCAAATAAGCAAACAAAGGAAGGGGGTGAGGGGCTCGTTATAAATCTGACAGAAGCCAACAGCCACAGAAAGCAAAGGGCTTAGGGGATTTTTAATTATTTTTTTATTTTCTGCTGTTCGATTTATGATATTACTGTATATGTCATCACTTAAAGCTAATTGATTAGAAAACGAGAAAAACAACGACATGCCGCCGGTGGGATCCGCGCCCACGACCTCCGAATTACGTGTCTGGTGCTCTGCCGCTTACCTACGGCTACGGTTGTCAAATCTCCTGCTTTCGTGGGTATTTATGTTTAGAAATATCCTTACACTGAGAGTGTTCATCAGCGCCACCCACGTTCTTATGCGGCGGACGTAGCAGGTGCAGAGTTACCGCTATATAACGTAGAACGTCGTTGACCGGTGAGGGTAAAAGCTGTATGAGAACCCTCTTATGCTTTCTATGGCGTCAGGCTGCCAGAACCGAGGCCCTCGCTAAGCAATTAAGCAAACATTAGAAGGGGATTGAGGGGCTCGTTATAAATCTGAGAGAAGCCAACAGCCGCGGAAACCAAATGGCTAAGGGGATTTTAAGTTGTTTTATTTTGTGCTGTTGTTCGATTTATAATATTAGTGAATATGTTATCGCTTAAAGCGAAATGATTAGAAAAGCAGGAGAAAAAGCAACCACATGCCGCCGGTCGAATCCGAACCCACGACCTCCGAATTACGCGTCCGGTGCACTACCGCTGAGCTACGGCGACGTCTGTCAAATCTACTCCTTGGGGGGGGGGGGGTATTTATGTTTACAAATACCTTAACCTTGAGAGTGTTCATCAGCGCCACCCACGTTCTTTAGCGGCGGACGTAGCAGGTGCAGACTTACCGCTGATATGACATAAAACGTCGTTGAACGGTGAGGGTGGAAGCTGTGTGAGAACCCTCTTATGCTTCCTGTGGCGTCAAGGCTGCCATTAAAGATGCCTTCGCTAAGCAATTAAGCAAACAACGAAAGACGAATGAGGGGCTCGTTATATATCTGAGAGAAGCCAACAGCCACGGAAACCAAGGGACAGAGACGATTTTTAATTATTTTTTATTTTGTGCTGTTCGATTTAGAATATTACTGAATATCTTATCATTTAAAGCTAATTGATTAGAAAATCAGAAGGAAAAACAGCCACATGCCGCCGGTGGGATCCGAACCCACGACCTCCGAATTACGCGTCCGGTGTTCTACTGCTGAGCTACGGCGACGGCTGTCAAATCTTCTGCTTGGGTGGATATTTATGTTTACCCATACCCTAACCTTGAGAGTCTTCATCGGCGCCACCCACGTTCTTAAGCGGCGGACGTAGCAGGTCCTGAGTTACCGCTCAGATGACGTGGAACGTCGTCGAACGCTGAGGGTGTAATCTGTATGAGAACCCTTTTATGGTTCCTATGGCGTCACGGCTGCCAGAACCGAGGCCCTAGCTAAGCAATTAAGCAAACATTGGAAGGGGAATGAGGGGCTCGTTATAAATCTGAGAAAAGCCAACAGCCACGAAAACCAAAGGGCTAAGAGGATTTTTAAGTATTTTTTATTTTGTGCTGTTCTTCGATTTAGAATACGAGTGAATATGTGATCGCTTAAAGCTAATTGATTAGAAAAACAGAAGAAAAAACAACCACATCCCGCCGGTGGGATTCCAACCCACGACCTACGAATTATGCGTCCGGTTCTCTACCGCTGAGCTACGGCGACGGCTGTCAAATCTGCTTTCGTGGGATATATGTTTACAAATATCCTTACCATGAGAGTGTTCATCAGCGCCACCCACGTTCTTATGCGGCGGACGTAGTAGGTGCAGAGTTACCGCTGATATGACGTAGAACGTCGCTGAACAGTGAGGGTGGAAGCTGTATGAGAACCTTTTTATGGTTCCTATGGCGTCACGGCTGCCAGAACCGAGGCCCTAGCTAAGCAATTAAGCAAACATTGGAAGGGGAATGAGGGGCTCGTTATAAATCTTAGAGAAGCCAACAGCCACGAAAACAAAAGGGCTAAGAGGATTTTTAATTATTTTTTTATTTTGTGCTGTTCGATTTATGATATTACTGTATGTGTCATCGCTTAAAGCTAATTGATTAGAAAACCACAAGAAAAAAACAACCACATGCCCCAGGTGGGATTCGAACCCATGACCTCCGAATTACGCGTCCGGTTCTCCACCGCTGAGCTACTGCGACCGCTCTCAAATCTTCTGCTTTCGTGGGTATTTATGTTTACAAATATCGTTACCTTGAGAGTTTTCATCAGCGCCACCCACGTTCATAAGCGGCGGACGTAGCACGTCCTGAGTTACCGCAGGTGTGACGTAGAACGTCATCGAACGCGGAGGGTGGAAGCTGTGTGAGAACCCTCTTATGCTTCCTATGGCGTCAAGGGTGCCAGAACCAAGGCCCTCGCTAAGCAATTAAGCAAACAAAGGAAGGGGAATGAGGGGCTCGTTATAAATCTGTGAGAAGCCAACAGCCATGGAAACGAAAAGAGAAAGGGGATTTTTAACTATTTTTTATTGTGTATCATTGTTCGGTTTAGAATATTACTGAATATGTCATCGCTTAGAGCTAATTTATTAAAAAAACAGAAGAAAAAACTGCCACATGCCGCCGGTGGGATCCGAAACCACGACCTCCAGATTACGCGTCCGGTTCTCTACCACTGAGCTACTGCGACGGCTGTCAAATCTTCTGCTTTCGTGGGTATTTATGCTTACAATTATTCTTACCTTGAGAGGGTTCATCAGCGCCACCCACCTTCTGGAGCGCCGGATGTAGCCGGTCCTAAGTTAACGCTGATATGACGTAGAACGTCGTCGAACGGCGAGGGTGGAAGCTGTGTTAGGAGCCTCTTATGCTTCCTATGGCGTCAAGGCTGCCAGAACCGAGGCGCTCGCTAAGCAATTAAGCAAAGAAAGGAAGGGGAATGAGGGGCTCGTTATAAATCTGTGAGAAGCCAACAAACATACAAACAAAAGGAGAAAGGGGATTTTTATTTATTTTTTATTGTGTATCATTGTTCGGTTTAGAATATTACTGAATATGTCATCGCTTAAAGCTAATTTATTAAAAAAACAGAAGAAAAAACTACCACATGCCGCCGGTGGGATCCGAAACCACGACCTCCAGATTACGCGTCCGGTTCTCTACCACTGAGCTACTGCGACGGCTGTCAAATCTTCTGCATTCGGGGGTATTTATATTTACAAATACCTTAACCTTGAGAGTGTTCATCAGCGCCACGCACGTTCTTAAGCGACGGACGTAGCACGACCTGAGTTACCGCTGATATGACGTAGAACGTCGTCGAACAGCGAGGGTGGAAGCTGTGTTAGGAGCCTCTTATGCTTCCTATGGCGTCACGGCTGCCAGAACCGAGGCCCTCGCTAAGCAATAAAGCAAACATTGGAAGGGGAATCAGGGGCTCGTTATAAATCTGAGAGAAGCCAACAGCCACGGAAACCAAAGGACAAAGGAGATGTTGAATTATTTTTATTTTGTGCTGTTTGATTTCTAATATTACTGTATATGTCATCGCTTAAAGCTAATTGATTAGAAAAGCAGAAGAAAAAACAACCACATGCCTCTGGTGGGATCCGAACCCATGCCTCCGCATTACGCGTCCGGTTCTCTACCGCTGAGCTACGGCGACGGCTGTCAACTCTTCTGCTTGGGGGGGGGGGGGGGTATTTATGTTTACAAATACATTAACCTTGAGAGTGTTCCTCAGCGCCACCCACGTTCTTAAGCGGCGGACGTAGCAGGTGCAGAGTTACCGCTGATATGACATAAAACGTCGTTGAACGGTGAGGGTGGAAGCTGTGTGAGAACCCTCTTATGCTTCCTATGGCGTCAGGCTGCCAGAAAAGATGCCCTCGCTAAGCAATTAAGCAAACAAGGGAAGAGGAATGAGGGGCTCGTTATAAATCTGAGAGAAGCCAACAGGCACGGAAACCAGGGGACAAAGGAGATGTTGAATTATTTTTTATTTTGTGCTCTTCGATTTATGATATTACTGTATATGTCATCGCTTAAAACTAATTGATTAGAAAAACAGAAGAAAAAACAACCACATGCCGCCCGTGGGATCCGAACCCACGACCTCCGAATTACGCGTCCGGTTATCTACCGCTGAGCTACAGCGACGGCTGTCAAATCTTCTGCGTTCGTGGTATTTATGTTTACAAATATCCTTACCTTGAGAGTGTTCATCAGCGCCACCCACGTTCTTAAGCGGCGGACGTAGCAGGTCCTGAATTAGCGCTGACGTAGAACGTCGTTGAACGGTGAGGGTGGAAGCTGTGTGAGAACCCTCTTATGCTTCCTATGGCGTCAGGCTGCCACATCAGATGCCCTCGCTCAGCAAATAAGCAAACAAAGGAAGGGGGTGAGGGGCTCGTTATAAATCTGAGAGAAGCCAACAGCCACGGAAACCAAAGGGCTAAGGGGATTTTTAACTACTTTTTGTTTTGTGCTGTTCGATTTATGATATTACTGTATATGTCATCGCTTAAAGCTAATTGATTAGAAAACCAAAAGAAAAAACAACCACATTCCGCCGGTGGGATTCGAACCCATGACCTCCGAATTACGCGTTCGGTTCTCTACCGCTGAGCTACTGCGACGGCTCTCAAATCTTCTGCTTTCTTGGGTATTTATTAGGGGTGTGCGAATATTTGAAATTTTCGAATATATTTCGAATATTATATTTTTAGTATTCGAATTCGATTCGAAATCCAAGTATTCGTGTTGTTTCGAATATTCGACCCTACGCGAATATTCGTACTCTAGCCGAATATTCATTGTGAGCACCGGCGTTCATTTCGGTCCGCAAGCCCTATCGACAGATACATAACATGCCGGCGCCTACACGGAAGGAAAATTATCTCTTCCTCGAAGGCCCACGCGGTAGCTGACTGCACTGATGAGCTTTTTTGGGGCTATACCTGCCAAGCTGGTATAGTCAGAGGTGTGCACGAAGTACCTCGCAATACTTGCCAGGTCAGTGCCAAGTGAGAGGGCATTTTCTGTAGCTGGAGGAGTCGTTTCAGTTAGAAGGAAATTACTTCTGCCTGACCATGTGGTGCAGCTGGTTTTCCTTCACGACAACCTTTTACGTCATCCCAGCAACGCGCTTTTGTGCTGAAGGCAAGCTAGCCTTAATCAATGCTGTGTACTAGCCATCTTCTCGGATATTTCCACTCTTCTAAGAATAATGTTCGAGTCTTGGATACTTTTTGTGCAGCCACACAAACCTTTTGTGTTCATTTAATCATCGATAGTTGAACTGCGATGTTCTTGGGTGCCCAAATAAATGTTTCGTAGTGACTAAATGCGTCTGTCCTTGATTATTCGATATTCCATTCGATATTCGGAACTAAGTATTCGTATTCGATACGTATTCGAAAAATTGGATATTCGCACACCCCTAGTATTTATGTTTACAAATATCCTTACCTTGAGAGTGTTCATCAGGGCCACCCACGTTCTTAAGTGACGGACGTAGCACGTCCTGAGTTACCGCTGATATGACGTAGAAGGTCGTTGTATGGCGAAGGTAGAAGCTGTGTTAGGAGCCTCTTATGCTTCCTATGGCGTCAAGGCTGCCAGAACCAAATCCCTCGCTAAGCAGTTAAGCAAACAAGGGAAGGGGGATATCGGGCTCGTTATAAATCTGAGAGAAGCCAAAAGCCACGGAAACCAAAGGAGAAAGGGGATTTTTAATTATTTTTTTATTTTGTGCTGTTGTTCGATTTAGAATATTACTGAATATGTTATTCCTTAAAGATAATTGATTAGAAAAACAGAAGAAAAACAACCACATGCCGCAGGTGGGATTCGAACCCACGACCTCCGAATTATGCGTCCGGTTCTCTACCGCTGAGCTACGGCGACGTTTTTTGTCTTTATTGCCTGTTTTGACAGATTACAACAGATCATAAACAGATGTTCTGCGCTGCACTTTCAACCATCCAGAGCGGACACGTGTTTCACTCGCGTGAGAAAATCAAAACTGTTTCAGGGAACACAACTCTCCCATCAACTCGATAACTTCATCTCCAAAACATAGCTCCTTGTACACTTCACGTAGCTTAAATATGTTTCCTTTGAAGTAATCGTGGACAGAACACGCATCTTCATACCAGTGTCGTACAGCCATCCTGCTTCGCCAAATACTGTGCAGGCCAAGCAGGAAAATTACATCATATTTATAAAGATCCGGCTCAACGTCCAGGAATCGTATCCCATACGGCGTCAAGGGTAAATCTTTCTTTATTGTACGCTGGAGCACGTCCCAAAAGAGCAGCGCATCCCAGCAATCAATAAAGACGTGTTCTATTGACTCTGGTTTGTGACACAACAAGCAGTCAGCACCCCATGGTAGAAACAATATCTTCTCCTCCATCCATGTTTTAACCGGCAACGTCCCAGTGTGTAACTTGAAGAAAAACGTCTTCACACCCGCTGGCACCACCATTTTTCGTACTCTTTTTAAAATATTTCCTGCTTGGCCTCCACCATACAGAGATCGATAGATTGGCTCCGGAAAGACAGAGTCCAGCAAATCTTTTAACAATTTCTTACGCGTGACATTAGAAAGATATTCTAAACTGAAGCGCGCATTCAGAAACCGGAAAGCAAAGCCCACTTCTTTCAAAAACCTACTTGTACTGTATCTCATCCCGTCCACAGTGGAAATAACATAGTTTGGCAAAGCCGAAGAAAGTCTCACTTGAATAAACGTCCGCAGAAAACGGTCGCGTTGATCGCGAAGAAACAGAAATCTTGACATCACCTGCCCCAGGTACAAGTGTGGCAAGGAAAGACCCCCTTTTCTCAAACGCAGAATTAAATTATCACGTTTAGTCCTCTCCCATGAGGACTGCCAAACAAAAACTACGAAGAGACGATGAAACTTTTGAATGCTAAGTCTAGAACATGAAAGGACCTGCAACAAATAGCACACTTTTGAAACCAGATATACATTGCATATGTTTGCGCGCGTGAATACAGACAGTTCCTTTCCCGACCATTTCTGTGCACGCGTGGAGAGTTCTTGAATTTTCTCCTTCCAAAAGTCATCGTTATCTCGATACTTTTCAAGAGGTACACCTAGGTATTTGGAAGGAACATGTGATCATTTTACACTTGCATGAAACAAAGGCGATGATGCCCAATTCCCATGCTAAAGGCCCGCACACTTCTCCAGGTTAACAACGCTATTGGTTACATCACAAAACCTACGAACAACCGACATCACATGTTCTATGCTGCTGTGGTCACTACAGAAAACTGCTACATCATCGGCATAAGCCAATACTTTAATTTCACATGCTTCCAGTTCGAAACCCCGAATACAGCTGTTATTTCTTACATTTCGGCAAACTGGCTCCAGGTACAGAGCGAAAAGCAGCGGTGACATTGGGCAGCCTTGCCGCATGGATGCTCTAACGGCAATTCTGTCTGTGAGCTCTCGGTTAACAACCAGATTTGTGGTACAGTTGCTATAGGCCATTTTAACCCCTTTGAAAATAAGTTGTCCAACACAGAAATGTTCGAGGATTTTAAAAAGAATGTCATGACATACACGATCAAAGGCCTTCTCTAAATCAATTTGCAACATTGCGACTCGCCTAAAGTCAGCGTCACAGCATTCCAGTATACTCCGAGTGACATGAACATTCCTGAAGATGGTCCGCCCTTGAATTAAACACGTCTGGTGGTTGCCAACCAAGATGTCCATAACTGATTGTAAACGTTTGGCTAATACTTTCATAAAGATTTTATAATCAACATTAGTAAGCATTATCGGCCGGCATCCAGTAACTTGCTTACGCTGAGAAGGATTGTCAGTTTTCGGTATAAGTACTGTATGTGCACGGGGACGGCTGTCAAATCTGCTTTCGTGGGTATTTATGTTTACAAATATCCTTATCTTGAGAGTGTTCATAAGCGCCACCCACTTTCTTATGCGGCGGACATAGCAGGAGCAGAATTACCGCTGACATGACGTAGAACGTCGTTGAACGGTGAGGGTGGAAGCTGTATGGGAACCGTGTTATGCTTCCTATGGCATCACGGCTGCCAGATCAGAGGCCCTCGCTCAAAAATAAGCAAACAAAGGAAGGGGGTGAGGGGCTCGTTATAAATCGGAGAGAAGCCAACAGCCACGGAAAGCAAAGGGCTTAGGGGATTTTTAATTATTTTTTTATTTTCTGCTGTTCGATTTATGATATTACTGTATATGTCATCGCTTAAAGCTAATTGATAAGAAATACAGAAGAAAAAACAACAAAATACCGCCGGTGGGATTCGAACCTACGACCCCCAAATTACGCGTCCGGTTCTCTACCGCTGAGCTACTGCGACGGTTGTCAAATCTCCTGCTTTCGTGGGTATTTATGTTTACAAATATCCTTACATTGAGAGTGTTCATCAGCGCCACCCACATTCTTATTCGGCGGACGTAGCAGGTGCAGAGTTACGGCTGATGTGACATAAAACGTCGTTGAACGCTGAGGGTGGAAGCTGTGTGAGAACCCTCTTATGCTTCCTGTGGCGTCAAGGCTGCCAGAAAAGATGCTCTCGCTAAGCAATTAAGCATACAACGGAAGAGGAATGAGGGGCTCGTTATAAATCTGAGAGAAGCCAACAGCCACGGAAACCAAGGGACAGAGGCGATTTTTAATTATTTTTTATTTTGTGCTGTTGTTCGATTTAGAATATTCCTGAATATCTTATCGCTTAAAGCTAATTGATTAGTAAAGCAGAAGAAAAAACAACCACATGCCGCCGGTGGGATCCGAACCCACGACCTCCGAATTACGCGTCCGGTGCTCTACTGCTGAGCTACGGCGACGGCTGTCAATCTTCTGCTTGGATGGATATTTATGTTTACCAATACCCTAACCTTGAGAGTGTTCATCGGCCCCACCCACGTTCTTAAGCGCGGACGTAGCAGGTCCTGAGTTACCACTGATATGATGTAGAACGTCGTCGAACGCTGAGGGTGGAAGTTGTGTGAGAACCCTCTTATGCTTCCTATGGCGTCACGTTTGCGAGAACCGAGGCCCTCGCTAACCAATTAAGCAAACAAGGGAAGAGGAATGAGGGGCTCGTTAGAAACCTGAGAGAAGCCAACAGCCACGGAAACCAAGGGACAAAGGGGATTTTTAATTATTTTTTATTTTGTGCTGTTCTTCGATTTAGAATATTACTGAATATGTTATCGCTCAAAGCTAATTGATTAGAAAAGCAGAAGAAATAACAACCACATGATGCTAGTAGGATCCGAACGCATGACCTCCAAATTACGCGTCCGGTTCCCTACCGCTGAGCTGCTGCGACGGCTGTCAAATCTTGAGCTTTCGTGGGCATTAATGTTCACAAATAACCTAAACTTTAGAGTATTCATCAGCGCCGCGCACGTACTTAAGTGGTGGACGTAGCACGTCTTGAGTTACCGCTGATATGACGTAGAACATCGTCGAACGGCGAGGGTGGAAGCTTTGTGAGAACCCTCTTATGCTTCCTATGGCGTCAAGGATGCCAGAACCGAGGCCCTCGCTAAGCAATTAAGAACACAAGGGAAGAGGAATGAGGGGCTCGTAATAAATCTGAGAGAAGCCATCAGCCACGGAACCCAAGGGACAAAGGGGATTTTTAATTATTTTTTATTTTGTGCTGTTCTTCGATTTAGAATATTACTGAATAAGTGATCGCTTAAAGCTAATTGATTAGAAAAGGAGAAGAAACAACGACATGCCGCCGGTGCGATCCGAGCCCATGACCTCCAAATACCGCGTCGGGTGCTCTAGCGCTGAGCTACGGTGACGGCTATCAAATCTTAACTTTCGTGGGCATTAATGTTCACAAATAACCTGAACTTGAGAGTGGTCATCAGCGCCACGCACGTTCTTAAGCGGCGGACGTAGCAGGTCCTGAGTTACCGCTGATATGACGTAGAGCGTCGTCGAACGGTGAGGGTGGAAGCTGTGTGAGAACCCTCTTATGCTTCCTATGGCGTCAAGGTTGCCAGAACCGATGCCCTCGCTAAACAATTATGCAAACAAGGATAGGTGAATGAGGGGCTGGTTAAATATGAGAGAAGCCAACAGCCACGGAATCCAAGGGACAGAGGCGATTTTTAATTATTTTTTATTTTGTGCTGTTGTTCGGTTTAGAATATTACCGAATATGTTATCGCTTAAATCTAATTTATTAGAAAACGAGAAGAAGAAACAAGGACATGCCGCCGGTGGGATCCAAACCCACGACCTCCGAATTACGCGTCGGGTGCTCTAGCGCTGAGCTACGGCGACAGCTCTCAAATCTTCTGCTTTCGTGGGTATTAATGTTCACAAATAACCTAAACTTGAGAGTGTGCATCAGCGCCACGCACGTACTTAAGTGGCGTACTTAGCACGTCCTGAGTTACCGCTGTTATGACTTTGAACGTCGTCGAACGGCGAGGGTGGAAGCTGTGTGAGAACCCTTTTATGCTTCCTATGACATCAAGGATGCCAGAACAGAGGCCCTCGCTAAGCAATTAAGCAAACAAGGGAAGAGGAATGAGCGGCTCGTTAGAAATCTGAGAGAAGCCAACAGCCACGGAAACCAAGGGACAGAGGGGATTTTTAATTATTTTTTATTTTGTGCTGTTGTTCGGTTTAGAATATTACCGCATATGTTATCGCTTAAAGCTAATTGATTACAAAAGCAGAAGAAAAGCAACCACATGCCGCCGGTGGGATCCGAGCCCACGAGCTCCGAATTACGCGTCCGGTGCTCTACCGCTGAGCTAAGGCGACGGCTGTCAAATCTGCTTTCGTGGGTATAAATGTTCACTAATATCCTTACCTTGAGAGTGTTCATCAGCGCCACGCACGTACTTAAGTGGCGGACGTAGCACGTCCTGAGTTACCGCTGATATGACGTAGAACGTGGTCGAACGGTGAGGGTGGAAGCTGTATGCGAACCGTCTTATGCTTCCTATGGCGTCACGGCTGCCAGAAAAGATGCCCGCGCTCCGCAAATAAGCAAACAAGGGAAGAGGAATGAGGTTCTCGTTAGAAATCGGAGAGAAGGCAACAGCCACGGTAACCAAGGGACAAAGGGGATTTTTAATTATTTTCTATTTTGTGCTGTTCTTCGATTTAGAATATTACCGAATATGTTATCGCTTAAAGCTAATTGATTAGAAAAGCAGAAGAAAAAACAACCACATGCCGCCGGTGGGATCCGAACCCACGAGGTCCAAATTACGCGTCGGGTGCTCTAGCGCTGAGCTACGGCGACGGCTGTCGAATCTTCTGCTTTCGTGGGTATTTATGTTCACAAACAACCTAAACTTGAGAGTGTTCATCAGCGCCACGCACGTACTTCAGTGGCGGACGTAGCACGTCCTGAGTTACCGCTGATATAACGTAGAACGTCGTCGAACGGCGAAGGTGGAAGCTGTGTGAGAACCCTCTTATGCTTCCTATGGCATCAAGCATGCCAGAACAGAAGCCCTCGCTAAGCAATTATGCAAACAAGGGAAGAAGAATGAGGGGCTCGTTAGAAATCTGAGAGAAGCCAACAGCCACGTAAACCAAGGGATAGAGGGGATTTTAAATTATTTTTTATTTTGTGCTGTTGTACGGTTTAGAATATTACCGAATATGTTATCGCTTAAAGCTAATTGATTAGAAATGCAGAAGAAAAAACAACCACATGCCGCGGACGGGATCCGAACCCACGACATGCGAATTACGCCTCCGGTGCTCTACCGCTGAGCTACGGCGACGGATGTCAAATCTCTTGCTTTCGGGGGTATTTATGTTTAAAAATAAGCTCACCTTGAGAGTGTTCAGCAGCGCCACCCACGTTCTCAGCGGCGGACGTAGCACGTCCTGAGTTACCGCTGATGTGACGAAGAACGTCATCGAACGGCAAGGGTGGAAGCTGTGTGAGAACCCTCTTATGCTTCCTATGGCGTCAAGGGTGCCAGATCCGAGGCCATCGCTAAGAAAATAAGCAAACAAAGGAAGGGGATGAGGGGCTCGTTATAAATCTGAGAGAAGCCAACAGCCACGGAAACCAGGGACAAAGCAGATTTTTATATATTTTTTTATTTTTTGCTGTTCGATTTATAATATTCTTGAATATGTTATCGCTTAAAGCTAATTGATTAGAAAAGCAGAAGAAAAAACAACCACATGCCGCCGGTGGGATCCGAAACCATGACCTCCAAATTACACGTCTGGTGCTCTACCGCTTACCTACAGCGACGGCTGTCAAATCTTCTGCTTACGGGGGTATTTATGTTTACAAATAACCTAACCTTGAGAGTGTACATCAGCGCCACCCGCGTTCTTAAGCGGCGGACGTAGCACGTCCTGAGTTACTGCTGATATGACGTATATACATATATATATATATATATATATATATATATATATATATATATATATATATATATATATATATATATATATATATATATATATACATATATATATATATATATATATATATATATATATATATATATATATATACATATATATATATATATATATATATATATATATATATTAACACCGAGTTTATTTCGGACCGAGTTTATTTGATCCCGCTGCCAAACAAGCGCCTCTGCGAACAACCCCTGCGACGGCGATGAATATTCATTTGTGCAGGAGGATAAGTGGCAGAAATATAGCTGAAAGCGACAAATTCAAGCACGCACGCGCGCTCGCACGCGCACAGATACACACACACACACACACACACACACACACACATATCCACCTTGTGCAATTTCTGATATGGGCTTTTCACTGACATAAGAGCACAATTCTCCGAAAGTGAGAGTATAGTACCGTTGTAAACAACTTTATTTTGCCCCTCATCAAATACCTCACGATGAATAGAACTGCGTCGAAACTGTTCGGTGGCGTGAAGTTTTAACTTCGCCCCGCACCACGTGTACTTTCCAGAAGTGAAATCAAACTAGGCTGTCAAAATGTTCGGAAAAAAGACGAGTGCTTTCACTTGCCCCCCCAAAAAACGGCCAAACCATAATCGCCTTCTAAGCGGAAAGCAACATTGCTCACCTCCAGCCCTTTTGTAAAAATAATGAATGAATGAATGAATGAATGAATGAATATTACTTGGTAAGTTATGTATATGCTGTCTGAGCCCCTAGCTTAAAATCACTGAAGGCTTTGTTCGTTTTCGTAAATGTTACAAATATTTCCCTACCTGCTCATGACGGCTTTGCCGGTCGAGCGGTGTTAGATCTGTGCAACCAGGCGACCGGCGCAACTTGCGGTTCACGGACCTCACATAGCAGTTCTAATTGGTTACGAACATCGAGATCTCATCGCTCACAGACTTTCGAATATTTTCTGGTAGCTTCTCAGAATAGTGAGAACGTTACCCCCATGAAGTCTCTGAAACCTGTACTTGGTACATCAGACCACCTTCTCTACCACCGAACTGCATTCCCGTCAGGGCCATATATCCTTTCCTGAGGAAGAGCTAGTGCTCATGCGAACCTGGAAGGGAAAGGAAGAGATATGTAGGACTGCAGTTTCTTTCCGTCTTGAAATATCTTACATTCCTGTTGAACTCATCCCTAATTTAAAGCTCTCACACCGGGGGTCCTTGATGTAGTTAAAAAAAAGACGAAAAAACAAGCTCCACCTGACTGCTCTAAGGATAAATGCGTGAAGAATGCTTACGAAACAGCGCACTCGATCTTCCTTTTTCTCCTTCGATCTACGTCCACCAAAAATATGAGATTTTAGCACACATGCCTTTCTTGTGTTTGATCCAAGTTCAGGTTAGGATCATGCGTGCACATGGATATTGGCGAACGCTTTTCGGATTTTTTAGATAATTCTGGGCTCTATTGGAATCTCAAAAGCTGTAATCGAGAGAAAAAAAAACAATTTGGCGATCTCATCAACTTTACTCATAATATCCTAAAGATGATCGCACCAAACATTGAGATAACTGCCTCGGGTCTGCGCTGAATCGATGTTGTGTTCAACAATACGAATATGTCCCGACAGGTAACGTTCATGAGTTCACAGCCCAGACAACGAGGCAGCCTGCCTCAACCAAAATAAAAAACTGCTGAAAACATGAGCTGTATGTCGTCTTGAGAAAACGGCGAATGATGAAACATTTTTTGAGAAACTAAGTGCAATACGCTAATAAAAAGGTTTTATGTTATGAAATAAGTGCTTAAAACTACTGCGGAGTCTCAGTCGTTATGGCGCATGGTTGCTGACCTGAAAAAAAGCGTGTTTGATCTCGGTGGCGGCGATCGCATTTCGATGGAGGCGGCATTGTAGAGGTCCGTGCACTGTGAGATGTCAGTGCATCTTAGAGAACTCCAGGCGGACGAAATTTCCGGAGCCCTTCACTATGATGTCCCTCACAGCCTGAGTCGCTTTGGGATGTTAGATACCCCTAAATGAAACCAAATAATTGCTGAAAATTGCACAAATTGCCCGCACAAGCTTTTTCGTGACCAATACCGAGTGCCGTAATCGCCTTTAGAGTTTCTTTACTTTTACTGTGGATTTAGGGATAAATGAAGCTCGTTGCAATCTAATATTGGCTAAGTGTACAGTTTTTATTAGGAGGTATATATCCACGTTATTTTTGCAGAGGCAATGATTCTAAGGGGGCTGTAATGATACTGGTTATGGTAATCTTACAAATGCAGTGCTCATCAGATGGTGCGAACCTGCTCTCCATGTAAAAGTGACGTAGGTAGTAAGAATCATAATTATAAATGGAATAGCACGTCGCAATAAACAACACGAACTCGCCACAATGTATCGTAACAGGGAGCTACCGCATGAATTACCCCTGCACCCTCAAAAACGCGAAGCAGGTGCGATAGAGGCAGGATACAATAGAGAAGAGATGCTATGTGGCGATCTCAGGTGCATATTTATGCTGGCCAGCATTGAAGCTGGAGGGCTGACGTTGCATTCGCCTTTCATACCCGTACTCTTCGTGGCAGAATTCCCCGATTGTTCACTTGCTATAGCTCGCATTCCTGCAGTGTGGGTTTCTAAGTTTTACCAGCGCCCGTACTTTCAGCGACAACTGTGACACGCTGATACGTTTTTCAAGAAATTCAAATTATTAATCTAATGTCCTCGCAACAAACTGAACTTGTTCCTGCATTGAATGCCATTGTGTTTTTGATATTTTTCTCCGCCTGGTACGTAACCTTTTTATTATCAAGCATTGGCAACTGTGCGCACCGCATGTGGCGCATGCACAAAGAACGCCAACTGGCACATAAAATATTCTGTGTTAAGTCCCGTTTTGAGAACGGAAGCAGCTGTCCGTCATTGCCCGTCGTGCACGTTGAAGGAGTATCACGCGACGGTTATCTGGTACTGAAGCCCACCATTTTAGCCACTTAACCAACCTACTTTTGAAGGTCATGGCCACCATGCTTCTGCGTGAAGGTGTCCATGGCCCGAAGGTGGCACAATTTTCTGTTTTTCTTTTAAAAATTGGCAGTGGCTTAGCTCAGCTGTGCCAGGTTATACGTAGCGGGAGGTACAGGTTTAACTTGGTTACACCTTGTCGTTTAGCTTTGGTGGTTTCTCCCCCCGGTTAGGTGTAATTGTTAAGCTTTGGTTTCTCTCCTTCCACCCCCCCCCCCCCCCCGTCCTCCCCCTGTTCACGGCATAGGTTACACGGCGGGCCTTCAAGTCGTCCTCCGTCGCCTCATCGCGTTCCAGCCAGGCCAGGGCCCGCCGCTGCGCGTCCCAACGCCCTCTCTTGGGCAGTCGCTCCTCTCTCTGCTCCGGCGTCCCAGCCTCTGGCTTGGCCTTGCGCTGTTCATTCTTCCTATTCGCGGCAGCCAGCCGCTAGGCGGCAACCTCGGGGTCGGAGGAGTTCAGATTCTCCAGTCTAGAGCGCCGCTCGGCAGCGGCCCGACTCAATGTAGCTCTCGCGACAAAATTGTATAAACATTCAGGGGGCAGATTTTCTTTTTAAAGTGCTGCAAGGCGAAAGCTTTTTCCTAACGCACAGTTTGTTTCTTTATCGATTTTTTATTTTTCATATTTTTTATAATATTTTTATTTTTGTTTCTTTTCTTATCTTTACCTTTATTTTTATTTTCACGTTTTTTACGGTTATTTTTATTTTCGTTTCTGTTTTACTTTGTTGCTTTTTAGTTTTACGAAATTTTATTTCCTTTTATTTTTGTATTTCTTGTCTTTTTTTCCACTTTTGTTTTAAAAGAGTGGTAGCATCTCCGCTTCAAATGCCAAACTTTTACATTTGGCATTTTACGTTTGGCATTCGTGCTCTGGTTCGATTCGCATCGTCGACGCAGTTTGTTTTTAAGTAGTGACGCCGAAATGCGGACTAGTCTACGGACATGGGTCCCTAACGGCAGTATGAGGCATTAAAGGCTTTCGCCTTAATGTTTGGCACGGTTGAATCTCGGCTGTGGAATAGATTGTAAACGTCGAAAGGGAATGAGTTTGTCTAGAGAATTCCATTATTCACGACAGAGGAGGAGCCGGCTTTGCGTCGTATATATAGAACGGGCGGCTCGGTGGGATTCGCCTGAAAATATCGAAAGTGAGTCGGAGAGACTGAAAGAAGCCAGGCTTGGGGGTCGGAACAAAACCAAGAGGAGGCAGCGAACTAAGGAGACGGAGAAAACTAACAAAAACTAAGAAAAAACGAGAAAAAAAAACAAGATCAAACCTTGGCCTCAAAGTACTTTGTCGGAGCCATTGACTCAGCTGCTTTCTACTTCACCGACCATCGGGCCGTCTTTGTGGCAGCTGCGAAACAACAAGACGAAGACTTTGAAAATAAATGCGTTACACTTAAAAAATGGGTAGTCTCTAAGTTTATTATCTATTTGTGTATAGAATACTGCAGACCCTAAGATGTGTCCAAGCAGGAGGGGAAAAAATCATATAAAGAAGCGCGGCAACTTACATCGCAGAAAACTAAAATATGAGTAACAGGACATAGTAAAGAACAAGGAAAAGTGATTCATGAATAAGCAATTTTTTCAATGGCATCGATGCTGCAATCTTTACTTAACGATACGTATCAACAAAACCTAACGACTGAGACGTACCAAGCTAAACGAAAAAGATGTATGAGATAACCAAGGTCAACAATAAGATTAACCGTACTTCTCGCTACGCACATCCACGCATAACTGCGCTGAGCCACAGCCAATTTTTTTTTACTGCATCACAGCCCCCTTGCTCCTTGGAGACATGAAATCTGGGTACCGCATACTGCACACACGCTTTGAGGAGGGTTATTCATGTTTAAACACGGTAGCGTGGAAGGCCCCGTTACGCGGAAAAATGAGGCGTCGGCGCTGTGAGTGAGAAACCACGGGAATGGCTGGCAGTGCCCAGAAAGCGACCTAGGTGGTAGTTGGGCCACCTAGGTGATGTGACCTTGCGGCATCATCCCAACCTGCCCACTCGGCTTAGAAAAGTGCCACCGTGGCTGGTGGCAATTTAATTAATGGCTGGACCCGCCGCGGTGGCTCAGTGGTTACGGCGCTAGGCTGCTGACCCGAAAGACGCGGGTTCGATCCCGGCCGCAGCGGCTGAATTTCTTGAAGGCGAAATTCTAGATGCCCGTGTGCTGTGCTATGTCAGAGCAGGTTAAAGAACCCCAGGTGGTCGAAATTTCCGGAGCCCTTCACTACGGCGTCTCTCATAGCCTCAGTCGCTTTGAGACGTTAAACCCCAATAAACAAAACCAAACCAAACCTGGGAAGAGCAGCCTGGACCCAGAGCACCCACAATCGCTGGGCAGCGGATGCATCTCTTGACCACTGCATCACTGCGCCAGGTGGTACGTGGACTTCTAAGAATCTGTGAACGTGGAGCGGAAGATTAGCTTTCGCATATATCGGAATTAACCGATTACGCTATGGGTTCACGCCCTTGAGGAGTGCTTTAAATTTACCCTCAAATTTTTTCCTATGAATTGTGACATTGTTTGGGAAGCTCTACTCGGCGCTTCACCGCACCGAACGCCATTTGTCCAAAATCAAGCCATAACTAGGGTGTGGGACCGGAACTTTTCGGGTTCGGATCGGGTTCGGATTCACGCATTTCGGATCAGTCGCGGGTTCGGCTGGAGAGGGACGTTCTGTGCTGACCATATTGAACCATTTGAGACGGGTTCAAGTCATAAAAAAAAATTGAAAGTAGATGGGTTTCAGCCAACCCTTCTCTGCTGTTTACTCTTTTCTGGCACATCGATATACAAAAGAGAAAATGCAAAAATTTGTATACCAGAACGGAAAACTGGACTTGCTAAGGGTTCATGCTTAAGCAGCGCAATAGACAGCACAAAATGAAGAGGGCCGCCGCGGTGGCTCAGTGGCTATGGTGCTCGGCTGCTGGCCCGAAAGACGCGGGTTCGATCCCGGCCGCGGCGGTTGAATTTCTTTGGAGGAGAAATTCGAGGCCCGTGTACTGTGCAATGTCAGTGCACGTTAAAGAACCCCAGGTGGTCGAAATTTCCGGAGCCCTCCACTACGGCGTCTCTCATAGCCTTAGTCGCTTTGGGACGTTAAACCCCATAAACCAACCAACCAAAATGAAGACGAGAGACGACTCGAGCGCTAACACACAACTGGTTATTTTATTCACGGGAAAGGATATAAGGCGCAGGACAGAGTGAATTTATAAGAACGTCAATTTGGGCTAGATGGTGCATTATTTGAGACTGAAATGGCAATAGCGCTACAGCAAGATGTACACAACAAAGACCGACACAGGATATCTGCTAACTTCATCTGAGTTCATTTACTGCGAAGCCAGCAAATATGTAGAAAATTTAAGGCATGCGCAAAAAACCGGTACAACAAGGCATCTACAAAACCGTTCAAAATATGGTATCTCAGTTTTGAAAAGGCGGACCGAAGTATCACTTACTAAATTTAATCCCCTCTTTTTAACGTGCAATGCTTCCAAAAGCTCCCGCTCCTTCATATCTCCACTCCTGCCCAGAATCTTTATCTCCTTATCTCTGGCTCACACTTCTTGCATTGCTGGCATCTTTTTTGCCCCGGCCCTTGTTCTGCCGCACGATTACACACGAAGCACTCAGTGCAGTGCTTCGAAAGATGTGCACCTCCTAGTTTTTTTACGATCGTGTGTGCTCAGCCACTCGGTCTTTAACGCACCGCCCCGTTTGGCTAACATAGGCTTTTCCGCAGGTCAGGGGTATCTCGTATACCACACCTGTGCAGCACTTCACGTACTTCTTGCCACGCTTTTTGTTGCAGGAGCTCTATTTATCGCTCCCAATTCGCGCGCATAGCTCGGAAAGCTTTCGTGGAGCAGAAAACACGAACGGCACGTCAAGTCGCTTCGCCACTTGTTTCACACTGTCTGCGACTTTGTGCACATAAGGCACCGCTTCTGGACTCAGGGAATGTTCTTCTGGCTCACACGACTTCTGAAACATGGCACACTTGATTTTTCTTAAGAGGGCTTCAACAACTGGTGTGTGTGCTTCAGCACTTGCAGTGTGTGCTTCAACAAATCAAGTGTGCCATGTTTCAGATGTAGTCTCAGCCAAAGAATCCTTCCGTGAGACCAGAAGTCGTGCGTTATGTGCACAGGGTCGCGCACAATGTGCAAAATGTGGTGAATCGACTTGGCGCGCCGGTCGTGTTTTCTGCGCCACGAAAGCTTGCCCAGCTACGCGCGCGAATTGGGGACGATAAATAGAGCTGCTGCAAGCAAAATGCATGGCAAGCAGTACGTGAAGTGCTGCAAAGGTGTGCTATACGAGGTACCCCTGACCTGAGGAAAAGTGTCTGTTAGCCAAACGATGCGGTGCGTTAATGACCGAGTGGCTGAGCACGCACAATCATTAAAAAAACTAGAGGTGCACATGTTTCGCTGCACTGCGCTGAGCGCTTCGTGTGTAATTTTGCGGCAGAACAAGGGCCGGGGCAAAAAAGATGTCAGCAATGCAAGAAGTGTTAGCCGCGGCGTAAGGAGATAAAGATTATGGACAGGAGTGGAGATATGAAGGCGCGGGAGGTTTTGGAAGCATTGTACATTAATTACAGGGGATTAAATTTTGTAAGTGATACTTCGGCCTGCCATTTCAAGACTTAGATATCATATATTGAACGGTTTTCTTCATGCCTTGTTGTACCGGTTTTTTGCGCATGCCTGAAACTTTCTGTATATTAGCTGGCTTTGCAGTAAATGAACTCAGATGAAGTGAGCGCATGTGCTGTGTCAGTCTTTCTTGTGTACATCTTGCTGTAGCGCTACTGCCGTTTCAGTCTGAAAGACATATCATCCTCATCATTATCATCAGCCTGACTGCACCCACCGCAGGGCAAAGGCCTCTCCCATGTCTCTCCAATTAACCCTGTCCTTTGCCAGTTGCGGCCAGTCTATCCCTGCAAACTTCTTAATCTCATCCGCCCACCTAACTTTCTGCCGTCTCTTACTACGTTTGCCTTCTCTTGGAATCCACTCCGTTACCCTTAAGGACCAGCGGTTATCTTGCCTTCGCATTACATGCCCTGCCCGAGCCCTATTTCTTCCTCTTGATTTCAACTAGGATATCGTTAACCCGCGTTTGTTCCCTCACCCACTCCGCCCTCTTCCGATCTCTTAACGCTACACCTATCATTTCTCTCTCCACAGCTCGCTGCGTTGTCCTTAACTTAAGCTGAACCCTCTTTGTTAGCCTCCACGTTTCTGCACCATAGGTGAGTACCGGTAACATACAGCTGTTGTATACCATTCTCTTGAGGGATATTGGCAAACTGCCATTCATGATCTGAGATACAGTGAAAAGAATAAAAAAAAGACACTGAACAATAAAAAAAAAACAGAAGAACAAAGATTAAAACTTAAAAACCATACTGCTTATGGACATCACAGTCAAACCCTTACTTCTTTTTCAACGAAATTCGAAGACAATCTGCCATAGTAGACTGCACTCCCTTATCTCCTGGACCATACACTGTTGCCAAGAAAGCCTAACTCCATATATGCCACACTGATAGATGGTGAAGCAACACACTATTCTGCTTCCTACCTGATTATAAAGGCCTCCACCGGCTCCCTACAAATTCTGTCAGAGCTATTAAAGAGGCCACTTGTCCTATCTAAGTGTGGGAAGCAATGAGCATTTGTTCGAACATCGCAGATGGGTGAAAAAAAGGAGCGGGGTTGTACAACTTGGCTTTGCATTGCAGAAATTGCATCTATTACTTCTCTCGCCCATTAGATAAGAAAAGTTTCCCGTTTGATCACCCTGATCTAATTTGTAGGGAGCCCGTGGTCAGCAAAGAAGCAGATCAGCAAGCAGATCAGATGATCAGCAAAGAAGCAGATGAGTGTGTTCCTTCACCAAGGATCATGTTGGTAGATAAGGAGTTACGCGTATTTGTCTACTGTATGAGGTGCAGAAGATAAGCGAGTGCTGTCTACTATGGGAGACAGTCTTCGAATTTAATTGAGAAAAATGTTGTGACTCGACTGCGATGTACATGTGAAGTATGGTTTCTAGGTTTAATGTTTATTCTTATGCTTTTTGTTGTTTACACTGTCCTGCGCCTTTATATACTTTTCCCAGAATAAAATAACCAGTTATTAGCGCTCGTGTCGTCTCGCATCTTCATTTTGTCCTATTTACTGCGCTGCTTAAGCATGAAAAATATATTTAATGCGAGATGTTCTCATTTTGCCCAATTTTTTGATTGTCCGCAACAAAAAGACGGATTTACAGCAAGAGCCGTGAAATGAAATGGTCTCGAAATTAATCTGAATCGGAGATGTATACGCTTCAGTCCACCTTATCAGGTAAAAGGCGAAAAGCCGGTGGATTTTTCACCTCCACCTACAAAACCCTCCAGCTTGGGCAGTTTCAGGGACCCCGTTGCGCGAGTAATAGGTCTGCCCTGAAGCTTAAGTCACTCGGGAATTTCTCATACGCATTGTACTTAGCAGGCGCCGATGGATGGATGGATGGATGGATGGATGAATGGATGGATGGATGGATGGATGGATAGGAGCGCCCCCTTTGAAACTGGGTGGCGGCAATTGCCACCATGCCCAGCTTTTCTTTATTTATTATTATTTTTTTTTGTTCACTGCGTTGGCAATTCTCATTAAGATTCTCCATCACCTTTGCCTAGGGTTTCCTACTATTCTAACCTTATGCCACATCTCTGCTTTTCAGCCACCAATCCTCCAATCGCTTTTTGCTGACTTCCACTGCAGATTTATTTACATGACCACTGTTATCTTTAAACCCTAGGGCCTCAGAAAGAGCGACTGTGCCTGCATCGACATCCGGATGGATACCATCACATTTGATTATGAGGTGTTCAATTGTTTCCACAGATCTACCACACACTGCACATGTGTCATCTTCTTCGTTAAATTTCTTTTTGTAGCTGCGCGTTCTAAGACACCCTGATCTAGCTTCAAAAAGTAGGGCACTGCCTCTTGAGTTATCATCGAAAAATTCTTTCCTGATCTGCCTTTTCCAGAATCGATATAGTTCTACACTATGTTTCTTTTCCATTGAATTCATCCAATTTTTAACTTCCGCGCTTTTAACCTGTCGTTTAATGCTCTTTCTTTCTCCGTCCTCATGACCGGCATACTTACTGGTTAGTTTTCTAGTTCTTTTCCGCCACTGTGAGTCAACGTTCTTTCTGTATAAATATTTAAATACCTTAGCTGCCCATCTGTTATCGTCCAATTTCCTCAGGCGTTCTTCATATAGTATTTTACTCTTAGCTTCCCGTGCCTCGAACGATGCCCAGCCCATATCCCCTTGTACTGCCTTGTTTGTGGTTTTGCTGTGGGCACCTAGTGCTAATCTTCCAACAGCTCTCTGATTTACGTCTAATCTCGACTGAACTTCTGCCCTTAAGCACAGAACCGCATTGCCGAAAGTAAGTCCCGGCACCATTATTCCTTTCCAAATACCTCTTAGTACTTCATATTTGTTGTACCCCCATAATGCCCTATGTTTCATTATCCCGGCGTCTCTTCGTCCTTTTGCCCTAAGAGCCTGTTCATGCTTTTCCGTGTATATCTGCCCTTCGTTTAGCCATATCCCGAGGTATTTGTATTCGGCCACTTTGGGTATTTCGTGGCCTTGTATGGTAAGCACCTGATCAGTTGTATCGTTAAAAATCATCAAATCTGATTTAGTTGCGCTAAAACCGAATCCTAGAGCGTCTCCTTCGTCTCCACAGCAATTAACCAAAGTTTGTAAATCTTCCTGGCTATCTGCTAACAGTACAATATCGTCCGCATACACTAAACCCGGGAGTCGCTGCTCAACTACATTTCCGCCTCATCTGTACGATAGATTATAACCCAGATTACTTTCTTCTAGCCTTCTTTCCATATTTATCACGTAAAGCATGAACAGCAGCGGTGATAGAGGGCAACCTTGCCTTAATCCTTTGTGCACCCCTACAGTTGTGGTACTTTTTTTCCCTTCCCATGTAATTTCAACCTCATTATCTCGGTAGATTTCCTGTAGAAAATCAATTAGCTCATCACCAATACCTAAATCTTTCAATATGCTCCACAGGAGTTCCCTGTTCACGTTATCGTATGCACCGCTTATGTCTAGAAAGGCTATAAACAGAGGTCTATTTTCCGCCTTAGCTATTTCTATGCATTGGGTAAGCACGAACAGGCTATCATCTAACCGCCTACCCCTTCTGAACCCATTCTGAAGTTCTCCGAGTATCCTATTCCCTTCTACCCATGACTGCATTTTTAATTTCACCGCCTGCATTGCCAGCCTCTACATAACAGATGTTATCGTAATCGGACGGAAGGATTTTATGTTCATCTTATCTCCTTTCCTTTTATAAATCAAATTCATTTTACTCTGTCTCCAGCTGTGCGGAATTTGCTGATTTGTTATGACTGCCTCCAATGCTTTTATCAGCGCGTCCTTGCTTCTTGGGCCAAGTTCATTAATCAGCTTAATTGGAATTTCGTCTATCCCTGCGGATGTGGTTTTAGGAATATTCGCTTCAGCCTTTTCCCAGTTAAGACTAGTCAGTTCTAAGCTGCTCTCTTTTGTGCTGTCCTGTGTTGCCTCCTCACTTGGGGAGATTACCCCATTGGCGTCGCTAAAAGACGCAGCTATAAATGACGTAATGTAGTCCACAGCATCGTCTCCCTCTAAACATTTTCCCTCAGCATCTATAGTCTGTTCCTGCTTTCTTTGATTTGTTTTTCCCAACCAGCTTATATGGTTCCAGAATTTTCTTGGCCCCCCTTTATTTGCCTCGCGAACTTCAGCCAGCCATTTATCAGAGGACTGCTTTATTTCAGCCTGGACTAGGACCTGAACTTGCTGTTTCTTTTGTCGATAAGATTCCCATTTTTTTCCTATTTCCTCTACAGATAACTGCGCCCTCTTTGCTTCTCTGTGTTCCCTTGAAGCCACCCGTCGTTGTTCGATGGCCTCCTTAATTTCCATATTCCACCAGCTTCGTGGCTTCCTCTTTCCTCTCTAGCGGTTAACTCCTTTCACTTGTTTCATTTTTGTAGCGATGAGCAGTTCCAACTGATTATAATCCCAATTTTCCATGTGGCGTTTCTCAATTACTTCTATATCGGCTGATATTAGCGCTATTTGTTCATCATTTAATTTTGCGTTGTCTTTTGGACTTCGTTGCATTTCTATTTTGACTAGGGCTCCCAGCTGTAGACTAATACGTTTATGATCACTTCCTAGGCTGTCCTTCCCCTCTTCGTCTATTTCCATTATTGCGAGCTTGCTATAGATGCCCTGCGACATTAGACAGTAGTGAATGGTTGTTTGCCTGTTACGGGATTCCCACGTGATTTGTCCCTCACATTTAGTTTCTCTATTGACAATAACTAAGTTGTGCCGCTCACACAAGTCTAGCATTAACTTCCCCTTACAATCTGTGTATACATCCAGATCCTCGATGTGGCCGTTCATGTCTCCAAGCAAAATAATGACCGAAATGACCGCCACACGCGCCCTCTATGTTCCCGCGCACTACTGAGAAAAGAAGCTGTCGTGTATCGGCAACTATATACAGACTGACACCTTTCCATCGCCCCGAAAGCGACTTGCGATTCCATCCCCCCTCCTTTTCTACACGTAAGAAAAAGTGTGAAAATCCCCCCACTACCCATCGCCCAACAGCGAGAGCCTCGTGGAAGCACTGGCTCTCCCAAACATCCAGAGCTAACCGAACATATTTTATTCAAATCACGTCTTCGACATCACCTGTCTGACTCGCGTTATATACCCTGAGTCCCTATAGCTGAGTATCTTCAAAAACACAGCTAATCGTAGCTTCTCGCTAGTACTGTGAAAAATTACTTTAGCCTATTATGATGACGCCGACGTTTTTTCTTCACATAAGAGTATGATAAAAAAAAAACATGCTTGGTTGGGTTGAGAGCGTTTCGTCTTTACACGGACACAAAATGGCAACATCTTCGTTGCGACGTTGCGTTGCAACGTTATTGCAAATGCAGCATTGTGAAAAAAAGAAGTTATACTGGCAATGCGTAGAACTTTTGTGACTTTTCCTGGGGCGCTATCAAAGGCAGCCTTTGGTGAACAGAATTATTTGCGCCCTTGATGGAGGCTGGTTAATCTGGCATCCACCATTTGTCCACCAACTTGTTTCAGGCATTTATTTTCAAACCTACAAACAACACCTTTCTGGCAGCTGAGATTAATTGGCAACTAAGTGCTGTCCCGTCTTCTCTGGATATCCTCGCGAGAAAACTTTGCGCTGGTTGATTCGGTTGTCTCAATTTTCGCTTTTCCTTAGGATACGCATCAGGCCTATCCTCAAGGCAGACGACAAAGTGCTCAGATGAATAATTACTTCTTCTTCCCATACAGCTACAGCCTTACCTATACTTTCTTGACACCGCTATATGAAAGCGAATTCCGCGGATGTACAGTCAAGCCCAATTTAACGGCCGCAGTTATAAGGAACGCTCGTTTATTATGAGCGAATGCGGTGCTGCCGTCAAAATATTCATAAGGGCAATGCAAAGTCGTCGCAGATACAACGAACAACTCTGGCCACACCACTAGGCTAGAGCTAACGAGGAGGCGCGGTAAACTACACTCGAAGTTGAAGAGGTCGTGCTTCCACTAAGCCGGCAGGTGAATGAGCGTCTCTCATCCTTTACGACTCCACCTTGGAAAAAACACGCCGACCCAGAACTGGAATGAAAAGGCGGCAATGGCGTGCACAGCGCTACCCGGAAACTCCGGCGTCCGGTAACAGTGTAAACGGTATAGTAAACGCGGTAACTCTCCATTGAAAAAGTAAGTAACCGCCGACCAAGCCCGCGTCGATGGCCTACGAGGGAAAAGTTTTGCCTATGTTCCAGCAATACTTTGATTTGAGCTAGTTGGTTGTAGCATGACATGTTTACGCAAAAGGCGTACTGGCGCTAAAAACGCGGTAAAATTCATTGCAAGGTCAAAAGACAGATTAGAGCGTGAAATAATAGAAGCCAATTACATCAAGCAGAGGGGCGATATCTTGAAGAAATTGGTGAGCGCTAAAAACCACGGAAATAGGACGAACACACAGGCGATATCTGCATAAGCAAGCCATCTGGGTCACTGTCAGAAGAAGAGATTAGGTTTCTGAGTGGGACCCTGCCAGCGTTATAATCATTCCATTGGTCCGTTTGGCACGTGTATCTTTGTTAAATCACCCCTTGTATCTGGTTTGTCTGTATCTTTTTGCATGCAGTGTGGTTATTAAGTGGTTTTTCTGTGAATAAACCCAGTTGGAAGTTGGCGCCAGCCCTGTCCTGTTGTGTGTGTTGTCTTCGTTTTTTAGCGCCAATACGCCATTTGCGTAAACATGTTTTGCCTACGTGTTCGCCGGCTGGGCAAAGCATCCCAAATGGAAGAAGCGCGGTCCGCGCGAGATGGGGCATTGTCGAAGGCGAAGCTACTGACCACGGCCGTGGATGAATTAAAAGCACACATTTAACGCTTTTGAAATCCTTGCTGGCTATACTGGTCACATGCCATCATAGCCTGCCCAGTCAGCTCCAAATTTTGCGCTGCTACTACGTGCAGGCAGCATGATACAGCAGAACGTGCAACTGATGCGCTGTGCGCGACAAGCGCTGCGCTACTTTCTTCGCTGCATCAGCCCTGAAATGACACAAGCAGCTCGAAAACACACGTGACGAGGCGCATGTAGATTCCTGACAATGCTTCGGTAATCCTTAGCTGGACAGATGATTCCTCCGATAAATACCTTCCTGCGGACCACCAAATCGCAGAAGCGCATGCTCTGACGAAGACGCTGAACACCAAACAAAAGTTCTCCCCTACTGCGAAGAATCTTATTTATGTGACCAAAATGCCACCTGTTGCCGTGTACGCGTCATCCACGATTAGTTATACCCTATCCCTAAATTTGATAGTTGGCAGCAAGGGTCTCGACGAGGATTAAATTACCGCTCTAGACAGCCTAGAAATAGCCACGGCAGGCTCTGATTTGCACAAGTAGGCACGCATAACGCTGTGTTATACGAAATAAACGCCACATTTAGCGGCCTTAGTATTTTGGCTGTTGTACGAAGATTGGTTTATTGGGGTTCAATGTCCCAAAACGACGCAGACTATCAGGGAAGCCGTTGTGAAGTGCTCCGGAAATTTCGACGACCTGGGGTTTTTATCATGCACTGACATCGCAGAGTATACCGGCCTATAGAATTTCGCATCCATCGAAATTCGGCAGCTGCGGCCGGGATCGTGCTATGCTAAGAATCTACTTGCTGCGAACATCAGATATAACGAACGGAACTCACGTGACCGTCAGGTTCCGTATAAGTGGGCTCGACTGCAGTTTCAATTGGACAGAAATACCTTTTGCACGTTTCAGACATGGACCTTACGCGTTAGGACGTACCTTCCCGCCAAGGGGACGTTTGTGCCGTGGTCAGTGATTTTCTGCCTGTCCGAGCAACGAGAAACATTGATCAATGAAATGATAATTTTGTCGTGATACTGCGTTCTTTTGGGGACATACATAAGCAATCTCTTAAAGCAACCATTTACATCATGCATATTACCACGTATCATTATATTGTTTGTTCGTTCACGCTCAAGGCTGCAGGAAAGGGTTGTTATCACTTTTGTTCGAGACGCGAGAAGCGACCAGATTAATCTCGATTGATCGCAGCCATGAAAGGCTGCATCTAGGCTTTTCCAGAATACTGTAGATGATCATGTCCTGTTATCTGGAAGTTTCCTTAACGGCTTTAAATTGAGCGATGTCGCGAGCGGCGGGCATTCGTAGTTCGACGATTGACGAGCACGCTTGTTGCTTACGCCGCCACCGAGTGATTTAGTTCTTTATCTGCTGAGTGATTATCCGAGTGATTATCCGCAATACCGAGTGATTATCTGCAATACGTCACATGACGTCAACATGGACTTCACGAGTGTGAAACTTGAATCCGCAGCAGCGGTCCAACTGAAGGCTGAGTCGCTTCCACGAAGTAGGGCGCGCATAGGCTCAACGACGTCGGAGTAATGCGGGATAAAATTGGAGTGGAAACCCGCAAGTCCATGGAGGGAGCGAAGCTCCGTGATGTTTGATGGAGTCGGAGACTTCATAATCGCCTCGATGGCAGAAGAAAGTGGAAACACCCCTTCACCGCTGACAACGTGCCCCACGAAAATGAGCTTCGGAACATCGAAGACACATTTGTGCTTGAGCTTCAGTCCGGCTTGCGACAGGCGCTCGAGAACAGCACGCTGGTTGGTCAGGTGCTCCTGTCGGGTGGTGCCATGGACTGTGATGTCGTCGATATAGAAGAGGACACCTTTGCACCCTTTTAAAATTAAGTGCATCATTTTCTGAAAAGCCGAAGCAAGGCTGAAACACACTCGCTTGAAGCCGAAGAGGCCATCATGGGTAATGAATGTGGTCAATTTCCGACTCTCAGGGCTAAGTTGTACTTGATGGTAAGCCGACGCGAGGTCAAACTTCGAAAAACGTTCTGACCCGGCCAAGCTCTGTAGAAGTTCTTCCGTTTGAGGCAAAAGAAAACTGTCGACCACAAAAGCTTTATTCTACTCACGCAAATCGACACACATTCGAATGGAGCCATCGTTTTTGCGAGCAACGACTATCGGCGAAATCCACTTGGAAGCGTCGACCCGTTCAATGATGTCTTGAGCTTCAAGCTTCTGGAGTTCCTCGGATAGTTGCTATCGAATGGCAAACGGCAGCCGTCGGAGCTTGCAAGCAACAGGAGAAACGGAATCCTGCACTCTGACTTTGCTCACGTAGCCACGGGCAACTCCGAGTTTCTTGGAGAAGAGATCTTCGAATTGTGGACGTAGTTCAGGAGGTAAGAGAGGCGTATCAGGTGTCATGGAAAGACATTCCAACGATGCACCTTTGATCTTCATTTGTAGGGCTGCAATGGAATCCAGACCCAGCAGCGGTGTGCCTCCCGAGACAACGTACAACAGGATGCAGGCGGTACGGTCGTGAAACTTGGCTGTGGCAACAAAACACCCTTAGACTACAATCCGAGACTTAGAATAGTCCAAGAGTTGAACTACAGTTGATTTAGGCGGGAAACTTTCAGCGAAGAATCGTTGGTATAGGTTTTCAGAAATAATTGGCACGGATGATCCGGCGTCATTCAGGAAGCGGATGGACTTGCCTTCAATCAGGACTGAGGCGAAAATTTCGTTTTTTTTTTTGACTTTCAACATTGAGAATAGATGCACTGCTGGAGCCATCCGGCATTGACGACGTGTCAGCAGAATCTGCAACTTGCTGAACTTGAACAGGACGGTCGGACGACTTGCAGAAAGCGTCTAAATGGCCCATCTTGGCGCACTAACGACATTTGCGGTTGCAGGCTCGGCATGCAGGGTTGTTCGCTTGTGGGCCGTAGAACCGCTACGGTAGCACATGCGGTCTGGTACTACAGCAGCAGGTTGCGATGGTTGACTTTGACTTCGGCACTTTCAGCAATGGACCTGAGGTGGTGTGTGTCTCGATCCGCGATCGCATCCCACACGCTGTGCTGGAGCGACCTCCCCAGCCAATTCCCTGGCTTCACGGGAAGCTTGCTTGCACTGTCGAGCAAGGAGCACGGCGCGCGACAGTCACACCCCGGAATCAGTCGCACGAAAAGTCGGCTCCCAGAGCTCTACTGGTGGCCGCGAATGGACGAGCACGTCGAAGAAACGGTACGGACATGCGTCGTGTGCCAGTCCTGTGACAAATCGGCTCGTCCGGTGGCAGCTCCTCTGCAACCTGTCTCATTGCGAGAATAACCTTGGGATAAGGTTGGCATTGATATCGTGGGGCCTTTCGACCAAGCTTCCAGTGGCTGCCGCTTCGCGATCACTCTCAAGGATTATTATAGTAAGTGGCCAGAGGTTTAATTCGCTGATACCATCACAACTCAAACAGTTCACGAATTCCTGCTAGGCCTCTTTTCTCGTGAGGGGTACCCTGAAGAGATTGTCTCTGACCACGGACCTCAATTCTCATCGATTGCCATGCAAATTTTTCTCCGCGAACGGGGGATACGCCATTGCTCCTCTTAGGTGTATCATCCCCAAGCCAATGGACTTGTTGCACGATTCAATCGAGTGCTTAAGTCTTATATTGAGCTGGCTCTGTGCGAGCGACGCGACCTACGTACAGCTATTGTGGACTACCTCGGTGTCTACCGCTGTACGCCACATGCCACGACAGGAATTGCACCAGCCGTCCTACTGCATGGCCGGTTGCCCCGCACAAGACTCAACGTCGTAGGACTGGTGAATACAAGGGGGGGTACTGCGCACAAAAAGACAAGGACAAGAAGATAACAGAACAAGCGCAGACTCGCGACTAACTTTATTTGAAAACACGATACTCCTTTTATAGTTTCAAACTGTCACATCACACACATGTGGAAACCAAAAACCTTTCTTCATTCTGATACAGTTTGATAGACGGGTCACTTACGCAATCTTTATCCTTCAGTTTGATACAGAACGCCTCCGCCAACTCGTAGGACTGCTGGATCAGTGCTTCGCAATGGATCCGATAAAAGCGCTTAAGCTTTTGCGGCAGAATCTTGAGGAGAAGCAAGCGCAGTACAAGCTTTATGCGGACCAGCGGAGTGGTGCCAAGTGTCGTGACTTCCAGATTGGCCAGAACGTGCGTGTTCGCAATCACAGTATACGAGGCAAACTGTCCGCTCGGTTTTCGGAGCCTCGGAAGGTTGTGGAGCAGCGTGGACCTGCATCTTATGTGCTGGATGATGGGCGAGTGTGGCACTCCTCTAAGGTTACTGCGGTTCGTCCAGAAGTGGTTAAGCAGCAACTGTCCTCCCTAGCTCCAGCGGCCCTTTCGCTGATATTTCGCCGCCTATCGACTGCAACAGAATGCCGCCGCTGAGTCCACAGTCCGGAACCGTGGTCCAGGGTTCATCTTCGGACGCGCCTTAAATCCATCTGATGCCAGCCGCTCAAGTTAGCTGCCAGAGCCCTTCATCGCACCTGGTTTCGCCCACTCCGCAATCGGCAGCCGCTCCTAAACCCCCATGTAGTACATCCACAGCGGCAACTGCGGCTTCACTTCCTGCGCCGCCTCGTCGAAGTACTCGCAAAAAGATGCGGCCCGCATGGTTCAAAGGCTATGACATTCAGTATACATTTTTTTTAAGTGCGGCGAAAATGCAATAAAAATAAGTGTCGCAGGTGCGCTGCACGCAGTCGCGCGCACAGTAGTAGAGAAGACGACGAAGTAGGAGAATACAGATCGGCTTGACCGTATGGTACCTGTACTGTTTAATTGCTAACTATCATTAATTGCGAACAACACCGTTGAATCAACTGGAAACCAAATGAACTAAGCGTATGTTGAGCCTACTCAATACCTGCTACACAAAATTTTTGTTGACCGTAGTCAAGACATTAACTGATGAGCAATTTCTGTTGAATTTAAGTTGAATCAGCCGCCGCGGTGGCTCAGCGGTTATAGTGCTTGGCTGCTGACCCGAAAGACGCGGGTTCGATCCCGGCCGCGTAGGTTGATTTTCTTTGGAGAAATTCTTGAGGCCCGTGTACTGTGCGATGTCAGTGCACGTTAAAGAACCCCAGGTGGTTGAAATTTCCGGAGCCCTCCACTACTGCGTCTCTCACAGCCTTAGTTGCTTTGGGACGGTAAACCCCATAAACGAAACCAAACCAAGTTGAATCATCTCAAGGGACCCGTTCCTAAGCCTAACTGAATGAAATTATTTCGACGTGCATCGTGTTAACAGAACCTGATCACATTACCCAAATTAAGAACGCATGCAGCACAAGTTAAAACTCTCATAAACCGCTCAAAGTCATTTTCTTGCATAGAATAAAGTGCTAGTAGTGAAATATGCTTATTCAGGCATACCTACTTTGGAGGATTCGTATGTGCGCTCACAAAAAAGGGCGCTTAATTATTGCTTTATTTAAGTTGCTTATGAATGAATCAAGGTCGTCAAATAACAGAACGTTGCATATGAACTTGATTACTTCTGCTACTCCAAATTAAATAAACATTAATTAAATAAACAGACATAGCTTTTCTGATCGGCAGGCCACAACCTGCGGAGGTCCGACACCCCCGACTAGGACTACATAAGGGCGTAGCCGGGGTTGGACTAAAGATCGTAAGATGAACTGTTAGTCAGTTCATGAGTGGTGCTCACGCTGTCCGACGGTTGCTCAGTGTAGCTTGTAGTCGACGAGTGGCCGTCTGTCTGCTCGCCCTGGGCCCGCGCCGTCCACCGTCGCGTCCCAGGACCGGCCTGCGATGGGCACCCGAGCCTCCCCCCCCCCCCAACCACCCCCCCAACCGGCCCCCTTAAGGCACATTGCCTCTACATCGTAGCGCCTGAGGGCACTCCTAGTCATCACAATGTCGTCATTGATGACGACATTGTGATGTCACTAGTGCCGACAGCGTGCTGTACCTGCAGCACCTCGGCGACAGCAAGTACTTCGTGTGCGTGCGGTCCCAGGCGCACGCCAGCAAGTTATTGCGTTCGGGGCCGTCAACCTGGGAAACCAACGTGTCCCCGTCGATCCAGTGGGCCCGCCAGTCCTGTTCGTGACCATCTGCCGACTGCCCCCGTACGTGTCCGACGACATACTGGTCGCGGCTTTCGCCCCCTACGGCAAGGTGCGCGGCGTTCAACATGTGAACTTCCGGGACAACCCGCGCAAGTTTACTGGCACACGGGTGGTGCGACTGCAGATGCGGAACCCTGTACCAAACCTTTTGACCATTCAAGGCCACAAGGTGATGTTGGAGCACCGGGGGATGCAGCAGGTCTACGTCCGGTGCAGCCAGGCTGGCCACGTGGCGGCGGGGTGCAAGACACAGAGATGCGAGCGGTGCGCTGTCTTCGGGCATGCGACGGAGGGCTGCACAGCGAATTGCGAACGGTGCGGTGGAAAACACGCCAACGTGGACTGCACCCCGCGGCGGTCGTATGCGGCTGCAGCTCAAGCTAAGGTCCGTGGTGAGACGGCGGGTAACACGAACTTCATTGACGGCACCGAGGAGGGGGGGGGGAGGTGGGCTACGCTCAGCGGTTGTGGGCCGACTTCTCCCCTCGTCGGCGAGTCTCCAGAGGGCCCTAATTTAAAGTGGATAACACCAGACGACGGCTCTGTTGTCACGTCGGCCGATGAACCAGCACAGGCCCAGACAGCCGAGGCGCCCATGAAGTTACCTGCGGAATCATCTGCTGGGCTTCTGGCCCGGATAACGCTTCGCAGCAGCCGGCTTCAAAACCCTGCACCGCGGCACTTGGCGCTGGGCTGCCGGCAACTGCGGCTGCAACGGCAACCGGAAAAAAATGGGCAGGCGGCCGTGGACGACA
Source organism: Amblyomma mixtum (assembly GCF_055824585.1). NCBI lineage: Eukaryota > Metazoa > Arthropoda > Arachnida > Ixodida > Ixodidae > Amblyomma > Amblyomma mixtum. The sequence goes on along the minus strand of NC_143013.1, from coordinate 152,897,123 downwards.
GAACCCCTGAGCAACCTGGGCAGAGAGAGTCGAGTCGCCCTCTAAGGACGACACTCCGTTCGCGGACATCAACACCTGGTTCTCGGACTCGCAGGTCTTAGATGACCTCCTCGGAAGCCAGCCGATGCGCGTTCAGCGTATCCCACGGAACAATTCTTCACCCGGCGACACGGATGCTTCGTCACCGGTGCCAACTGCCAAGGAGCCTCGAGTCGGGCGCCAGGAACCGGGCACGGACCGCGGCTCCTCCAAGGATGAAATCTATTTCTAAAATTCCCGCAGGCAAGATGGCTATCATCAGCTTTTTTTCTTTCAATTCTCATTTTCTTAACTTTCCTCACGCTTAACGTTCAGGGCTTTCGTAACCCAGACAAGCAGCGTGAGGTACTACATTTTCTAAGAGGACAGAAAGATGATTTATTGTTTCTGCGAGAATGAAACCTTCGTACTTCCCGCGATGTGAATGCTTTCAACGACCACTTTTCTGTGAAAGGTTTTTTTTTTATCTCGTCTCGCTCTCGTGGTGTGCGAGTGGTGGTGTTTAGGCGCAGCTTGCTTCATGGCAGTCGCTGCCTGTTAGACCCTCAGGGGCGCGTTATCGCCTTTGATTCTTGTCATGGACAGCGCAAAATCCGCGTCGTCAATGTGTATGCGCCCGCTGACCGCGCCCAGACCAAGGACTTCTTTAGCACTGTTTCTTTTGAACAGCAACCTGTTCTTTCTTGTTGGGGATTTTGAATGCGTGCTTGACCTCGACCGAGATGTACGTTCAGTCGGTGAGGTGCGGCAGTCTTTAACGCAGACTGTTGAATTGCAGCGCATCCTAAGCCAATACAGTTTGAGTGACGCGTAGATCCATCTACTACAAGGCGCTGCGTTTTCGGCCATTTGGCTCGGTAGGTTAATAGCAGCAGGCGTGCCCGCATGTACGTCCCATTGGAATTTTTGCAGGTGGTCGCACAGTGCCGTGTCCTAAACTTAAAGAGAGACGCAGGTCACGTGTCGTACCATCACCCGCTCTCACTTGTCCTGAACCTGGCCGGTCGGCCCGGAGACCGTAGCGGTATCAGGCGATTGGATGTATCAGTGCTGCAAGATACAAGTGCTCTGAGAGAAGTGCAGGATGCGGTCACAAAGTCGCTGGCGCGATCCGAGTTCCAGCCATTAGCCTGGGACTCCCTCGAAAAGGAGTGGCGGGGCGCGTGTATCCGTGCTGGGCGGCGGAAGCGAGAGCAGGAGGCAGCTGACATAAAAGATTGTCTACGACGCATCCGTATTGTGAGGCTGGGAGGATCACAGACTCCGGAGGCGCGAGCGTACCTCCAATTTCAGCACGAATGGTACTCGCGACTTTTATGTCAGCGGTGGGGCGCCGCGGTTGCTTCGCGGGCCCACCACCGCCCCATTTCGAACCCAGATGTCTTGCACGTGATGCAGGGGTGACGGGGAAAGTGTCGTCACACGTCTCGTCAGTGTTCTGTGAGGACGGATGGGAGAGCTCTGAACGGCGCGATACAGAGCGCATGTTTTGGAATTTCTTCTGGGAACTGTTTTCCCGCGAGCAATATGGTGCATGCCGCGAATTTGCAAAGCGCGTGGCTTGTTTCGCCTTCGATCTCCCGCGGCTAGACGACGTGGAAGCGCAATCAATCATGCGCCCAATCACAAGCAGCGAAGTGTGGGATGTTGTGCGCAGGATGAACTCTGGCGTATCCCCGGGAACCGACGGCATCCCATTAGAATTCTAGAGTGGTTTGGTCCCACATCCAACATGCTCTTGCAGCGACTTTGAATGCTCTTTTCAAAGGAGAGTTTATCCCGCGCTCTTGTGGCCGCGGTCGTATAACGCTGCTCCCGAAATCTGGTGCGGACAGGCGCAATCCGTCAGGCTGGCGACCTATTACGCTGCTTAACGTAGATTATAAGATCCTCGCAGCCCTTCTTGTCGCCCGAGTCAACCGCTTTCCTCCGAAGCGAATTAGCTCCCACCAATTTTTCTCCGTTCCGCGCCGCAGTATATTCGCTCCGTTGGGCCTTATTCGTGACCTGATTGCTTACACCAACAACCGCGACGGTAGCGGTGTTATAGTCAGAGTGGACCAGGAGAAGTGGTCTGACCGCCTAGAACCTGTTCGTAGAACCTGTTCGTAGAGCCCACGTGTTATAACTTCCCCGCTGGCTTGATCACATTGATAGGACAGTTATACGCGACGACAACGGCGGACATCTTGCTTAACGGCGTTGCCACGGCGAGCTTTCCCGTCACGCGGGGTGTCAGGCAGAGCTGCCCACTGTCGCCAGTTCTGTTCGCCCTCGCGATAGACCCACTGCTGCGACGTGTGCAGGGCTCCGTTGGGATACGCAGACTGCCGCTGCTGGGTAGAAGAAAAAAGAAAAAAGAAGAAAAAGAAGAAGAAAACAGAAGGCAAAAGATTAAAACCTAAAAACCATACCGCGTATGGACATCATAGTCAAACCTTTACATCTTTTTCAACGAAATTGGAAGACTATCTGTCATAGTAGACTGCACTCCCTTATCTCCTGGACCATACACAGTTGCCAATAGAGCCTAAATTCATATCTGCCAAACTGATAGATGGTGAAGCAACACACTATTCAGCTTCCTACCTGATCATAAATGCCTCCACCAGCTCCTTGCAAATTCTTTCAGGGCTATTAAATACGCCACTTGTCTTATCTGAGTGGGGGAAGCAATGAGCATTTGTTAGAACATCGCAGATGGGTGAAAAAAGGAGCGCGGTCGTACAACTTGGCTTTGCATTGCAGAGATTGCATTCATTACTCCCCCCCCCCCTCTTAAATAACACATGTTTCTTATTTGATCACCCTGATCGAATTTGTAGGTGGCCGGTAGAGGGCTATAAGATCAGCAAGGAAGCAGAGGAGTGTGTTGCTTCACCAGCTATCAAGTGTGTAGATAAGGAGTAACGCTTTCTTGGCAACTGTATGAGGTCCAGAAGATAAGCGAGTGATGTCTACTATATAAGGTAGTCTTCGAATTTCGTTGAAAAAGATGTCATTACTCGACTGGGATGTACATGTGCAGTATGGTTTATAGGTTTTAAGCTTTGTTCTGATGTTTTTTTTCGTTGTTTACTCTGTCCTGCGCCTTTATATACTTTTCCCTGAATAAAATAACCAGTTGTTAGCGCTCGTGTCGTCTCCCATCTTCCTTTTGTCCTATTTACTGCGCTGCTTAAGCATGTAATTTTTTTTTTTAATGTGAGATGTTCTCATTTTACCCATTTTATTGATTGTCCGCAGTAAAAAGGCGAATTTACGGCAACAGCCGCGAGATGAAATGGTCTAGAAATTAATCTGAATCGGCAATGTATACGCTTTAGTCCACCTTATGAGGTAAAATGCGAAAAGCCGGTGGAGTTTCCACCTACACCTACAAAACCTTCCAGCTTGGGCAGTTTCAGAGACCCCGTTGCGCGATTAATAGGTCTCCTCTGAAGCTTAAGTCAGTCGGGAATTTCTCGTACGCAGTGCACTTAGCGGGCGCCGAAATGACCGCCACGCGCACCCTCTATTTTCCCGCGCACTAGTGAGAAAAGAAGCTTTCGTGTATCGGCATCTATATACGAGGTCTGTTGGAAAAGTATCCAACCTTTCCACCAAGAAAAAAAGCTGCCATAACTGGAGCGCTAAAACCTAATCACCTTCAAAGTAGTCTCCTTGGGACTCCACATACTTCACCCAGCAGTGCTGCCATTTTCGGAAGTATTCCGAAAAGGCCCCTTTCGGAACGGAGTTTAGGTCAGCTGTCGTTGAAGCCATAATGTCCTATTTTGTCTGAAATCGCGCTCCTTTCAAAGCCCTCTTGATTTTGGGAAAGAGCCAGAAGTCACAGGAGGCCATATAAGGAGAGTAAGGGGTCTTTTGAACTACAGCAGTCTGGTTTTTCGCGATAAAAGTGGGAATTTAGTGCGAGTAGTGTGCAGGAGCATTGTCGTGATGGATGCGGCAATTTTCTGTTGACCTCAACTTCGGCCTCTTGCGCCGCACAGCACCACGAAGGCGACGGAGGATATCCCTGTATTATTCTTTTGATTAGTGTTTAACCTGTGGGGTGCGTACGGGAGTCAAGGAGGCAGTCAAGGAAAGCAGTCAGCATCACTCTGACATTGCTGCGCACTTGGCGGGCCTTCTTTGGTCTTGGTGACGTGGAATGCTTCCACTGTGACGACTGGGATTTGGTTTCCGGGTCGTACCTGTACTCCCAAGACTCGTCACCAGCGATTATGATGTTGATGAAGTCGGGGTCAGTGTTTGTGAAATCCAGCATATCCTGTGAGACTTCAACGCGAAGCTGCTTTGGCTCCACTGTGAGCAGCTTCGCACGAATTTCGCCGCATCTCTCTCCATGTCCAAATCTTCGGTGATAATGGAATGTGAAAAAAAAATTGGTGGTGTCCACCTCTTCCGCAATTGCTCGGATAGCCACACGATGGTCCAGCGTCACCACAGCGTTCACTCCGGCAATGACTTGGTCATTTCGGCACGCTGATGGCCGACCGGAGCGTGGCTCTCTCTGCACCGATGTGCGGCTGTCTTTAAACCAATTGTACCAGTGCATAATCTGTGTGCTGCTCATAGCATTGTCACCGAAAGCCGTCAGAATATTCCGAAAAGTTTCCACTTGGCTGTCGCCCAGTTTCTGGCAAAATTTGATGCAGTAGCGCTGCTCCTGTCGCTCCGTCATTTTCCTTGCAATAAAAAACCGACAAGAGCACTGCGCACTGCATCATTCAAACGCGGCGTCCCAGCGACTGACGCTATCGGCAGGCGGGAAAAAATTTGTGCATCCGCACGAAGGTTCAGTGTAGCCTGGTGCAAGCGAGCTGGTTTCAAATCCATCAGGTGTTCGTAAAAAAAAATAAAGTGGCATACTTTTCTAACAGACTTCATACAGACGGGCACCTTTCCATCGCCACGAAAGCGACTTGCGAGTCCTTCCCCACTCCTTTACTACATGGTAAGAAAAAGTGCGAAAATCCCCCCACCGCCCATCGCCACCCAGCGAGAGCCTCGTGGAAGCACTGGCTCTCCCTAACATCCAGAGCTAACCGAACATATTTTATTCAAACACGTCTTCGACATCACCTTTCTGACTCGCGTTATATTTATTTTATTTATTTATTTATTTATTCATACTGTCAGCTGCTGCCAAGACAGGAGTTGAGATCCTTGAAATAAACAAGAACTAGATGCAGTACATCAGCAGATCACCGCCTTAGGAGAAATACAAAACAATACAACAATACAAATTTATAGGAAAGAGAAAATGACATGTGATATGGGTCAAAAACATACCAGTAAAACCAGTCACAAATACCTCATGAGGGCGTTTTCAAAAGCCTTTAAATCCGAACATTGAATCACTTCTTTTGGTAATTTGTTCCATTCGTCAATAGTGCGAACCAGAAAAGAGTATTTGAAGGAATCTGTTTTAAAATCCAGAGGTGTGATATGTTTGGAGTGTTTTGTTCTCCTGCCAGAAGCATTCAGTGGTTTGATGTATCGGTCTAGATTGACCTTACAGCTACCTGTCAGCACATGAAAAAAGAATATCAGTCTGTTAAGCTGCATTTTCTGCTTCACAGTTGTCAGCCCGGCCTTGTTTCTAAGTTCAGACACTGATTGGGTTCTAGAGTACGAGTTAAAAATAAATCTTAGAGCTTTGTTTTGTACCCGTTCACATTTCAATATGTTTTGTTTAGTATACGGCTCCCAAACATGACTAGCGTAAGTCAGCACTGGAAACACTGCCATCTTGTAAGCAAGTAGTTTTACCTCTACAGTGGCATCATGAAGTTTTCTTCGCAATAACCAGAGCTTCCGCGTGGCCTTATTGCAAACATTGTCAATGTGCGTTGTCCAGTTTAGGTCATGTTTAAGGTAAACTCCTAAGTATTTCACATCGGTTACTTGAGTTAATGCTGTACCATTGATACTGTAAGTGAAGGTTAAAGGGTCTCTTTTGCGTGTCATACACATAAAAGATGTTTTCGTTGCATTCAGTTCCATTTGCCACTCGTCACACCAGGAACTAATTTTCTCCAAATGGTTGCTAAGTTCTTGCCGGTCAGAAGAGGAATATATTTTTGAATACACAATGGTATCATCTGCATAGTGTTTCATCACAACTTGTGGGGAAAAACCTGTGCTCATGTCATTGATATATATTGAAAACAGTAAAGGCCCTATTACCGATCCTTGCGGCACACCTGATCGAACTGATTTTTTAGAACTATGAGTAGAGTTTAATGGAACAAATTGCTCCCTTTGTGATAGGTATGCCTCTATCCATTTCACTAGCTGATTGTTGCCGAGGGTAAAGGACAGTTTTATAAGCAGCTTTCTATGCGATATTCTATCGAAAGCTTTCCGGAAGTCAATAAAAGCTATATCGATTTGCCCCTTTCCATCAATAAATTCACCAATCTCATGTACAAGCTCAGTCAGAATTGTGGATGTTGAGTACCCTCGTCGAAAACCGTGCTGATTGATCCCCAGAATGCCGTTTTCCTCCACAAATTTCATCAAGTGGTTGGTCAAAATATGCTCCAGCGTTTTGCAACATGTACTGGTCAGGGAAATTGGTCGGTAATTCATGACATCATCTTTGGGACCTTGTTTATGAATTGGTATTACCTTAGCCAGTTTCCAGTCATTAGGTACTTGACCAGATTCAAGGGATTTCTGGAAAACATCTGCGAGGTAAAATGAACACCACTCTGCATACCGCTTTAAATAAGCATTAGGAATTTCATCAGGACCTGGGGATTTTGTTTCGTCCAGTTTGAGCAGTAGATTGAAAATGCCGGTATGACTTACTTTAAGCACAGGTAAAGGTTGTATATAAAGAGATTCCGTTTGGGGCGTAGTACCGTCATCCAAAGTAAAAACTGATTCAAAGTATTCATTTACGAGGCATGCCCTTTCAGTCCTATCAGTGATAGTTCTATCTTTGCTTGTCAAAAATTCAATGCCAGATTTTGGCTTTGAAACAAATCTCCAAAATTTTCCAGGAGCCGTTTTGATAAAACTAGTTAGTGTTTGACTCATATAAAGGTGCTTTGCTTGGATAATTTCCATTTTCAACTCCTGAGAGAGTACATTAATACACTCGCGAGTTGTTTTAGAGGTGGATTTTTTAGCCCTGAGACGTTTCAAAAGGCGCTTTTTATGAATAATCGTTCGTGTAATCCATGCGTTTCTTTTGTTGACTTTTTTAGTGCGCATGGGAACAAATCGCTTTATCGAGTCAAACACCACTGTTTTAAACCTCTCCCACGCATCGTTTACAGACGTAAGTTCTAGAGATATATAACGAATGAAGTCATCATGCCCTAGTTCCAAGCTTTCTAATATTGCGACATCATCAGCTTTATAGAAGTCCGGGATGGTCAAGGTTCTATTGTTTTTAACGGTGCAGTATTTAGTGGATATGTGAGTAATCACCATCTTGTGATCAGAGATCCCTTCTAAGACTTCATACCAATAATTTAGCTGCGAAACAGACTTATTTAAAAAGACAAGGTCAAGTAGCGACTCTCCCGATTCGTGGGTTCGCGTGGGTGTGCTCACAATTTGCGTTAAATCTAGGGAGAAGGCAATATCTAGAAGAGCGCGAGAAGTAGCCTGTTCATTCTGACCTTCCTAAAGGTTTGTCCAGTCAATAAGTGGTAGATTAAAATCCCCAGCCATTATCATCTTGCATTTACTGTGACAAAACTTGTCAGCTAAGAAATCATTGAGTAAAATCATGTATTCTTCGGTGGTTCCTGGAGGACGATATACTGCGACAACTACAATTAACAAACCACCAATTTCCCTGGAACACACGACACACTCCAAATCAGGCGGGGAAGCAATTTCTGTACAAACAATTGAAGCTTTATATATAATAGCAACTCCTCCTCCTCGAGATCTCCGGTCTTTGCGATACGCTGCATAATTCGGAGGAAGAAATTCCGTACTGTCAATGGAATCATTTAACCAAGTTTCAGTGACAATCACGATATCCGGTTCATGTTATAAGAGGATAGCTTCGAAATGTGGTGTTTTGTTACAAATACTCCTTGCATTTAGTTTCAAAATTATGAGCTCATCAGGAAGAGTTCTCGCTGTCCTGTGAGCTGCTTTCACTCCGGCGGTTACGAGCATCCCTGTAAGCCGTTCGCGTTTTCGCGTCATCATCCCAGTAATAAGCCTTGCCATCCACATAGAGCTTATCGTAAGCAAGCCGCACCTTCTTTCCACTTAACTTCACACTTTTTGCGCTTTCCCAAAGACACTTTCTGCGGTGCGAAACTTGCTTTGAAAAATCTTCGCTGATCGAAACCCCAGTGTTCTTCAGCTTGGAACAGTTGCGCATAATTTCCTGTTTTTCGTTGAAATCAAAAAGGTGGATGATAACTGGTCGCGAACCCTGCTTTCCTCCGAGTCGGTGTATTCGGTCTAAACTTTTAGGAGAAACAGCAATCACAGAAAACACTTTTTCATTCACTGCTTTTACCAGATCCTCCCGCGTTTCGTTGTCTTGTTCTGGTAGGCCATAAACGATAAGGTTATTGCGGCGTTGGCGGTTTTCCATGCCGTCAACTTTCTTTGATAAGTCAGCGACTGCTTCCCTTAGGCCAGTCACCGTCTCGTGTGTGACATTGAACTTAGAAAAGGAAGATTCTAGTTTAGCTAAGCGGTCCTCAAAGTTTTTTATGGCGATACTGTTTTCTTTCACTTCTTTTTGAACTGCTCTCTCATCACGTTTAATGTCGCCTAGCGTCTTCGTGTGTTCCTTCAGCGTTTGCAAAATCTGTTCAAGTTTTTCATCTGTGGTCGAGCCTGGGCCCGGATTCATTTCAACATCTCCACTTGTGATAAGTTTAAGACATGCAGACCAACAATCACACACAAGCGGTGCTAATGTGCGGGGGCACGGCACGACAACTAGAGACAAGTAATTACTTGTCTCTAGTGACAGGTATCCCGAGTACCTGTCACTCAGTATTTTCAAGAACACGGCTACTCGTTGCTTCTCGCTAGTACTGTAAAAAATTACGTCTTTAGCCTATTATGATGACGTCGACGTTTTTTCTTCAGATAAGAGTAGGATATAAAACATGCTTGGGTGGGTTAAGAACCTTATTTTCGTCTTTGCACGGACACAAATTGGCAACATCTTCGTTGTGACGAGCATAGAGACTGATTAATCTGGCGTGCATCATTTGTCCACCAACTTCTTTCAGGCATATATAATCAAAACTATAAACAACGCTTTTCTGGCTGCTGAGCTTAATAGGCGACTAAGTGCTCTCCTGTCTTTTCTGGATATACTTGCGAGAAAACTTTGTGCTGGTTCATTCGCTCGTCTCACTTTTCGTTTTTCCTTAGGATGCTTATAAGGCTTATCCACAAGGCAGACGACAAAGTGTTGCGACATTACTTGCTCTACCCATACAGCTATAGCCTTACCTAGACTGTATTGATACCACTGTATTAAAATAATTTAGCGGACTTACAGTCAAGTCCAATTTAACGGCCGCAGTTATAAGGAACGCTCGTTTACTAGGAGCGGATGTGGTGCTACCGTCAAAATACGCATAATGGCAGTGGAAAGTCGTCGCAGATACAACGAAGAACTCTGGGCACACCACTCGGCTAGAGCGAACGAAGAGGCGCGGTAAAATACCCTTGAAGTTGAAGAGGTCGCACTTCCACTAAGCCGGCAGGTGAAAGAGCGTCTCTCAAACTTCACGACACCACCCTGGAAAGAACATGTCGACCCAGAACTGGAATTAAAAGGCGGCACTGGCGTGCAGAGCGCTACCCGGAAACTCCGACGTCCGGCAACAGTGTAAGCATTAGAGTAAACGCGGTAACGATATGCTATTAGTCTCTATTGAAACAGTAAGTAACCGCCGGCCAAGCCCGCGTCGATGGCCTACGAGGGCAATTATTGCCTAGGTGTAAGCCGGCCGGGCAAAGCATCTGAAATGGAAGAAGCGCGGTGCGCGCGAGAGGGGGCATTGTCGAAGGCGACGCTACTGACCATGGCCGTGGATGAATTAACAGCACCGATTAAAGGATTTTGAAATCCTTGTTGCCTATACTGGTCACATGGCATCATAGCCTACCCAGTCAGCTCCGCATTTTGCGCTGCTACTACGTGCAGGCAGCGTCATACAGCAGGCAGTGCAACTGACGCACAGTGCGTGGCAAGCGCAGCTGTACTTTCTTCGCTGCATCAGCCCTGAAACGACACAAGCAGCTAGAAAACACGCGTGACGAGGCGCATGTAGATTCCTGGCAACGCTTCGGGAATCCATAGCTGGCCAGATCATTCCTCGGATAACTACCTTTCTGCGGACCACCAAATCGCAGAAGCGCATGCTCTCACGAAGACGTTGAACACCAAGTACAAGCTCTCCCTTACTGCCATGAATCTTATTTATGCGGGCAACCTGCCACCTATTTCCGTGTATGCTTCATCCACGATTAGTTAAACCCGATCCCTAAATTTGATAGTTGGCAACAAGGGTCTCCACGAGGATTAAATTACCGCGCTAGGCAGCCTGGAAATAGCCACGGCAGGCTCTGATTTGCACAAGTAGACACGCATAGCGCTGTTTTATAAGAAATAAACGCCTTAATTAGCGGCCTTAGTATTTTGGCTGTGTTACGAAGATTGGTTTATTGGGGTTCAAAGTCCCAAAACGACTCAGGCTATGAGGGACGCCGTAGTGAAGGGCTCCGGAAATTTCGACCACCTGGGGTTTTTTTATCACGCATTGACATCGCATAGTATAGTGGCCTGTACAGTTTCGCATCCATCGAAATTCTGCAGCTGCGGCCGGGATCGTGTTATGCTAAAAATCCACTTGCTACGAACATCAGATATAACGAACGGAACTCGCGTGACCGTCAGGTTCCTTATAAGTTGGCGCGACTGCAGTTTGAATCGGCCAGAAAAACTTTTTTCACGCTTCAGACATGGACCTTACATGTTAGGACGTACCTTCGCGCCAATGGGACGTTCCATGGCGTTGGCCGCCGCCCGGGCGCGCCCGAGTAAGGCTTGTTGGGCCTGTAGTCGTGGCAGCCGAGTAGGGTCGCCTCCCTATCCTCCCGGTTTGGGTTGGGGATGGGAGGAATGGCCGGGTTGGAGGGGCAGGCCCGCACCATGTGATAGGTGTCCGAAGACACTGCACTACAGTGTGGGCAGCTGCCGCTAAAGGAGGGGTCAAAATGTTTTAGCACTGCCGGGCACGGCAATGTACTGGTGAAGAGGCGCAGAAGGAGCCGCTCATCCGCCTTCTTGGGGCCTTTACATGGGCTAGGGTAAAGGCGATGACAATTTTGATAATATGCTGTAATATCTTTGAATGTATAGACCGGATTAAAATCGGGTTCTTGATCGGATGGGGAGGAAAAAACAGCCCGGTGAGAGAGCGCGCGGGCGGCTGCGTCTGCTGTCTCGTTTCCTGCCAACCGCTGATGAGGAGAGGCCCATATAAGGCAACGGTGTGCGGGGTCCGTATCCCGTATGCAATTTTGATATATTCGATAGGCTAGGAAGGCCCGACAGGGCCCTCGCGAGTCGGTGATTATGTATTTTGAATTGGAATGTGAGGCCGCGGGAGCAATCGCGACCTCTTTTGCTTGTGTTTCACTGCGGGCTCTAAAAGTGAGGCCGTTAACTATGTTGCTGTTGTGAACTACCGCGGCCGTGTGCCATCCCCCGTGGTGATTGCCGGAGGCGTCCACGTAGTAGACACCTGTTTTGTTGCCATAATATCGGGCTAGCGCTTCGGCTCATGCCAGGCGCCGACCATTATGGTCTTCATGTGACATGTTTTCTGGAAGAGGCCGCACATGGAGGGCACGTCTCCACAGTTCTGGGATGTGAAACCTGTCTTCCATGAGAGGGGTGTGTTGGATATGGAGTCGAGCAAGAAGGCGACGACCCGACTCGGTTAGCGACAAGCCCGTGTACTGGTTTGTAAGGTGCGCCTCCCCGAAAGTATTCACCACCCCAAGGGCCATAAGCCGGCTGTTTGAAGTAGTGATGGGGAGGTCAAGGACACGTTTAACAATTTTGCGAAGGATAAACTCAAGGGCGTCCTCCTCTTGTTTCCGTAGATGGAGATAAGGAGTCGAATTGAGAATTAGACTAGTTACGAAGGCGTTTGCCAGCCGCAAGGCATCCTTACTTCGTAACCCTCCGCTTTTGTTGGAAACCCGGTGGACTATGCGGCCCACCTGGTCCCCCACCTTACGGAGTTTGGCCAATGTAGTGTCTGGTCGCCTGTCTTTGTGAATGCAGAGTCCAAGTACCCGTATATCATCAGTTTCCCGTATGGGACCACTCTCAAGAGAAAGAGATATTTTAGTTGTGCACTTGTGTGAGGAACGGAGGTGCAGAAATTCCTATTTTTGAGGGGAACATTGAACAGCGCAGCGGCGGGCGTAGCGGTCTACTATTGTATCCGCTGTTTGCAGGCTGGTTTCAATGTCCACTGTGCAGTCCTGCGTGACCCACAGAGTGATGTCATCGGTGTACAGGGCGTGCTGCACACCGGCGGCACCATTCAGCTGGGCCGTCAGGTTCATCATGGTCAGATTGAAGAGCAGCGGGGAAAGTACCGCGCCCTGGGGGGGGGGGGGTTCTCCGCGCACCGAGTAGGTAAGGACCATGCTCTCTATATTGAATTCGAATGGGAGGCCGAGTCCATCCAGCTCACCTTTTTATTCGAACGACTCGAACTTTTTCTCCACCTCGAGCTTCTGCTTCTTGCACTGCTGTCCTCGCTGGG